>NC_061513.1:76577608-76612103 GCF_022539505.1 Lolium rigidum
GCTAACGCCGTTAACCGCTAGTTAACCGCGTCCGCCACGTGTCGGCTTGCATGACGTCGCAGTCAACGGGCTCCCGGAAACACTTGCGCAACGGTCCGATTTTCCGTGGCGGAAGGGCGCCCAAGCGCGACGGACCGGAAAAACGTCGTTGGACTTTGCTCGACGCAGGTTTCCACAACAGAACCCATATCGTCGGGTTAGGCCCATAGGCGACGAAAAATACCCCTTAGCGGACGATTTTGAGACGTTGTCTATCAGAACTTTTCTTGTAGTGAATAGGAGGCAAAGTATCGTCAAAGTAAATTTTCTCCTCAATGCTTAGGGGACTAAAAATATCATGCTCATCAAAGCCAGCTTCCCCAAGCTTAGAATTTTCCATATCATTAGCAACAATGGTGTTCAAAGCGTTCATACTAATATGTTCCATAGGTTTTTTAATTTTCGCATCAAACCATCCATGTCTTAAATCAGGAAATAGAATAAGAAGCTCATTGTTGTCCATTATGCCAAACTAGTGTAAACAAGAAACAAAAAGATGCAATTGCAGGATCTAAAGGAAATAGCTTCGAGCACACACACAACGGCAACGTAAAAGTACTTTACCCGGGACCGGAGTATGAGTGCCTTTTACCTTTCCTCCACGGCAAGCGGCGCCGGAAAAGTGCTTCGTTGCCGGGATCCGTGTGTGAGTGCCGTTTACCTTTCCTCCCCGGCAACGGCGCCGTAAAAGTGATTGATGTCTACGGGTGCTTCTATTCTTGTAGATAGTGTTGGGCCTCCAAGAGCGAGAGGTTTGTAGAACGAAGCAGCAAGTTTCCCTTAAGTGGATCACCCAAGGTTTATCGAACTCGGGGAGGAAGAGGTCAAAGATATCCCTCTCATGCAACCCTGCAACCACAAAGCAAGAAGTCTCTTGTGTCCCCAACACACCTAATAGGTGCACTAGTTCGACGAAGAGATAGTGAAATACAAGTGGTATGAATGAATATGAGCAGTAGTAACGGCACTCGGAAAAGTGCTTGCCGGCGTGCGATTGATGGTAGTAATATTGCAGAAGTAAAGATACAAGAAAACAAGTAAACAAACAGCGGTAGCGAGTATTTAGGAACAAGGCCTAGGGATCATACTTTCACTAGTGGACACTCTCAACATTGATCACATAACAGAATAAATAAATAGATGCTAGACTCTACACCCTCTTGTTGGATGATGAACACCACTAACCGTGTAGGATTACACGAACCCTCAATGCCGGAGTTAACAAGCTCCACAATATTCAATGTTCATATTTAAATAACCTTAGAGTGCATAACAGATCAACATAACCAAACCAAGTACTAACATAGCATGCACACTGTCACCTTCACACTACGAAAGGAGGAATAGATCACATCAATACTATCATAGCAATAGTTAACTTCATAATCTACAAGAGATCACAATCATAGCCTACGCCAAGTACTACACGATGCACACACTGTCACCATTACACCGTGCAGGAGGAATAAACTACTTTAATAACATCACTAGAGTAGCACACAGATAAATAGTGATACAAAACTCATATGAATCTCAATCATGTAAGGCAGCTCATGAGATCATTGTATTGAAGTACATAGGAGAGATATTAACCACATAGCTACCGTGTACGCCCCGAGCCTCGATGGAGAACTACTCCCTCCTCATGGGAGACGAGCAGCGTTGATGAAGATGGCGGTGGTGTTGATGGAGGAGCCTTCCGGGGCACTTCCCCGTCCCGGCGGCGTGCGGAACGAGACTCCGTCCCCGCGATCTTGGCTTCGCGATGGCGGCGGCTGCGGAAGGTTTCTCGTACCGTGGCTTTTCCGTATCGATGTTTTAGGTCGGGGACCTTTAAATAGGCGAAGAGGCGGAGTCGGAGGGGCGACGAGGCGGTGACACAATAGGGGCGCGGCCCCCTCCGGCCGCGCCGGGTCGTCGTCCGGGGCCCACGGGGCCCTCCTCCGGCGGCTCTCGGGTGTTCCGGAAGCTTCGTGGAAAAATAGGATGCTTGGGCGTTGATTTCGTCCGATTCGAGAATATTTCCTTACTAGGATTTCGGAACCAAAAACAGCAGAAAACGAGAAGCGGCCCTTCGGCATCTCGTCAATAGGTTAGTTCCGGAAAACGCATAAATATGACATATAATGTGTATAAAACATGTAGATATCATCAATAATGTGGCATGGAACATAAGAAATTATCGATACGTCGAAGACGTATCAATGGTAAGGTCACCATATTTGAATGTGGTGATGATAAGTTGTTGTCAGGGTGCCCAAAATGGCAGTCAAACACAAGTGATGTGGCAGAGATGAAACGCTGTCTCTAGGCATGCAAATAATAAGCACTTTTGTTCGGGCCGGTGAAGCACAGGCTACCAAACGATGGGCCAAAAACAATCCGTGGCCGTTCGAGACGCGCAGTGCGCGACGCGCAGTGACGTCCATCTCGCTGCATACAGTATTTCCCAGGTAACCAAACGCGCCCTCTTTGTTTCGCACGACCGCCGAAAATTTGGACAACACCTGGGCGCTGGCATCTCTGGGCCTGAAGCACCGCTCGCGCGGGGGCGTCGGATGAGGATCACGCGGCCACCACGGGTGACTTCACGAACCACTCCCCCGCAGGTTCTCTTTTCCCCAGCCATGGCGGCGCGCCACTACTCCATGCCCCGCCGCCGCGACACCGTCCCCCTCAGCCGCTAGCTCCTCCGCCTCTCCCTACCCCTGCTCGCCCCCAACCGTGCGGCCGCCGTAGCTCGCCCCCAGCTGTGCCGCCGCCGCCGCCTCGCGCTACTCTCCCCGCGCCGCGCCGCCCCGCATCACACCCTCCCCTGTCGACCTCGACGGCGTTGGCTGCCTCCCCGTGTTGCAAGGAACGGCCTCCAAGGCCACTCTCCTACTCTCCTGTGCTCAGGTATTTTCTGCGCGTCAAATCGAATTTTGAGAGCGAAAACCTTACCGTACTCGTTTCAGGCCCATCTAACACATAAACCAGCCCACGGCGCCCGTGGTAGCGCACGCCGCCATATAACCAGGCCCATCTCGCCAGGTACCCTCTGTTCCCGCGGCTCCAAGCCCTAACACAGCTCCTGCTGCAGCTCGCCGCCCCCCTCGCCGGCGATGGCCGCGCCGCCGGCCCCGCACGAACGCGATAAGGGTGACAACGGCGTCGAGGTCTGCCTGTTCGACGAATCGCGGGAGGACTTCTCCAGCGCGGTTCGCGCCATCTCGGAGCTCGCCGCCGGCGACCCCGAGCCGACTTTCCCCGACGCCGAAGTAGGGAGGCTCGCCTCCTCCATAACGTTCCTGAGGTGAAACCCCGCTCTCCTTGCTCGCTCTACGCCGCTGCCCAACCAACCGAGACGGAATTGGTAATTTTCAGTTGTGGACGTGGTGGCCGTAGAACGGTGGAAAAAATTTATTTAATGCTTGCTTCATCGGTTCAACTTTTGCTCGTGCTGCCAGGCATATTTATGTGGGTACATGTATCTCGGAGTTATGATTTGGGAGCCTCTCTAGCTTGGTTGATGTGACGTATGTGCTGGAGAATTTTTTGCTAGTCAGAGTGTGTGAATTTGGAGTTCATGACATCATCATTACAAACAAAAAGTTCTAGTCGCCATGTTCTTGTTTTGGTAGCACTTCTTTCTTGCAGTTAGTGTTAACTAGAATCCATTAATTAGTTACTGCCGTGGATTTAGAATATACTGGTTCTTGGAGCTTCTGGTGTTAGGAATTTAGGATTGTACATTTTACTCTGTACATTCCTATTTTCGTTTTTTTTTTTTGTTACTTAGAATCTATTCTACTAGTGGTTTGATATGCTGCTATCTTCCCAGGGAATGGAGATTTTTCTCTTATGAGCCAAAGGGTGTTAGTTTTACTCACGGCACTAGATCAACTTCATCCAGAGATGACACACATGAGATAACCTTACCGCAGTTCTCATCTGCATCTGTTCCTCAGGCTCAGGTTAGTAAAACTAAACATTGATTGTCGGCACTAATTTATCAGCCTAAATTTCATCTTGTAACATTGGAGGGCTTAAGCTTCCAGCTGATTTCTTGGATCATGTAAGTGCTAATCAATGCAGGTCACACACTTGGAAGATGGGAGGAATAATAATACAGACAGGTATTATTTCTATAATATAGACTTCTTTAACTTTATAGAATCTACTTATTTTGTTACATAATTTCCCAAAGTAGTTAAAGGCTGCAGTATTGTTGTGGAGAGATACATTATGATTTAGGTTCCTCACTTCTGATTATTTGGAGTATTCAAGTTATGACACAAGATATCCCACAGTCCTGCTTATGCTATCTATTTCTTCATTATCTCTTTACCATTCAAAGGTTGCTGCACATGGACTGGTCAGTAGACCAGTCCCTATTCTCTTGATGTTGGTGGTTAAGAATTTTTCCTGACACAGTACAACAATTTCCTTGTTGTTTCACACATAACAAGATCTCAAATAGACCTTTGGTCGGTACCCTTTCTACTTATATACTATCAAAATTATTTAAAATAGTTTTGTTTGATGAAAAGAGAGTTGTTCGATATGCATTCTGCACCATTGTTCTTTTCCTTCTAAATTCCATAACTGAAAGTGAAAGTTCAGTAGTGCCATAGACTACTCTACGTGGATACACTGCTAAATTCAACTTTTTGTATTTCTACCCGCATTCACTTTTCTTTGTTACATTATCCATGTGTCTGTAGAGAACCATCTTGGTTGAACTGTGATTAAATGTCTTAAATTGTTGCAGCTCTGATTTCATTTTGTTCGCTGGGGGAAATGTTTGGTCATTGGACTGGTGCCCGAGGTTGTGCGACAAGCCCTGTTCTTCTGTAAATTGTGAGGTTGTGATCAACTGACTGGTGATCATAAACTAGTACTCCCTCTGATCATGAACTACTACTCCCTCCGATCCACAATAAGAGTCGGGGATTTAGTACAGAGTACTAACTTTGCACTAAATCCCCGACTCTTATGATGGATCGGAGGGAGTATCTCTTTTGTCGTGAGTCGTGACTTGAAAAAAGTTCATCTTCATCTTATTATCCAATGTTTGCCTTGCAAGACTATCTGGAGAAATGTGTTGGTCACCGCCCAATGAGAAAATGACATTTGTTTGCATGACATGTGGGTCCTAACTCCTAAGCCCACATGTCAGTGTCATATTGATTCCTTTTACTCGACTGTGTACTTTTTGTTGGCATATAGATATATATCTAAAAAAAATTCCAGACATCTGTTGTAGTACCTTCCTCAAGTGATCTTTGCATGGAGGCTCATTGCATTATTGCACTTATTTTTCAGTGTCTATGACTAGTCCTTTTTCTGGTTTTTAATTGCAAGAATTAACTAGATTTACAAAAAGATAAGTAGAACATCTGAGTTACTTATAGCTGATCATGACCTTCTATCTGTTGCAGTATCTTGCCGTTGCTGCTCATCCTCCTGGTTCTTCTTACCATAAAATTGGTATGCCACTGATTGGCAGAGGAATTATTCAAGTTTGGTGTCTTGTAGCACCCTTTGAAGAGGCACATACTGATCATTCAATGGCTGCGTACACTAAGAGCAATCGTAGAGGAAGGCCTAGAAAAATACCAGACGTGAGCAATTCCATTGACAGTTCAGTTCCACAAAAACCAATAGGGAGACCAAGAAAGATAAAATTGACAACTTCTGATGATCACGCAGAACCAATTCTGAAAAAACCAAGAGGAAGACCAAGAAAATATCCGCTGTCAGTTGCCAAGGTGTTAGACTCAACGGATAATGGCGCAAGTCAAGATCACAGTTTTATTGACCCTCTTGTCACTTCAGGAGTTGTTCCAGGTGATCTTGCGTTGTCTTGTGCCATACCAACTGTGAAGCCTGGTGAATCAACCCCCAAAAAAGGTAGGGGTCGGCCTAGGAAAATCCCGAAGTGTTCGCCTGCAATTGAATTGAAAGATATGTCTAGAGCTCTAGTATGTATAGAACCAAAGAAAAAAAAGGGGAGGCCCCGGAAATATCCACCCCGAATCAGCAGCAAGCATGTTTTGGGCACTATTCCTGAATCCGGAAGTGAAACGGCGTGCTTAGCTGTTTCAGCTTGCAATTCGGGCCACAATGGCGCAGAACAAAACAACCTGACAACTCCCAAACGAAGTGACAATGTGGCCTCAGTTGATAATTGCAAGAAACAAATAATTGTCTACACCAGAAGGCGTGTACGCCAACCTACGAAGAAATGTGATTCAAGTGAGACTTTCTCACTGGCTTGTAGTGGCGATATACAGAAGATGGAGAGATCATCCTCGTCTATCATGCCTAATAATCATTTGTCTGCTGTCGAGAAGCCCAAGCAACTGGGGTCATCTATAAGTAAAGACATGGCCAATGCGGCTGATTTGGCTGGATGTAAAAGTGCAGTTGTTAACTGTGAAGTCATGGAAATGAATGACAGTGAGGCTCCCAATCAAATTGTAGCTGTTCCTTTTGGAAATAGTGCCCAGATCATTGATGAATTGGAAGATACAGAAATAGCTCCAGTCAAAGAATCAAGTAACAATAGTAATATAATTACTTGTGAAGAAAATTTGCACGTCTCTGCAATCCCAAATGGCATTCATCTACCAAGGGTCGTCTTGTGTTTAGCTCATAATGGCAAAGTTGCTTGGGACATCAAATGGAAGCCTCCTTTACCAAATCAGTTGGAACAGAAATCAAGTTTGGGTTTTCTTGCAATACTGTTGGGAAATGGCTCACTTGAAGTGTGAGTGAATCTTCTTGCCATCACTTTTTTAATATCACCGCTTCTTATGTACTTACTCATTATTTTGCTCAGATGGGAAGTTCCATCTCCAAGCATGATCCAGAAAATATATTCTTCTTCTTCAATGGATGGAACCGACCCTCGCTTTCTAAAGCTGCGGCCTGTATTTAGATGTGCTAAAGTGAAGTGCGGGAACAGACAGAGGTATTTAAACTTTTATTTTTCATTTTGCTATTAAAAGTAGATGGCAAATTTTAAATTTCTGTTAAATTCGTCAGCATGAATTTTCATTTTGAAGCCATTGCCTCTTTATAATGGTAAACAGCATTCCCTTGACAGTTGATTGGTCGCCTTCTCCTCATGATATGATACTCGCAGGATGTCATGACGGAACGGTATATTTTCTGGCTGTATTAAATTATTTCTTTAGTTTAGATAAGATAACTGTACTGTTGGGTTACAATATGCTATTCTGAATGTTTCATGGCTGGATTCTGATGTTCCAGGTTGCTTTATGGAAGTTCTCTACAGACTTGTCATCACAAGGTATTTTAGGGTTTGTTACCCTCCTTTTTCATAGGATTTTATCAAGTGTGGCATTCAGATGACATGTCTAACTTAGAAACTGCTTACTTCACATGTTTAAAAAGCAATCTATTGGAATGCCTAAACTGCATATCTCTTATTTTTTCGTTTGGGTGTTATATTAACTGGCTGTTCTGGTTAATGTATAGATTCAAAACCTTTTATGTGTGTCACTGCTGAATCTGTTCCCATCAGAGCCCTCTCATGGGCACCATATGTAAGGTACTAAGTTGTATTATACTTCTGTTTCATTCCAGAAGGTAAACACTGAGTTCTGACTTCATATCGTTTTGGCAGTGAGGAAAACACAAATACCTTTGTCACTGCTGGAGAGGATGGGCTAAAATTCTGGGATTTAAGGTAGCATGAACTCTACTAGGAACTGGGATCAGTAACTTAAATCTTTGTTGCGGAGAAAATTTCTCTTTTCCACGCCATTTATGATATTGCGCATATGTAGTTGTACTGAGGCTTATCTCAATAGTCAATACAACTTATCATTTTGGTTAATATTTCACTCAAGAAGTCCACTTAGTGGAGTTACCAATTTTTTTCCAAACAAATTGACTGCACTTGCAGTTTGAGAACAACAACAACAACAACCAAGCCTTTCAGTCCCAAACAAGTTGGGGTAGGCTAGAGTTGAAACCCATAAGATCTCGAAGCCAAGTCATGGTTCCGGAACGTGGATAGCTAACTTCCACGCACCCCTGTCCATGGCTAAATCTTTGTCGATATTCCAAACCTTCAGGTCTCTCTTAACGGACTCCTCCCATGTCAAGTTTGGTCTACCACGACCTCTCTTAACATTCTCAGCACGCTTTATCCGTCCGCTATGCACTGGCGCTTTTAGAGGCCTCCGTTGGATATGTCCAAACCATCTGAGACGATGTTGGACCAGCTTCTCTTCAATCGGTGCTACCCCAACTCTCTCCCGTGTATCGTCATTCCGTACCCGATCCTTTCTTGTGTGGCCACATATCCATCTCAACATGCGCATCTCTGCTACACTTAACTGTTGGATATGTCGTCTCTTCGTTGGCCAACACTCTGCGCCATACAACATCGCAGGTCGGATAGCTTTCCTATAAAACCTGCCTTTTAGCTTTTGTGGCACTTTCTTGTCACAGAGTACGCCAGAAGCTTGGCGCCACTTCATCCAACCAGCCTTGATTCGGTGGCCCACATCTTCATCGATATCGCCATCCTTCTGTAACATGGACCCCAAATATCGAAAAGTGTCTCTCTCCGGTACCACCTGCCCATCAAGGCTAACCTCTCCCTCCTTGTGCCTAGTAGAACTGAAACTGCACCTCATGTATTCAGTTTTAGTTCTACTAAGCCTAAAACCTTTCGATTCTAGAGTTCGCCTCCACAACTCTAACTTTCTATTAACCCCCGTTCGGCTATCATCGACTAGCACCACATCATCCGCAAAGAGCATACACCATGGGATATCTCCTTGTATATCCCGTGCAGTTTGAGAACCATGCATCTTTTTTTGATATGATTATGGATTTACAACCTTTTCTGCTATGATTTTTTTGGGTCAATAAAAATCTTTTTTGCTATGATAAATTGTGGGTCAATAAACAAAGGTGTGTTTAATCTGTTGAATCTTTTATCCTCACATGAACAAATATAGCCTGTTTTTCAAGGGAAAACCTCACTTTTTAGTTGCCAAAGTCAACCGCTGTCATCAAGTTTTATGAAAAAATTGAGGTGAAAGTAAGTAACCGAGGTGCAGCGGCTACTCTTGAAGAGCATAAATTTCCTTGCACTAGCACAACCCTAGTTGAGTAGGTATTGTCAGTAAACAACAATATGAGGATTTACAACCTTTTTTGCTAGTATGATTTTTTGCATGGCTGCAATATTTAAATACTGATATGCATTTCATAAAAAATGTTTGTTGCAGAGATCCATACCGTCCTCTGTGGGAACTAAGTACTGCCCCAAGGGCTGTTTTAAGTCTTCATTGGTTGAAGGATGCAAGGTAATATTTCGTTCCATCTGTAGCAATTAAATGCCAATTTTATTTGTAGTAACAAGTCCCATTCCCCCATACGTAGTAAATTAATCCTGCAGACACTAATGTTAGTCAGCTTCCTTCACTACTAGTTAGTATTGCACGCACGTCTTGCTTAACATAATCAAGTATCGACTAATGCAAAAAAAAAAATGTTATTGAGGATATTAGAACTTTCCCTTACTCAATTTTGAAGCTTAACCCTGTACACATGATAGCAAATATCCGCGGAGCCTTACAGAAGCATGTCAACAAATCTAATCATTCCGAGGCAATCAAATATCATCAATCAAATACATAGGTAGGTTTTGATTTTCAATAAAACAAAGAACTGGACAGAGAAGCATGAATACAATCAAACCTAAAGTGTTGAGCCAGCAAATGAAGAAGCACTATGGAAATTTACAAGGTGTCTACAGACTTTCATCATATCCAGTGTCACCAGTCCGGGCTTTGTTTAGCTCCTCTTGCTTTACCTTTCCACCAGTGACCACGATTGTTGTCCGCGGTGAGAGCATTGTCCAGGAACTGAGCACTCTCTGACCAGCAGGCATCCTAGAAGACTATCACAACCAAGAGGGTTTCCTTCTAAGCAAGATTCACCAATTTCTATACAGTAATTTTTGCAACAATTTTCTGTTTGAAACCAAGTCACACGTGCTATGACTAACCGTAGTTTCCTCCTTATCAACGTATCTGAAACCTAAAAGTATATAGCAAGAGGTAAGGTAAAGAGCTCAACCTCGTTAAAAAGAGAAAGAGAGATAAATAGCTCACGTTTGAAGTTCAGACTGAGTATTGCCCATCCAGGTGGTTGACACAAACCTCAAAAATTACAGTGATTGTCACCTAATCACGCAATACTCATGTGTTTAGGCATGTAGATATATATCATCCAGGCCTTTTTTAGTACAACTTGTATAGAGCAGATCATGGTTTTTGAGTCGCCGACTAATCGGCGACTAATCGCCGACTAATCGCCGAGTCGTCGTGGCGTGGCTGGGTGACTTGACTCACGGAGCAAGTCGCGCCATGTCACTGGCTCAACGGCGACTTCCTGCGACTATACAGCGGCTCAGGAGGAGAGGCTCGAGCCGCCACCGGATTTCAGAGAGAAAGGGGGAGAAAGTGCAGAGCTCAGGAGGTTGCAAGGCCGGCGGCGGTAGGAGGAAGGAGAGGGTCGCGCGGCGAGGCTGCGAGGCTGGCTGCCTCCGTCCGCCGCCGGTCACCACCGCTCCTCGCCGGCGGCGCAGAGGAAGGAGAGGGTACGAGGGGAGAGGCTCGAGCGAGGCTGCGTGGTGGCTGCTGGCTGGCGGCGCTAGGAGGATTCATGACTTCACGTGGTGGCTGCTAGGTTTAGCAAGCGAAAGTGAGGGTCTGAGTGGTTAGTTGGGCCGTGCTGGGCCTGGCTGGCCTGGCTGGGATAGATAACAGGCCAAGTTTACTCATATGCTATCAGTGGGCTATGCAAATGAGAGAAATACGTGGTGTAGTGCCATTTCTACTGCCATGGCGACTTAGGGCGACTATACAAGCCCTAGTCGCTGAGTCAAGTCACCAAGTCACGAGTCTCAGCCTCGGCGACTTGACTTGACTCGGCGACTCAAAAATCATGGAGCAGATATCATTTCTTGCTAGCTTTGCACAAACCTCAACTTGCTTGCCACTTGAGAACTTAGTTTTTCACCAAATCAAGAAAAACGTGCTACCATCAACCAAGCAACAGGGAAGATAATGTGGTTAATATGATGCACTGATACAGCTAGAACTTGGCAAAATCTACACTGTCACACCTCTGGAAGATCGGAAATGAAACAAAGAGGCAAATGCGTACATAGTAAATGAAGGTGGAACAAAGCAAAATGAGAAAGGAGGCAAACCACTGTGGAGATGCATCAGGCATGTGCATGAAGGGACGGATCCGAGAGCGGCGACAGGGGCAGCAACAGATGGTGAACACTGGTGGAAGAGGAGCACCATTAGATTCTTGGTCATCCTGCGGTTGCTCCAGTGGGCAGCTGGTGTGATCGTAGCCACGATTTCTTTTTCCTCAGACCGCAGGTAGCAAGCCACGGAGTGTCCCTGCTCAGCTCAGACCGTCGGATGCTCTTCCACGCCTCTTTCTCCACAGCTAGGTGCACGATTTTGGGGATCTTGGAAACTGGAGGTGCGACAACTCGAGCTTCGACGTCACTGGTTTTAGCGGAGAGGAGAGTGAACGTCCTTGGCTCTGCCGCAATGGCGCCACCCCGTGCTCTGGCGAGGGTGCGGGATAGAGGTCCAGGCCAAGGCCTGAGGTGACGGACAGGGAAGAGGAGACCAGCAAGGTGAGGGTGGCTACGACGGCTAAGGCTTTTCCAACCTGGGAGCGGCGCTATCAATGCCCCCTCCCCTCGCCTTCACGCGGAAAATCTGTGACGCAACTGCCCCTACTGCCTCTGCCCGGCGCCGATGTCTGCCGCCATGACACAACCTCCATGCCCGCCAGCCGCTCCCACTAAGTTGGCCTCAGGGTGGACTCCGTTGGTGGATGAAGGCAAAGACGGGAGTAGTCGAGGCGGCCGCCGTGAACCCTAGCCTACCTCTGGGGAAGAAGATGGGAGAACAGATGAATAGGATGGGTGGGAGCTGGTTGCGTGGTCGGTGGACCGGGTCTGGCTCACACCCACTATCCTACGGCCCAGGAAGGCGCGCGCGGGAGTAGCCGGCAAAGGCCTCACAGGCCAGCGATTGCAACAGGATTAATTTGCTGTAGTAATATTTGGTGCTACCACTACCAATACAAGTTTTACGCTGGCTGGTAATAATTCCTTAAACGTGCAGAACTGACAAAATATTTGGATGGTCAAACTGTACATCATTTTGCATATTTAAAAATCAAACGTCTAGTCCCTTTCATTTTGTCAAAACTGTTTGGTTTAAAGTCGTAGGATATGGTAGTTTCCACTTTCTATATAAACCCATGAGGGATATAGACAAGACATGGATCCAAGACCTATCCTTTGGCTTACCCTAAACAAAACATGCAGGATTCATGTGGCTTGCAATGTTTGGTGAGAATTAACATTGAAGAATGGCTAAATATAACTTGCTATCCAACATGATATTCTATTTATTTTATTTTGTACTTTGTAGCCTGTCTTCTCTCTCGATCTCTCTCAGGAACTAGTGCAAAACAGAGAGGAGACAAAGACGGGGTTTTGGTGCTGTGTACTACCTACAACTTTTGTCTTTCTTTCTCCTTTTATTCAGCAAAGCAACGATCGTGTGAGTGCCTGCTCACACGATGCTCACAACGGACGTGCCATCCCACGACCGAGCAACCGGGTTTACATCGCAAGGATAGCGACTACTTCCTAGCCTATTTGTTCCTAGCAAATAGCTGAAACTCTAACTGAAAACTAGACTGATGGAAATCGACACTGCTAACTGAACTTGACACTTATTGACTGACATGCTAGATTAACCAACATATTTGTCCATGATTACCTCTACTGTTTTTATGTGCAGGTTATAAATATATATTTCCTGTCCACTATTTTAATGATGTTAAGCTTGACCAGCAATCTTCTTTCACATGATTCTATGTTAACTGTTACTATGTTTCATGTTCAGAGGTATTGTCATCTCATTGGAAGATGGCACATTGAAGTTTCTCAGCTTATCCAGAATTGCCAATGATGTTCCAGTCACCGGAAGGCCTTTCGCTGGGACTAAAACTCAGGGCGTTTCTACTTACCAGTTGTCAGAACATTTGATATGGAATGTCCATGTCTCAGAAACCACTGGTACTTTTTCCAGAACCATGCCTAATCATAGTCAATATCCACCCTGAGCACTATGAGTTACAAGTTTTCTAATAAGAAGTCCTGGGTTGTACCCTGTTAAAAAAAATAGAGAAACTATTTCGAGTCTGGAAGCACAATATGGGAGGTCCTCACACACTTTGTAAATAAATGAATATAAAGATTTATGCTATTCACCATATATACTAATAATTGAATAGTTTATTATTTTAGTAATATTCATCTTTGATAAGATCCTGTTTTGAACACTTGATTGTCTTTTTATTGCTATTTTATTATTATATTATTAGTAATATTCTCCTACATCTTGGACACTTAATATTAATGTCATTCAATAAAAATCTATATAGAAGAGAGAATTAGTAGTTTCTTGTAAATATATCAAACTTAAGCACATAAAATCGCTATGATCCTTAAATTTGCAAATCTTTGCCTATATACAGGTTATGCAGCTTATTGCGGGGCAGATGGTACTGCTGTGCGCTTCCAGGTAGACTCACTAGCCTGTAGTCAATAACCAAGATCACTGTCTATTTGTGCTTGTCATTCAGAATCTCTGTGCCATGCTAAGCAAATATTGCACATGTGTAGCTTACTTCGAGATTCTGGGAGAAGGAACCTGGGAGGAACCGTGTACCTTATTTCCTTTGTGGTTCATTAGCAGAAGAGGGAACCGTCATTAAAATTGGTGGTGTGTTGCAACACTCTCCTTTACCAAATGTTCCTCTGGTTGCAAAGAAGGGTCCAAAAGCGCAAGATATACAAAAAGAGAAGCTACAAACTATCACCAACTCAGGTAAAACTCTCTCCATTTTGTTGAAACTTGCACCATTGGCTTAGTGCCTGACATGCCCGCTCAACCACCCTGCAGAATACGTAGATCCAGAACTCAGAGAGGGCCAACAAGAAAGTAAAGCGTTGGTTTTAGTTGATCCTCAAATACAAGAAAGTGGTGGCATATGCAACGGCACAGTTAATGAATGCCCTCAAAACGTTGAGGTCTTCCCTCCCAAATCTGTAGCACTCCATCGATTGAGATGGAACATGAATAAAGGTAGTGAGAAATGGCTATGCTACGGAGGCGCCTCAGGCATTATTCGATGCCAGAGGATCTAATAGGCAATCATAAGTGGTGAATTTTCGCCACAAGCCTGGAGAATCCGTAGGTATACACCACCTACACAATAAGCTGTTGCGGCATCTGCTGTTACTTGCAGGAATATACTGATTCTTTTCTCCTGAAACTGGTTGCTGGAGTGCTGGTGTTCTCTCCTCAGTAATGCCTGAACAACTTGAAGTTCAGACAATTTGAGCTACAAGATCCTGCACATTATCAGCTCTGCAACTCAATAAGGAGCATCAGTCTGTAATAGGTGTATATTGGGGCTAGCCCCAACTTTTCTCAATCTGGTGTGGTTATAGCTGACTGATTCTTTCACCTTTTTTACCCTCTAAGGCTGTAACAGATGTACATGTATATTGTTAATGCAGTCAAACAAACTGAATAATGTCCCGCCAATTGTAATATGGACAAGTAGAAAAAATGTTGATTGAAATATGCAATAGAAGAAGAATAGAAACCATGAGCCATTGCTCTTGGTCTGAAAGCTGCAAGCCATGTTGCCTCGTTGATTCATGTTTGCATCATGATTTTGAAATTCTTACTGAGGAGCTTTTTAGAACACCACTTTGGCAACCCTGTTTCTGCTAGTTTGACATATGCCTGATATAAAATAATAATAGCAATGAGGTTGTGCACTTCACTGTTGTTCCCCTCAGGAGTTTCAGCATCAGGCAGGCAATGCTTTTGCATGAACAAAGGAGAATTGGCAAATGGGGCAGCAAGGTCATCACTTCTTGGTGAGGTTGTCCGCAGTTTGAGCCCAAGCAAAGAAGCGTCATTTGAGGGGGCGAAGTTTTTTTCTTTTTGAAAATGTGTTGTGTATTAATCAGAAAACATTGTTTGAATTACAATCATCCAAGGCAGCTTTCGACACGCAGGTCGGCACCGCACCTTGTAACACTCCACGACACATTAAGACTAAGTTGGCATAAACCACGAGCAACGTTATTTGAGGGGGCGAAGTTATTCCACATAATAAAGCAGAAATCAAGTGCAATTTGCCCAACAAAATGCGAACTATACACAGATATGGCAGAGAACTCCCCATTAGCATTCCATCACCCAAGTTAAATTGCCAGGAGGAGTCAGATCAAGCTGAAAGGAGTGAACCTTTTTTCCACATCTAAATGAATTCCTGCGGAGCTTCTCTTCCCCATATGCAAAGGAATTGAGTGATAAGTTGATCCTTAGATTTCCTCCATTTTTAGTGTTCCCTAGAAAGTATATTTTGCGATCAGAAACGTAGGAGCAGTATGCACCTCTTTTCTGGTTCATCTCGTCTAACGTTGTGAATTGCTACCACCTGCTATTTGATTTTCATTGCGTTTTAAATGAACAGATGCACATCAAAGGTTCATGCCACATCGCAGCAGAGTGTAGGCTAAGGGAAAAAGAATTATCAATGCAGCAAGAGATTGGCAATTTCTTCAGTACCTTCCATTTCAAAGTACAGTAGTAATCGACATCCTAGTGTTAGGGCTGGTGATATGAAAGAAAATCCATTAATTGAGCAGACTCCAAGGGCTATTATGGAAGCACAGTCAACCAGATTCAACAACTTCAGTGCCACCAAGGAATCTCATGACGTGAAGAGGACGGGAAATGCTTTGTACCGTTATTCCCAGGTTGCTCCTTCTGGTGTTCCAGACTGATTATTTTGCTGCTATATGCTGTTAAGAGGCTGAAGCCTCGTAGTGTATCACATTGTCAGCCAGTGTACATCAGTCATCACACTGTTATGGCTGACAGTTAAAGTGGTATCATAGATATAATACTTGTTCTACCACAGTCCAGGCAGAATATAGATTCTTCCCTGCTCTATACGATCCTAACTTGTACCAGTGTATTCTACACACCATATATATTAAACATACGTTGCTGGTTTACAGGTTGGATTTGACTCGTATGAAGATGATCCTAGCATCTGCTTCGGCTGAGTGAATAGCATAAAACCACCACATTGATGGCGAAATTTACCGTATACTACCAGTTTACGTTTGCGGGACAAAAAACCACCACATTTTGCTCGGTTTTTTGCGGAATGCCCTAGACCCGAATTGATCCGAAATTGACACAGTTTTTACCAGTGGGGTTTGCTGTAAGTGATGATGTGGCAGGAATCTGTGAGATGGAGAGGGACCCATCTAATAGTTCAATTAAAAAAATCCAAAAAAACTGTAGAAAAATCTCCGCTCGCTCGCCCACCCGCTCGTGGCCGTCGGCTGCCCGCCCCCTGCAGCACCCGCGCCCCCGCGCCGCCGTGCTTGACCACCGCCACCGCCCCCTGCAGCGCCCGCGCCGGAGTCCCCTGTAGCGCCCGCCGTCGCCCCGCAGCGGCCGCGCCGCCATGCCCGAGCAGCGCCGCCGGTCTGCTCCGCAGCCGTGCGCCGCCGCCTGCTCCGCTCGCGCCGCCAGCCCCTGCTCCGTAGTCGTGCGTCGCCAGCCCCTGCTCCGCAGCCGAGCGCCGCCGGCCCTGCTCCGCTCGCACCGCCCTGCCGCTACGCTCCTGCTCGCGGCCGAAGGCCAGCCCCTACCTCCACGCCTCCCCTGCTCCACGGGCCATGGCACGCCGGCGGAAATGGGGCGGGAGGCCGAGCCGGCGGTGAGCTGAGGCGGCCTGGACGGAGAAGCGCGCGGCGGCGGCCTGGCCGGAGATGCGCGCGGTCGGGATTGAGAAGCAGATGATCACTCCTTTTTTTATTTTCCATACTTTAATTTTTTTTAATGTTGCCTGACAGGTGGGACCAAGGTCCACGTCAGCAGGTTCACTAACTGTGATGCCACCTCAGCCCTGACTAGTCGAATTCCCTGTCAATTCGCGCTCAATTCAGGTTTAGGGCATTCCACAAAAAACCGAGCAAAATGTGGTGGTTTTTTGACCCGCAAACGTAAACTGGTAGTATACGGTAAATTTCGCCATCAATGTAGTGGTTTTATGCTATTCACTCGCTTCGGTTAGGTGTACAGGAAGACATTCTGGATGCTTCAGAAAAATCAAATTGTCATTTAAATGCCAGACGAAAGCCAATCAAACCCGAGACTGGCACACATCCGTGGCGTCAACCGGCATGATTTCCTGGATCATGTCTAACAGATACAATACCAGATTAAGGTGTGCCATTGCTGTTACTCTCCTTTCCCATCATTACTGGCGTGATACAAGAAAAAGAAACTGCGATATGTTGTGGGCTCACTGAACTGGATAATTGTTTTGTTTGAAGGACAAAAAATGTGCAATGATGCTCGAGAAACAAAGTCTCTACTACAGTGTTATTATAGATCAGAAAATATTCAAATTCAAAGATGTCCATGATCTGCTGTCAGCCTATGTAAAGATACTACTGAATGTATCATCTTTATTATTTTGGAACTTGTAATAAGAAGTCTATGCGGAACAGTTGTGCTTACTATTTGATTTAGGCAGCCTGCTGGCACCGATTCGGGTTGTGTTACCTAACACTATCGTTGAAAGTTTCATCGTAATCCATGTCGTCAAGAAAGATAAGTAAAACAAAGATTTGCTTTGCCTGCTACTTGCAAAACGATTAGATATATAAAACCTGACATAGCAATCCAACTTCATTTACAAGCACGTGTTAAGTGCAATATCAACAATAAAGTTAATCAATTACTTCAATGCTTTTCTTCACTTCTTTAGTCTTGTTAGACGCATGGAGATAATGTTAACAAATAGAGAGATAGAGATACCGCTAGTGTGTATATGTTTAACTGTAATGTATTATTTATGAATATAATCTAAACCATGTATTGGGCCAGCTTTTGTGGTTTTCAACTTTCAAGTCCTTTTAGGTTGAACATAATATTGGGCTTCAACAGCATAACAGTTGGGTCACTTGGGTGAACCATACAGAATACTTATTTCATTTTGAGATGACGTGTGACGAAGTTTTGATGAACTATAAGAACTTAAACTATAATATAATGTACAACATCCTGACTTATTAACACTTACCAAAATTTGACGTGTGACTGAAGTTTTAGAGTAATACTAAATAAGAATCCTGACTTATTAACACTTAGCATGCCTCGTGTCAATATTGTTAGAATCTAGTATACACATGATCCTTTATAAAAAAAAGTATACACATGGTCAACTCATTAGGTTCTCAGTCACTCCAGTTATCTTCATCAGCTGCAAAGCCCTCTTGCCGCTTGTCATCATCCTCCTACAGATATTTCATTGTGTCAATTATCAGATTTACACGAAATAGTTTACACCATATTCCTACACACCGCCGTTGAGAAAAATCTAACAAAATTGAGTGATGCCGATAGATGGATAGTATACCATTTCAGTCAAAGCGGGAGTTGCAGGAGACCACACAAGAATTTGTCTATCATTGCTACCAGTATAGAGTTCCTGCATTCTTGAATACTTAGAAGCAGAATATGTGTTCAAACCCTAAAGCTTAACAGAGGACAACAGAAGAAAAAACTTACTTGGTCTTGTGAGTTATAGTAGCAGCAATTCACATGGTCATAATGCCCACGGAATGTTTGAAATGTCGTACCAGACCACATATTGTATGCCTAAGCAAGTATAACAATACAATGTGAACATCAGAATGCAGACATAAAAATCCCACAAGTTAAGAGAAATAACATACCTTGATGCTACCCATGCATGGAACAAATACAAGTGATGGATCATCAGTGACAGCTAATTGTAGTGGCTTTCTAGGATGCAATCGCATGGCTTCAAAATTGACCAAAGTATTGCAGCCTGAATCAACATCCCATATCCTTAATCGAGAATCGGATCCTGAAGAGAAACGACAACCTCTTCTAAATAACAGATTTACGCTTAAACAGTCATCAGTGCACTGCATGCTAATTTCAGGCATAGTAACAAGCAGCAAATTTTTTTTTTTTGAAATAACAGAGAACAAATTTACTCAACCTGAGCTAAGAAGGTGCATCCCATCTGTAGTTGTTTTTAACCCTGTAACAGCACCATAGTGAGCTGTTGTACGATTTTGACTGGATGACATACCAGGATGTACTCTCTGTTGCGTATGTCCACGTATCAGGGTTTGACTTTTGTGTAGTGCTTTCGAATGCTTCTTACGACTGCCTGTCCTCTGCTGAACTGAGTTACTCTTTGAAGAAGGTGAAGATGTTAAGTTCTTCTGATCCTGCTTAAAAAGAAAAGGAGAGTTTATACATTGAATATATCAACTAGCACAGGAAGGCTATACTTGCATGGCATCAACCATGTTTAGGATGCAACAATCAACAGCAGGAAGGAACCTTGTCAACATTGCTTATCTACCAATGTATTGCATGGCATCAACCATTTTTAGGACAACAATCGCAGTTTCAGCAACAGAAAGGAACCTTGTGTCATTAACAATACGAACTATTTAGCAATGTAATGCAAACCCTATCCTTCAAGCACTATAGCACTGTACTGATCCGTACCATCTATATATGATGAGACTAATACAGTGAAATAGGCCTAGGACATGAATATATACCCGAAATCCACTTCTACTCTTTAATTTTGGCGGAAAAATCCACTCCTACTTGAATGCTAATATTTTCGGAATTGTAGGCAGAAAATAGTAGGCCGTTCTGTTTTAGCCCTGTGAGCAAACAATCTTAGGAAATAATCAAACCCGCGAAAGCAGATAAGAAGTAGTCGGTGACCAGCAAGCATACTTTCTCCATGGCGCTATCAAGAAAAGGAGGCCGTCTTCCTTGCTGAGACCGTAACTGATCGAGGACAAGGAAGCATCCTGCTCGTCTGATGTCCCAAAAACGTATAGCCCCATCGCAGCCACCACTCATCAAGATCCACTCGCTGGAGGTAGACCACTCCAAAGACATGATACCATCTGAGATGATTGATGAGGATAAGCGTACAAATGAAAGAAGAATGTTTCCATCGTTACAGTAGCAGGAAGAAACTAACCATGATGACCGGACAACGTGTGGGTAAAGGCTCCAGAAGCAATATCACACAAACGGACCTGAACATCTGCACTTCCAGTCGCGATGAGCATATGGGTTGTCGCAATCGGAGACATCGCGGCGCTGTAGACCTTTCCAGGCATCTTAAAATCCATGACTACCTAGGGAAAGGAAGCACAAGAGAAGAGAACATCAGCAATATATTAGGATCAGCAATTTACAGAGCAAGGTGTACATACTTGAGTCGAATTGGTATCCCACACTTTGACATAGGTATCAAAGGACGCTGTAACGAAGAGCCCGGTGTCCACGGGGTACCAGATGGCCGCTGAGACGGTGAACTTGTGGCCATGCTCGTGCGTCCTGTCGATGAGCAGGATGTTCCTGTGCTTGGCAATGAACCCGGCTTCGTATTCCGTGGCGTTGTTCAAATCGAAGACAGCAGCCGACCCATCCGACGCCCCCGAGAGCAGGTACCTCCCCTCTGTCAAATCAACCTGGCCATACTGTCAAATTACGAACACCGGCGACGTTCTACTCACGCAATCGCACGACAGTTCGATCTCTTTACACGCCTTTTCTCGACGGATGTGGCAGGTGGGCGATTGGGGGGAGCGGGATGGGGGAAGAAGGGGACCTGGAGGGAGTTGACGGCGCCGTGGTGCGGGGTGGCGATCTCCTTGCGGTTGGAGAGCGAGAGCGAGGCGGCGCGGCGCGACCGGGCGAGCGCCTCGAAGCGCCGCGCGCGCAGCTCCCCGCGTTCCCTTCTTCTCAGCTCCTCCAACCACATCCACTCGGGCACAGCGCGGCGTGTAGGCTCTCTGCTGCTGCGGCGGCGAGCGGCGACGGGAGTCGGGGCGGGAAGAGCTAGGCGGAGCTGCACGGCGGCGCGAATCGGGCGGTTGATGCGCTGACCGGTGAGCTAGGAGGACTCATTTGCTGCGCTTAATTCCGAGCATCCATTAAATCCGTCGGGCCTCGTTCGGTTACAGGGGGGCCAATCCCCTAGTGAATTGATTCGCTCGCGTAACTGGGTGCTGCTGTTGGCGCTCGGGGCACCCAGGCAGGGCGCGTCGATCACGGGGGATAAGAGGAACAGGTCTGGGACAGCCACCTCTGGTATCTCCGATGATTTTGAGCACCTGATGAATTGAAATTGACAACACGGGATTAGAAAAGCTTAAAAGGAAGATAATTTCCCTCCTGATTGAATGCAAACTCTACATTTATTAAGCCTGATATGGAATCTAACATCTTAGGGAGAAAACGGCATAACAGACACATGTTGTGTGGAGTATGATGCAGGATCCCAACCACAAGTTTTGCGTTGAGATGGGATGGAAATATCTATATGCTTGGAATGAATTTGACATTTTATTGAATATTTAGAAAAAAAATATAATCTAAAAATAGCATGACAAACACATGTTGTGATGTAAAATCTTTAAAAATGCCGAAGTAAGCCTGCGACTAGAGCAGCTCCTCTCTCTAGTTGGTTGCACGGTCGTATATCTTGCCAGTTGATATTACGACTGCACCTGGCATGTAAGAATGGGTTATTTGCAAATACCAGTAGTGCATGACGCTACAAAGACTAGATGGTCATGTGCATGTAAATGAAATACCGATCTTGCTATAAAATAAATGGAAATTGAGAAATAGAGTGTTCTTCACAGTTGAGAAGATATCAAATATACTACCGAACTATAATAGACCATCAACCTATAACACTTGATTGCAATCCAGAAGATAGCAAAATAATAAAACATAACAGTAGGTTCAAATTATGATGTGCTTTACCAATGGACATACTACCATTTTAGCTACAAACATGGCACTTTACTGAACATTATTATCACCAACCCAGGATACCGCAGGCAGAACTCAATGAAGCTATCACAAGTTGAGGAAATTATTATGTATTATAAACGAACTAGGCAGATGTATAGAACTTTTATGGATAATGACCAAGTTCACATCAAGAAAGGAAATTGCAAGCGTCAAGTAGAACACAGTTGCTAGTAGTATTATTTTAAAGAAGATGTTTGCAAACAAATTCAGAAACCGTCAGTCCCAAAGTTGATCTAGTGCAACTTGGGAAGAAGAGTTAACACGAACGCGCTCTGCTACAAGCTCACATCCACCAAGAAGCGTAGAAAGTGTTAGTGAACATGCCCAACCCTAAAACAGTGGGAGGATGGGGGAAAGTAGGCGCTTACCAATGAGAATCAGCCGGAAGTGGAGAGGGCGTCGCCGAGATTGCACAGAGATGGGGTCTCTGGGTCTATCTCACGAGCGCCGCCGAGCTCTGTCGCCGCCGGCAAATCGCGCTCGAGAGAAAGGTCGGGCGAGAGAGAGAGGAGGAGACTCGGGGATCTTTCTGTTCCACGGGGTAAGAAGAGACGGGTTTTTTTTCCCTGCGAGAGAGGATGTTAAACCCGTCGGTTCAGTGTCTGACTCGAACCCGACTCCGCTCGCCCTATCTCTCCTCCGCGCCGCGGCCCCCAATCTGTCGCCGCCCCCACCTCCACCCCCCTACGCCCCCGCGCGCCTCGCCGCCATCGCCGCTCCCCTTCAACCTCATACCTGCCGTCTCAACCCCGCCCGCGATTTCGGCCGTTGGTTTTCCGAGGTACGCCCTCCATGATTCGTTGAACCTAACCTGAACTCGATAAATTACCAGATCCGCCCTGTGCCTGAGACGGATTTCATCGGTTTATTAGCACACCTCAAAATTCGTAAGGCTATCTAGCCTAGAATCACAAGGAACATTTATTCACTCTGCCCGTCCATTACTTTTATATATAATTCTCGTACAGCTCTTCTGTGGAACTAGTTCGGCGGCACAAACGCATCCTATTTGATTGAATCTTACTATCATCTATCTACGTTTCCTCAGGTTTGTGCGTCCCAAACCAGCCCTAGGAGACCCCCCCTTGTGACAGCATGCCTAAGATAAAGACGAGCCGCGTCGAATACCCCGAAGGGTGGGCGCTCATTGAGCCAACGATCCGTGAGCTGGATGCCAAAATGAGGGAAGGTACGCGTGCTAACTGCTAAGTACTCTTATCTGTCGGTGTACCCTTTTCAGATGTGCATTGATATTTCCTGCCATAGGATGTGGGTGCTGATATGATTTGCTTTCGCAGCTGAAAATGATACGCATGATGGGAAGAGGAAGTGCGAAGCGCTCTGGCCGATTTTCCGCATCTCTCATCAGAGAAGCCGTTACATATACGATCTCTTCTATAGAAGGAAGGAAATATCAAAGGAGCTCTATGAGTTCTGCCTGGATCAGGGTTATGCAGACCGTAATCTGATTGCAAAGTGGAAAAAGGTTAGTCTCTTAGTTCCATACTTCCATATCATTTGTGTGTGCCCATTAGTCTTTTGCTTTGTAGTACCTTAGAGGGATATCTTTCTCACCTTAGATTGTCTTCAATTAATTAATTAGTACATGTAAAAAGTTAGTTCAAATGAACAGATAAACAAACCATCAAGTTTTCACTCTTTTAACCTTTTAGTTCAAATAGACCTGCTTGAATCGTAGTTCTGTTTGTTTGAATCACTATGTAAGTAGTTGGTGATTTTGTAATCCTGGGTTTTGTATGTCATCCAACAGAGACTCTTGTTTGCTTCAATACGTGATTGAGCAATGCTCGTAGGAGACTTATTTTCTTACCCTCCGCATAGGAGTTTTTTCTGGTACGGATATGGCAACACAGAGGAGCTTTTTCGATTATGAATATTAAGATTCCATGGGATAATTCCTAGTTATTAGATACGTACAGGTGATCAAACACAGGCAAAACATGTATAGCAATTTCTTATAGTATCATGACCTCATGTTTTCACTGTCCGCTCTTATCCTAGAGGGCACCTCAAGAAAGCGTGAAAGCAATACAATCATAATTGAACTAAGCATTACCAAAAAATCCAACAACCATAAAATATGCCAGCTGATGCTAGACGGACTTTTGGTCGCCCTGAAATCTAGCAACCATAGAGTATCTGTAAGTGGATGGTAGCAACGTTTCTGGTCTTTCTCTCTGCTGCATTCTCAGACAGCTTCGAACCATAAGAGAAATGTGAAGCAAGCCTACAGAGAGGTGTTGCTCTTTTTTTAAGGCAGGGTCAGATGACATGAACTGATCATTAGTTATATCATCGGCCTTCCTGTTTGTTCCAATAGCTTCTTTGGCAGAGGTTTCCTGAAACTTCGTGTTTGTTCCAATAGTATCCTTAGTTCCATATCATTTGTGTGTGCACATTAGTCTTTTGCTGTGTATTACCTTAAGAGGGATGTTTTTCCCACCTTTGGTTATTTTCAATTAATTAATTAGTACCTGTACAAAGTTAGTTCAAATGAACGGATAAACAAACCATCATGTTTTCATTCTTTTAATCCTTTTCTTAAATGAACAGTAACTGCTTGAATCATACCTCTTTGATTTTACTCTGAATGAATTGCTCGTCTTTGACTTTTGTTATTGTCATGTTAAACTAGCAGCTGATGTCGTCATGGATATGCTTCTATCACCCCATAAATCCTTTAGTCTAGTTTTTGTGTTCTGGGCATCTGATATAAGAAATACAATTGATTAGCACTAAGTTAGTTCAAATGGACAGGCAAGCACACTATCGAGTTTACTCTTTTAATCTATTAAATCGAATGGACCTGCTTGAATCGTAGTTCTCAAAGTTTGCCTCAAATGAATTACCCACATCTACATTTTATTCTTGTGATGTCAAACTAGCAGGTAGCAGCTGCTGCTATCATCAATATGCTTCTATCACCCTGTAACATTCTTTAGTCTAGTGCTTGTGTTCTGGGCATCTGATATGAATAAATATGGATGATCAGTGAAGTATCTCGTGCTTATTGCGTATATGTTGAATTTTATGTAGGATTTTGTTGTTGTTAAGGCTGTGAACATGTTGGATAACTTCCTTCATGGCGTGCAGCTGCTGACTTGCTGCTATAGAACTTTTAATAGCCTTTACCACGATGAATGGTGAAGAATAGTCTAAAAAACGTGAACAGTCCAACCCGTCGATTTGTATCTTCGTTAGTGGTGCACATTATTATTTAATCTTTTCATTCACTGTTTAATGTGATACTTGATTAAAGCTAAAGAAAAAATACTGGGGAATTAAAATTACCTCTAATGGTGGTACTTTATCCTTAAGTACTCATTGCTTCCATTTCATATCCGCGAAACTGTATACACAGATGTGTCCCAGATCGATCTCATCCACACATGTCATGCTTGTGCATTCACCCCTTCTACCAACATCCTACAGACTTTTACCTCAGCAGCATCTCAGTCTCCAGGGTGCCTTTGCTTATGATATCTTTGCCGAGCCATGCTCCAGTGTTCTGACCATACCAAGGACAAATACAAAAACAGAAACGGCAACAACACTCCAGTTTCTTGTTTCTGATATTTTTCAGCAATCTTTAATCCTGTTAACCAGAGGCCCTCATACTTGGCGTTGACTGAAAACTTCAGTTGTCACTCGCAACATCACCCATGCTCTATTGTGTTGGTGGATTCACAAGTTCAGCTTTTGCAAGCCAGTGGGGCAACCAATGTGAAATCTGAAACACTGCAAGCCTGAGGGGAAATGTTGAATACAGGGCACATGCTGCATGCCAACTTAGATAGGGACCCTAACAAACCAAAATCTTTTACAAGGCTGAACAACCTGTCTAGTTTCCAAAGCTAAATAACTACCGAACGGAGAAACGATCATTGTTATATTTTAATTGTTTGGCTCATGAGCTCATCAGATAACAGGACATCGCCATATAACTGTTGAAGTTCCAACCTCATAACACTGATATTGTAAGTTACAGGACCTAACAAACTTAAATCTGAAAACAACATCACCCTGCCACAGATCCTCCCAGAACCTTGCCCTGGTACCATTGCCTACATCTTCCCTACATAACTGAAGATAGAGATCTTTCACCTTCATTGAACTGTGCCAAAAACATGGCAGTGCAGGCCTCTTACATTGTGCTAAAGTGTACTTGGGTCAGATTTTTTTTTTCTAACTAGATTTTGCCAGACAACTTCATTCTCAATCTTCCACATTCAACTGATTAGGCAAATGTTTATGGCAGTCAAATCTACAACCCTCAGCCGCCTTGGTTGGTTGGCATACATCCTGCCTATTAACTAAATGGCATTCTCTAAACTAAAAAAACAACTAAATGATGTTTCCTAGCCCCATGCTCACAGCAGACTTTTCCTAATTGTAGTACTCCCTCCGGTTCATATTAATTGACTCTAATATGGATGTATATAGACACATTTTAGTTCTAGATACATCCATATTGAAGTCAATTAATATGGATCGGAGGGAGTACTTGACATGTAAATAGAAATGTTCTAGCTGCATATCATAGCATATCATGGTGCAGAATTCCCCTTTGTACTATATGCTTAAAAAATGTCTTTCCTTCAGTATTCTTTGTTGCTTCCAGTCACATATTGCTCTGCTATGTTGTCTTGTTTGGTATTCTTACTTATTGCTTTCTTTTATGTCTGTGCAGCCGGGTTACGAGCGCCTCTGCTGCCTCCGATGCATCCAAACACGAGACCACAACTTTGCGACCACTTGCGTGTGCCGGGTCCCCAAGCACCTCAGGGAGGAGCAAGTTATAGAATGTGTCCACTGTGGCTGCAAGGGATGTGCCAGCGGTGACTGAGCAACTATGTTGTCATGATATGCCCTGGAATCAATGGACAATGGTTTGTTCTCAAGCCCAGCTACTCTAGGTGTTTCTTAAGCGTGATCTCTGGTAGAAACAACCGTCCTGTAATCGTATTGTAAGCACTACTCTGCTGGTACCTGCTGCAAGCAATTGCTCATCTAATTTCCTGACATTGTGTTGAGAACCAGATTTGCTTTATCACTAGGCTGGAAGTCTGAAGTTGTGACTTGTGCATTTAAATCTTTTTCGTTGAAACGTGTGTTGCCTGGCATTATTTATTTGCGGTACTGCAATTGTGATGCCAAGTTTCTTGTTGTGCGTGGAGCTGACCTTGATTTAAATGAGGTCATGCCAAGTCGCTGAGTGCAGTCGTCGGAGGTTGGTGAGGTGCTCGATCTAAGCAAAAAAGATTCCAAGCCAGGCGTGACACTCATGTGTCATCCAAGCGGCATTTGGATTTTGTAGTGCCAGCAGGAGAGCACTGCACAGGCAGTTCGGTTGGCTTCGTCGCGTTGCGCGGACATAGCATATGAAGCTGTACAAACCGTTTTGCCCCTGCTCTCTCTCCCACGCGGCGGGCAGCCAGATCCCATCTCCACCGGCGTGAGATCTGGGCCCCTCTCCCTCCGCTTGCCGCTCCGGCGGCAGGAGGGGGAGGGGACCTCGTTTCTCCTCCGTTTTGTAGTTAGGGCTTGTCTGCTGTGGTGCGTTGTTGGGGTGGTGGGAGCGGCGCCCGGGCAAATAAATCTGCCTCAACTCCACTCCCACACCGGCGGCGACCTTCACGGCGACGTCTCGGAGTTGTTGGCAAAGTGTGCTTGTCGATCTTTCAGGTCGGCAGCTTGGTCTTCTCGCCGTTCTTCAGATCTAGCGAGATCTATTTCTCGACGTGTCGCTGGCGTTTGTCGTTGTCCACGACGACGCTGGGGGCCGGGGCGAGGTGGTTCTTCTGGAGCGAAGATGTTGGTCCGGAGATGGTGGATATGCCGTTCTTCTCCGACTTCGTCGATGGGAGGCGGCGTATCTTGGTCCAAGACAGCACGGGGATGTCCCCCGGTCGACGTGCCACAGCGACATGTGCCTCGCTGCTTGCTGCAGGCCTGTTCATCGACTCACAAAGCCTCTTTGGCGATGGTGCTTTTTTGGATCTTGCAATGGTGGAGGCTCGGCGTCTCTTCTTGCGTTCGTCTCGGCGGCGGTGGATTTAGACGGCGGCCGCTGGCTATGGTGGTTGCAGGAAACTCTAAGGATCGTTTTGTATTTCTCGATCTTTTAGGATTTTCTCTGCAAATTCAGGATAATCATTTTATCCCGGTTTGTCTTTTAGTTTCCACATATGTTGCTTTATGTAACTTGGTTTTCGATTAATGAAATATGTGGTTTCTCTCAAAAAAAAAAAAGCATATGAAGCTGTACGCTCGATACCCCGTTTCCAGGTTGGTCCTTCGATAAAATTACCTCAACATAAACCTAGCCATGGGCCTTAATCAGGAACATACGCGCATCTCCCCGGGCCACATCTTCCTAAACCTAGCCACCACCTTGTTTTTCTTCCTCTTCCATAAGTCGGTTACCCGTCGTCTGGCTGGTCTCTTCGGTATTGGGAAGGGTGGAGAACCTGGTCTACGTGTTGAGTTTTCAATAAAAGTAGTATTTTCAAGAGATAAAGTTTGGATTTTGGCATTCACGTCAATGGAGATGATATCGTCTACAATAAGTGATCTTCGTTCCTTCGTTCGAACGACGAGATCCCATTCCGGCGCTAATAATGGTGTTGAAAGATTGAAGTTTCATAGGTACGGTCTTTTAGATCTTGCTTCACCTGATCGTTTTTGGATTTTCTATCAAGGTTGTCAAGAGGAGGATGGTCCTCACAATTTTTTCTTCGGATGCTACGTCTTCGACAATGGTGGTTCGTATAATCGTCTCTCCAATGACGTTCCGTTATTGTTTCTTGAAATATTGGTCTTCATACTCTTGTTGATGTTGTTTGGCTTCGCGCGTGCATGTAGCTTTAGTATTGCGGCTAATGAAATTATGAAAAAACCTTCGTTGGTATCAACATGTATTTGGTTTGGTTTATACGTTCAGGTGCCTTCGAAAAAGTATAAGATTGTATCATGGAAGAAAAAAAACTTTAAAAACTCAAAGAACTGCTAGTTTTTTTTAGGCTTTATTTTGTAATCGCTAGAGACAACTCCTATATTTTTATATTTACTATTTTCTACTATCAATATACTCAACATAAACTCAAATATTTTTATATTTACTGTTCACTAGTGGAAATGGGGAGCCTTCTGGGGTAATTCCAAACCAGATGTCTTATGTGCATACAATTTGCCTAGATTGTGGAGAATCTGGACATTTCAAGCAATCCTGTGATAAGAAGGTGAAAGTATAGAGAGGGTAAACCTAGAGGGGGGGTGAATAGGTTTCTACATATTTTAATTCTTTCTTTGCAATATTAGGCTTTGCGGAATATAAAGGTGAGCCTAATGCAAACTAGGTGAAACAACCTATATGAGGATACAACTAACTCGAGCACGAAGGCTCTCACGGGCAGTTAAATCACAAGTAAGAAGTTCGGTTAGAGATAACCGATAGCACGCGGAGACGAGGATGTATTCCCGTGTTCCCTTCCTTTGCAAGAAGGTACGTCACGTTTGGAGGGGTGGAGGTCCCACGAAGGATTCTCCACGCACGAAGGCTCACCCTATTCTCCGGAGCCTATCCCACGAAGGAATAGCTCACTCACTTGTGGTAGACTTTGAGGTAACCTCCAAACCTTCACAATCTTGCCCGGAGCAAATCCACAGCCCGGATGCTTCCGGACCACTCTTGCCCACCTAGGGTTTCCAAGGAACCCTAGAGAGCAAGCTTCTTGATGAATACAAGGGGGAATGAGATTTGGCTTGGTAGAAAAGTAGATCGGGTCCTCCTCTATTGATTCTCCGGAGGGATTTGAGTTTGGGTGGAGGAGGAGGGAGATCTGAGGCTTTTGGTGTTTCTAGCAATGGAGTATAAGAGAGAGAGCTCAAGAACAGCTTGTAGTGTAGTGCCTAGCTGTTCGAGAGGTAGGAGAAGGGCTATTTATAGTGTTCTTCAAAATATGGCCGTTGGTCACTTGCCACATCGGCTTTTCTCCCGACAGTCCGGTCAACCGGACCACGAGACCGAGTGTCCGGTCCAGAGGCCGGTCAGACCGGATCAGGGACCGGACCAGCCGGTCCAGACCGGTCGGTAGGCCGGACCTCGACCGGGGACACTTTGTGTCGTCCAGGAGGTCATCCGGTTGGCGCCCGGTCGGCGCCGGGTTGGCGACCGATTGACCGGTCGGCACGCCGGGCCCGCCGGTTGGGAGGCCGGCTGACCGGAGCTAGTCCGGCGCATGGATGGCGCCCGGTTGGCGACCGGTTGACTGGTCGGCACGCCGGCCTGGCCGGTTGGTAGGCCGGCTGACCGGGCGGCAGGCCGGATTCCCGCTGTAGACCCCCTTTTGATTGTTGTTGAAATGGGGGGTCTCTTTTAGCCTTCTTGTTCCTTTGATACACCATTTATGCCTCTTTGCCTAATACCTGAGATTATCCTTATAAACATGTATTAGGCCAAATACTCTAGCACGGTGTCATTGTTACCAAAATAATGGATAAGGGTAAAATACCCTTACAATCTCCCCCTTTTTGGTATACGATGACAAACCGAGCTAGAGTCATATATAGATATTATGATAAGCTTTAAACCTTGATTCCATATAAGATATTGAGACGGCTCCCCCATAAAGTGTGCACTTGGAGAATTTGCGTTTGAATGCAAAGTGCAACACTAGTGGATCATGAGAAGCTCCCCCAATATCTTTAGGAAACAAGCATGGTATGGAGATGTGCATATCAAGATATATAAGCATAGCACACATAATCATCCTAACATAGAGTAGCACACATAATAGTCGTCCATACACGAATTATTCGAAGTAGCAAATGGTTCTTGAGAAATCAAAGCAAATAAGCACAAGCCATATAAGAATCAAATAAAGCAACACCCATGGCTTGTGACAAACAAAGAACCCCGTGGTCCTAGACTCTACTCTCTTCTCCCCCTTTGGCATCGGAACACCAAAAAGGCGAAGAAAAGAGGAGAGATGCTAGCGCACCCATTAATAGAACTCATGCCCAGCAGAATAGGAGCTCTCGCCATCATAACGCGCAGCCGCATCCGCATCACCTTCATCCTCGTCATCATCATCATCAGCAGCAGGGGCACTAGCAGTCCTAGGAGGAAGGCCACCATGAGCATACATGGAGAGGTCGAAGTTCTGGAGCATCTCATCAGTAATGGTAGGCATCTCCCAAGCAGGTGCAACCACAGGCTCCATCTCAGGGCCAGAAGGAGGGACAGGGATATTCCTTGCAGTCATGAACTCATTCTGTCGCCTCTGTGTCTCCTGGTTCAAAGCAAGACTTTGATGTGCAACATCATTGGTATTCTTGCACATTTGCCACATGCTGGAGAAGAAGCGAGCGGCACCGTGCTTGGGGCGCCGAGAGTGGCTGGAACTAGCATCATGATCATAGCGTTCCTTGGAACGGCGCTCAGAGGAGGGCATCATGGAAGGGACGTCCTGGCGACCGTCCTGAGTGGGGAACTTGAATGGTTCCATGATGACCCTTTGATCAAGTGTGTTGAGAGGAGGAGGTACAATGTAGTTGATGAGCCGCTGAACATACTGGGCATAGTTGGGAGTCATGCGGCCCATAATAGACCGCTTTAGTTCATAGTGAATGAGATCACAACCATCAATCTTCCTTACCCTGTCAGGATGGCAATAGTACATCAGATTCAGGTGGTAGTTCCTGACTTCACTCGTGTCGCCTGACTTGCTGATGAGACTCTCATGGAACATCTTGGCAAGGACAAGATAGGAGTAGTACATCCCAGAGATAGTGGGAGGCCCAGCTGTAGGGTTCGAAGGATAGCAAAAGGAGATGTCACCTTTAGTAAGCTTAGACCGAGAATGAATCTTGTACCCTGGAGCACGGTCACCACCACAGCCCATGGCTGCATAGAACTGAGTGTAGGGTGCATGAGTACTTCTCCTTGCCAGTCATCCAAGTGATAGTGTGATCCTCATCATCATGGAAGAATACGGTGCAATGGAATTGACGGACTAGAAGGGGACAATAGATGCTTTCTGCTTGTTCATCATCGGGCTTCAGGCACACAAGGTCATATAGTCCCAAACCCTTCAAGGTTTCAACCACAAAGCGGTACTTTGTGGCTTCATGCAAGGCAAGTTCTTCAGGGTTGATGGCCTTGGGCATCACAACAACACCATTCTTCATACACTCTCGAGTGTCATAGAAACCTTCCCATAGGGCTGCTTGAGTCTTGGTCCAGAAAAACTTGTCCCCACCAGTGTAAGTCCGTTGCTCATAGCGATACGGATTCACCGTCCTCAAATCCTGCCAATCACCACGATGTGCGTCTTCTATATTGAAGGTTGGCACTATTTCATCATCCTCTTGAGCTGCGTGCTTGTCTTTCCTCTTACCACCAACTGTCTTGGTTCTTCCCCCAGCTGAGCTGCCAGTGTCATGAGTCTGAGGTGCTTTAGGAGGCATGCGGCTGCTAGAACGACGGGGTGGAGGCATCGTAGGCCGTCCTCTCTTGGCAAGGGCGCCACGGTCTTCACCACTCCAACTATCTGTGAAAGAGCAAAATAGAGCGAGGATAGCATTGGGGTAAGTGTACATGTCATCAGTAAGTACGGAAGCCAAAAAGCATAGCATGTATCCAAGTGTTTTGATGAGATTATGCGAAGTACTGGGTGATCCGGCGCACAGGCCGGTCGAACCGGACGGCAGACCGGACGAGCCGGTTGCCGATCCGGTTGACCAGGCGGCACGCCGGGCCGGCCGGTTGAGAGGCCGGTTGACCGGGCTGGTGACCGGATTTGTCGATTTGTAAGATGTTGCCCAGAATTTCTACCACAAAATCATGCAAAAACTCATAAACTTGGACATAGACTATAGCAATAGAGTGGAGTATGTGCATTGTGTTGTGAGACACTCTAAAGGTATGAGGACTTACAAACCCTAACCCTAACCCTAAAATTTCCTCAAATCTTCTCAAAGATGTGCAATGTGTGATGAGAACTAGAAAATAGAGAGAAAGAGAGAACAAAGTACCCGAAGACATGGTCCTCCTTGATCAAGAGAACAAGAAGAACACTAGGAAAGCCTTGAGAGACAAATCTCCAAGATCTCCCAAAATAGCTTGAGAGGGACCAAATCCTTTGGTGGAGATGTTCCAAGGGTCCCGATCTATGGTTTGGTGGAGTTTGGGAGAGTTCTCGTGGTGGGAAGGTCCTACAACGTGGTGGAGGTGGTGGAGGCGGCGGCCATGGAGGTTTTGGAGATGGGGAATAATGAGGAAGAAGACCCCAAGGGGTATCCCCCCCAAAACATAACCAGCCGCACGGCCGGTCGGGCGACCAGTCGATCGGGCCTGATGCCGTCTGGTCCGGCCCAGAGGCCGGTCCAACCGGGCCAGAGACCGGCCAGGGATAATCTGCCCAGTTTTGTCTCGTTTTGCCCCTATTCTTTGTGTAAATGTGTATGAATGCTCAGATGATGACATGTACATATAGATAGATAGATGATGATGAGTTGAGCATAGACATGGGGTTGGAAACACAAAGTTCTCTAGGCATACCCATTGGAGTGAAATCCAAACAAGAAATAAATAGCAACAATGGGCATGATTCGAAGTATATCAAGAACCATAAAACATTTTGGAATAGTTTTTGCAATAAGATCATTTAGCCTTATATAGTCAAATCAAGTTGTAATTGAGGCTCAATGAGGGGCGGGGGATTACTCCACCTATGTGAAAGCACAAATGTCATGAGACCTCGAAGAGACATGCTTGGGTCCATATAATGACATTGAGTCTATTTATGTTGCACACATAGGTATGCATCATACCAAGACATGGTAAGATGACTATCCCCATATGTGCTATGCCTCTAAGCTAGAGAGCAAGATAAATGCAAGAATATAGTGCAAGAAGTTAATCAATCCAAGTTTTTAGGATCAAGAATACCAAGTTCTCCTCTCAAGTTAACAAACCGGGCTTCATCCAAAGGCTTAGTGAAAATATCCGCTGATACGTCCATTTTGCATCACTATTTTATATCATAATTTACTGTTATTCATTGATATATTTTCATATTTAGAGATGATACTTATGTTATTTCATCTATTTTGCTTGTTTCATGATTATTGGAGAATCGCGCACCGGAGTCAGGATTCTGCTGGAAAAGCACCGTCAGAATGCAATATTTCGGAAGATCAGCAATTGACGGAAATTATACTGAAAATCCTATTTTTCCAGAAGACGAAGGTAGCCAAAAGGAGGAGCCGAGGAGGGCCGCCATGGGCCCCCCAAAGGCCGGCGCGGGACCTGCCCTGGCCGCGCCGCCTTGTGGGGAGGGGGCCCACAG
>NC_061513.1:76612203-76655191 GCF_022539505.1 Lolium rigidum
AAACATTGATGCTATGTCTAAGGATGTAGTTGTTGATTACATTACGCACCATACTTAATGCAATTGTCACGTTGCTTGCAACTTAATATCTGGAGGGGTTCGGATGATAACTCTGAAGGTGGACTTTTTAGGCATAGATGCGGTTGGATGGCGGTCTATGTACTTTGTCGTAATGCCCAATTAAATCTCACTATACTCATCATGATATGTATGTGCATTGTCATGCTCTCTTTATTTGTCAATTGCCCAAGCTGTAATTTGTTCACCCAACATGCTTGTTCGTCTTATGGGAGAGACACCTCTAGTGAGCTGTGGACCCCGGTCCAATTCTCTTTACTTGAAATACAATCTACTGCAATACTTGTTCTACTGTTTTCTCTGCAAACAATCATCTTCCACACAATACGGTTAATCCTTTGTTACAGCAAGCCGGTGAGATTGACAACCTCACTTTGTTTCGTTGGGGCAAAGTAGCTTGGTTGTGTTGTGCGGGTTCCACGTTGGCGCCGGAATCTCACGGTGTTGCGCCGCACTACATCCCGCCGCCATCAACCTTCAACGTGCTTCTTGGCTCCTCCTGGTTCGATAAACCTTGGTTTCTTTTCGAGGGAAAACTTGCTGCTTGTGCTCATCATACCTTCCTCTTGGGGTTGCCCAACGAACGTGTGAAATACACGCCATCAAGCATATTTTTCGGCGCCGTTGCCGGGAGATCAAGACACGCTGCAAGGGAGTCCCCACTTCTCAATCTCTTTACTTTGTTTTTGTCTTGCTTTATTTTATTTACTACTTTGTTTGCTGCACTTATATCAAAACACAAAAAAATTAGTTGCTAGCTTTACTTTATTTACTGTCTTGTTTGCTATATCAAAAACACACAAAAAATTTAGTTACTTGTTTTACTTTACTTAATATCATGCATGTTTTTATTTCACTAGTTAAGCATAATGGAAAACAACAAAAATATGAGAGATCTTTATGAACTTTATCTTGAATTAGGACATGATGTGTTTGAAGAGAGAATTAAGAAACCCATGGAACTTTATATGCATGCTAATGGGAATGTTATTACTATGGATGCTTTGAACACCATTGTTGCTAATGCTATGGAAAATTCTAAGCTTGGGGAAGCTGGCTCTGATGAGCATGATCTTTTTAGTCCCCCAAGCATTGAGGAGAAAATTTTCTTTTATGATTACAATATGCCTCCTATATATGATGATAGCCACTTTGTTGAATTTGCTCCCACTACAACTAATAAAATTGATTATGCTTATGTGGAGAGTAATAATTTTATGCATGAGACTCATGATAAGAATGCTTTATGTGATAGTTATATTGTTGAGTTTGCTCATGTTGCTACTGAAAGTTATTATGAGAGAGGAAAATATGGTTGTAGAAATTTTCATGTTACTAAAATGCCTCTCTATGTGCTGAAATTTTTGAAGCTACACTTGTTTTATCTTCCTATGCTTGTTACTTTGCTCTTCATGAACTTGTTTATTTACAAGATTCCTATGCATAGGAAGCATGTTAGACTTAAATGTGTTTTGAATTTGCCTCTTGATGCTCTCTTTTGCTTCAAATACTACTTCTTGCGAGTGCATCATTAAAACTGCTGAGCCCATCTTAATGGCTATAAAGAAAGAACTTCTTGGGAGATAACCCATGTGTTATTTTCCTACAGTATTTTGTTTTTATTTTGTGTCTTGGAAGTTGTTTACTACTGTAGCAACCTCTCCTTATCTTAGTTTTGAGTTTTGTTGTGCCAAGTTAAGCCGTTGATAGAAAAGTAAGTACTAGATTTGGATTACTGCGCAGTTCCAGATTTCTTTGCTGTCACGAATCTGAGCCCACTGCCCTGCAGGAAGCTCAGAAAATTATGCCAATTTACGTGCATGATCCTCAGATATGTACGCAACTTTCATTCAATTTGAGCATTTTCATTTGAGCAAGTCTGGTGCCATTTTAAAATTCGTTAATACGAACTGTTCTGTTTTGACAGATTCTGCCTTTTATTTCGCATTGCCTCTTTCGCTATGTTGGATGAATTTCTTTGATCCACTAATGTCCAGTAGCATTATGCAATGTCCAGAAGTGTTAAGAATGATTGTGTCACCTCTGAATATGTCAATTTATATTGTGCACTAACCCTCTAATGTGTTGTTTCGAGTTTGGTGTGGAGGAAGTTTTCAAGGATCAAGAGAGGAGTATGATACAACATGATCAAGGAGAGTGAAAGCTCTAAGCTTGAGGATGCACCCGGTGGTTCACCCCTGCATATATCAAGAAGACTAAAGCGTCTAAGCTTGGGGATGCCCAAGGCATCCCCTTCTTCATCAACAAATTATCAGGTTCCTCCCCTGAAACTACATTTTTATTCGGCCACATCTTATGTGCTTTTTCTTGGAGCGTCGGTTTGTTTTTGTTTTTGTTTTGTTTGAATAAAATGGATCCTAGCATTCACTTCATGGGAGAGATACACACTCCGCTGTAGCATATGGACAAATATGTCCTTGGTTTCTACTCATAGTATTCATGGCGAAGTTTCTCCTTCGTTAAATTGTTATATGGTTGGAATTGGAAAATGATACATGTAGTAATTGCTATAAATGTCTTGGGTAATGTGATACTTGGCAATTGTTGTGCTCATATTTAAGCTCTTGCATCATATGCTTTGCACCCATTAATGAAGAAATACATAGAGCATGCTAAAATTTGGTTTGCATATTTGGTTTCTCTAAGGTCTAGATAATTTCTAGTATTGAGTTTGAACAACAAGGAAGACGGTGTAGAGTCTTATAATGCTTTCAATATGTCTTTTATGTGAGTTTTGCTGCACCGGTTCATCCTTGTGTTTGTTTCAAATAAGCCTTGCTAGCCTAAACCTTGTATCGAGAGGGAATACTTCTCATGCATCCAAAATACTTGAGCCAACCACTATGCCATTTGTGTCCACCATACCTACCTACTACATGGTATTTTCCAGCCATTCCAAAGTAAATTGCTTGAGTGCTACCTTTAAAATTCCATCATTCACCTTTGCAATATATAGCTCATGGGACAAATAGCTTAAAAACTATTGTGGTATTGAATATGTAATTATGCACTTTATCTCTTATTAAGTTGCTTGTTGTGCGATAACCATGTTTACTTGGGGAACGCCATCAACTCGTTGTTGAATTTCATGTGAGTTGCTATGCATGTTCGTCTTGTCACGAAGTAAGGGCGATCTACACTGAGTTGAATGGTTTGAGCATGCATATTGTGAGAGAAGAACATTGGGCCGCTAACTAAAGCCATGTTCCATGGTGGAAGTTTCGAGTTTTGGACAAATATCCTCAAATCTCTAATGAGAAAAGAATTAATTGTTGTTGAATGCTTAAAGCATTAAAAGAGGAGTCCATTATCCGTTGTCTATGTTGTCCCGGTATGGATGTCTAAGTTGAGAATAATCAAAAGCGAGAAATCCAAATGCGAGCTTTCTCCTTAGACCTTTGTACGAGGCGGCATAGAGGTACCCCTTTGTGAAACTTGGTTAAAGCATATGTATTGCGGTGATAATCCGGGTAGTCCAAGCTAATTAGGACAAGGTGCGAGCACTATTAGTACACTATGCATGAGGCTTGCAACTTATAAGATATAATTTACATGATGCATATGCTTTATTACTACCGTTGACAAAATTGTTTCATGTTTTCAAAATCAAAGCTCTAGCACAAATATAGCAATCGATGCTTTTCCTCTATGAGGACCATTCTTTTACTTTCAATGTTGAGTCGAGTTCACCTATTTCTCTCCACCTCAAGAAGCAAACACTTGTATGAACTCGTGCATTGATTCCTACATATTCGCTTATTGCACTTATTATATTACTCTATGTTGACAATATCCATGAGATATACATGTTACAAGTTGAAAGCAACCGCTGAAACTTAATCTTCTTTGTGTTGCTTCAATACCTTTACTTTGAATTATTGCTTTATGAGTTAACTCTTATGCAAGACTTATTGATGCTTGTCTTGAAGTGCTATTCATGAAAGTCTTTGCTTTATGATTCACTTGTTTACTCATGTCATCACCATTGTTTTGATCGCTGCATTCTCTACATATGCTTTACAAATAGTATGATCAAGTTTATGATGGCATGTCACTCCGAGAAATTATCTTTGTTATCGTTTTACCTGCTCGGGACGAGCATAACTAAGCTTGGGGATGCTGATACGTCTCCAACGTATCGATAATTTCTTGTGTTCCATGCCACATTATTGATGTTATCTACATGTTTTATGCACACTTTATATCATATTCGTGCATTTTCTGGAACTAACCTATTAACAAGATGCCGAAGTGCCGATTCTTGTTTTCGCTGTTTTTGGTTTCGAAATCCTAGTAAAGAAATATTCTCGGAATTGGACGAAATAAAAGCCCGGAGGCCTATTTTCTCACGAAGCTTCCGGAAGACCGAAGACGAGACGAAGAGGGGCCACGGGGTGGCCAAACCCTAGGGCGGCGCGGCCCCCCTTGGCCGCGCGGCCCTGTGGTGTGGGCCCCCGTGCCGCCTCTTGACTTGCCCTTCCGCCTACAAATAGCCTCCGTGACGAAACCCCCGCATGCGAGAGCCACGATACGGAAAACATTACCGAGACGCCGTCGCCGCCGATCCCATCTCGGGGGATCCCGGAGATCGCCTCCGGCACCCCGCCGGAGAGGGGATTCATCTCCCGGAGGACTCTACGCCGCCATGGTCGCCTCCGGTGTGATGTGTGAGTAGTCTACCCCTGGACTATGGGTCCATAGCAGTAGCTAGATGGTTGTCTTCTCCCCATTGTGCTATCATTGTCGGATCTTGTGAGCTGCCTATCATGATCAAGATCATCTATATGTAATTCTATATGTTGCGTTTGTTGGGATCCGATGAATAGAGAATACTTGTTATGTTGATTATCAAAGTTATGCTTATGTGTTGTTTATGATCTTGCATGCTCTCCGTTATTAGTAGATGCTCCGGCCAAGTAGATGCTTTTAACTCCAAGAGGGAGTACTTATGCTCGATAGTGGGTTCATGCTCGCATTGACACCGGGACGATGACGAGAAAGTTCTAAGGTTGTGTTGTGCTTGTTGCCACTAGGGATAAAACATTGATGCTATGTCTAAGGATGTAGTTGTTGATTACATTACGCACCATACTTAATGCAATTGTCTCGTTGCTTGCAACTTAATACTTGGAGGGGTTCGGATGATAACCTCGAAGGTGGACTTTTTAGGCATAGATGCGGTTGGATGGCGGTCTATGTACTTTGTCGTAATGCCCAATTAAATCTCACTATACTCATCATGATATGTATGTGCATTGTCATGCTCTCTTTATTTGTCAATTGCCCAACTGTAATTTGTTCACCCAACATGCTTGTTCGTCTTATGGGAGAGACACCTCTAGTGAACCGTGGACCCCGGTCCAATTCTCTTTACTCGAAATACAATCTACTTGCAATACTTGTTCTACTCGTTTTCTCTCGCAAACAATCATCTTCCACACAATACGGTTAATCCTTTGTTACAGCAAGCCGGTGAGATTGACAACCTCACCTGTTTCGTTGGGGCAAAGTAGCTTGGTTGTGTTGTGCGGGTTCCACGTTGGCGCCGGAATCTCCGGTGTTGCGCCGCACTACATCCCGCCGCCATCAACCTTCAACGTGCTTCTTGGCTCCTCCTGGTTCGATAAACCTTGGTTTCTTTCTGAGGGAAAACTTGCTGCTGTGCTCATCATACCTTCCTCTTGGGGTTGCCCAACGAACGTGTGAAATACACGCCATCAGTGGTGAACTTTGCAAGTTCCTTTGTTAACCTAACATTTTCCTCAAGAATAGATGCTTGCTCACAAGAAGATTCATTAGGATGATAGTCGAGACCATATTTGGTCACCAAGGATTCAAGATATGCATTGGTCTCAACATGCAAAGAGAGTTCCTCTTGTAAACGAACATGTTCCTCAACAAGCTTAGCATGCTCACTAGTAAAAGAAGTGGAGGAACTAGCAAGCTTTTCAACAACAATGGGATCCTTCATCCATCCAAGAGCCTTTATGTAGGTTTCTTGGAGTAGGTCATGGTTCTCTCCAAGTTTCTTGAGCTCATCCTTAACAAGCTTGTTAGCTCTTTCAAGGTGGTCAAGATCCCTAGTGAGAGAAGCATGAGCAACTTCAAGCTCCTCCTTTGAGGCATTGAGCTCTTGAGTCAATGATTGAGCCCTATCAATAGTTTCTAGGTCCTTAACTTTATCAAGTTCATAAGTTTCAATTTGTTGCTTAAGGCCTTGAGATATGCACCTTTCGGTTTTTAGCTCTTGTCTTAGGAGATTGAATCTCCGTTCTTTTTCATCCAATTGATATTCTAATTCCTCAATGGACTCATCCTTTTCTTTGAGAGAGTCCATCAAGAAATCAAACTTGACAAGAGCTTCACCACGAAGGGTGCATCTAACATTGTAAAGTTCCTTAAGCACAATTAATTCTTCTTGATTTTCATTCTCGTCATCAAGAACACTAGATAGAGAAGGTGGAGGTTCCATTACCTTGGTTTCTCTTGCCATTAGACAAGAGCCAACGATTGTAGAAGAGAGAGAGTCATCGGAGTCATCATCTTGAGTTGTTCTTGCCATGAAGGAAGAACCAACATCATTCTCCGTGGAGTAATCCTTGGAGTAGTCATATGTGAAGAGTGACCCGGGCTTAGAGAAAGCCAAACCGGCCACTCCGGCCTCCTTCTCCTCATCTTCCTCTTCTTCATCGGACAAGTACTCGGCTCTCTTCTTGTATCGATCGTTGATTGGGTTTGGCTTCAATCTTGGCTTGACCCCTTTGATGAACTTTGGCTTGTCTACCCTTTTCTCATAAGGGCACTCATTTGCAAAGTGGCTATCTTCATCACAGTTGTAGCAAGTTCTCTTCTTCTTCTTGTCATTGAAAAGCATTGGAAGCTTTCCCTTGTACTTCTTGGCAAAGAAGGCAAAGTCGGTAACAATGTCACTAGTTGAGGTCATCTCTTCATCTTCTTCAATTTCATAGTCTTCTTCTCTTCCATGGTCGGCTCTAGCTTTGAGAGCAAGGTTGTGTGACGCTTCATGGTTGTTTGAGGCTTCATCAACACGGTTCATTGCCATGAGCCTTTTTCCCGCCCTGGCCATGTTTTCATTGGCGGCCACATAGGAGACTAGATCATCGGAGTTCAGATCCGCACTCTTGGTCATGATTTGCAAGTTGAGTGCAAGATTGGTGTCTTGTTGCTTGACAAGCAATCATAGCAATGACCTTGGACTTTATGAATGCTTCATTCATCTCGAAGCCGTCATTGTACTTCTCAACACCAAGTCCCTTGACCCTTACTCTAAGAGCACCAAGCCTTGCATAGGCATTGGCCACGGATTCTCCTTCTCGAATCATGAACTGGTGGGCCTCTTGCTTTGCGGTCTCATAAAGAGCTGATTGGATCAAATCGGTTCCCTCTTGGAGTACTACGATTCGATCCCACAACTCTTTAGCGGAGTCAATGTCATTGACTTGATTAAGGAGCTTGCGGTTGATGCCACTTCTTATCTTGTCACGTGCGGAGGCATTGAGTTGACGGTTGTAGAATTCGGTGGAGGTCAACCGAACGGGATCATGTGGCTCCCTGTATCCATGAACAATGATCTCCCATAGCTCCACACTGCAGCTGCGAATATGAGATTCCATAGCAGATTTCCAAAAAGGAAAGTGAGTTCCATCAAAATGGGGAACATTCCCACTATGGTTTATATGAGGCATGGGTGAAGTGTTTTTGGAATAGTCATGGTTAACTTCATGGAAATTCCCTAGAGAGGCCGAAGCCGCACTAGGAGGTCCACTAGTCAAGTTCTTAAGCATGGCAGACATCTCTGCCATTTGGCTTTGTAGATCATCCTCCTTTTTCTTCTTCTCGGCATCATATGCCAAGAATCTAGATTTCATCTCTTTAACCGAAAGGTTAGAGTCTTCATCTAGAACCTCGAAGATTTTATCCATCTCACTCTTAAGGCGGTGAAGCCCTTAATAAGAGTCCAGGCTCTGATACCAATTGAAAGTATAGAGATGGTAAACCTAGAGGGGGAGTGAATAGGTTTCTACAGATTTTAATTCTTTCTTTGCAATATTAGGCTTTGCGGAATATAAAGTTGAGCCTAATGCAAACTAGGTGAAACAACCTATATGAGGATACAACTAACTCGAGCACGAAGGCTCTCACAGGCAGTTAAATCACAAGTAAGGAGTTCGGTTAGAGATAACCGATAGCACGCGGAGACGAGGATGTATTCCCGTGTTCCCTTCTTTTGCAAGAAGGTACGTCACGTTTGGAGGGGTGGAGGTCCCACGAAGGATTCCCCACGCCACGAAGGCTAACCCTATTCTCCGGAGCCTATCCCACGAAGGAATAGCTCACTCACTTGTGGTAGACTTTGAGGTAGCCTCCAAACCTTCACAATCTTGCCCGGAGCAAATCCATAGCCCAGATGCTTCCGGACCACTCTTGCCCACCTAGGGTTTCCAAGGAACCCTAGAGAGCAAGCTTCTTGATGAATACAAGGGGGAATGAGATTTGGCTTGGTAGAATAATAGATCGGGTCCTCCTCTATTGATTCCCCGGAGGGATTTGAGTTTGGGTGGAGGAGGAGGGAGATCTGAGGCTTTTGGTGTTTCTAGCAATGGAGTATAAGAGAGAGAGCTCAAGAACAGCTTGTAGTGTAGTGCCTAACTGTTCAGAGGTAGGAGAAGGGCTATTTATAGTGTTCTTCAAAATATGGCCGTTGGTCACTTGCCACATCAGCTTTTCTCCCGACAGTCCCGGTCAACCGGACCACAGACCGGAGTGTCCGGTCCAGAGGCCGGTCGGACCGGATCAGGGACCGGACCAGCCGGTCCAGACCGGTCGGCAGGCCGGACCTCGACCGGGGACACTTTGTGTCGTCCAGGAGGTCATCCGGTTGGCGCCCGGTCGGCGCCCGGTTGGCGACCGGTTGACCGGTCGGCACGCCGGGCCCGCCGGTTGGGAGGCCGGCTTACCGGAGCTAGTCCGGCGCATGGATGGCGCCCGGTTGGCGACCGGTTGACCGGTTGGAACGCCGGCCTGGCCGGTTGGTAGGCCGGCTGACCGGGCGGCAGGCCGGATTCCTGCTGTAGACCCCCTTCTGATTGTTGTTGAAATGGGGGGGTCTCTTTTAGCCTTCTTGTTCCTTTGATACACCATTTATGCCTCTTTGCCTAATACCTGAGATTATCCTTATAAACATGTATTAGGCCAAATACTCTAGCACGGTGTTATTGTTACCAAAATAATGGATAAGGGTAAAATACCCTTACAGAAGGCCTTCTGTTTCATTTGCAAAGCTACTAACCACCCTATGGAGGAATGTCCTGTGATGAAAAGGCCACCTCAAATTGCTAAGTACATAGGAAGTGCTGCTACTGGTTTGGGATTTTTTCATATTGAAATTCCTGATGTGGTGGTGAACCCTGTGGCCACAACCAAGAATTGTGGTTTAGTGATGATAGAGGAAGAGAATATTACTAAATCAGCTGGCCAAAGAGTTTGCTGGAATTCATAGAACCAATTGGCCTTGGCAGATCAGCGAGCTTACTCAGTGGTCTTATCTGGTCAAATTTACTCCACATCAGCCAGTTGATCAAGTTATTGGTTATCCTAGATTTGATCCGACTAAACCTGGTGAATGGATTGTAGCGAACAAGAGAGGGGGTGAATGAGCGCTACACAAATTTTAAGTCTTTTTCAATTTTTAGTGCAACGGAAGTAAAGGTGATAGCTTTGATGTTCGAGGTGATCCTAGTATGATCCTAGTCTAGTGCAACAAGCAAAGGAACCAAGCATGATAGTAAAGGTAAGGAGCAGGACAACCGGAGGGCGCGGAGACGAGGCGAGGTTTGTTTCCCGCAGTTCCTCCCACAAAAGGGAGTACGTCTGCGTTGAGGAGGTGCTAGCCTCACACAAGAGGCTAGACGGCCACACCACGAAGGAAGGCCTCACCTTCTTCCTCGAGAGAGCTCCACAAAGGGGCTCCCCTTCTTTACTAAGGCACCGGTCGAGGCAGTGGTTCCTTCACAAGGTTGGGGCGAGCTCCACAACACTAGGACGCTCCCAACACCCTATGGGGCTAGCACAACTCCAAGCTAGCCTCCATAGGAGCACTTCCTCCAAGATCCCACCACAGGAACCCTAACAACAAGATCCACTAAGGACTAGATGGTATTGGTGAATTCTCTCTTGGTAGATCGATAGATCGGGGCCTCCTCCACCACTCCTCAAAATTTGGGCAAGATTGATTGGGTAGGTGGGGAGATCCACAAGGTTTGAGCTCAGCAACAATGGAGGAGAGAGAGAAGAGTTAAAACGAGCTAGGGAAGAAGGGCCTTTATATAGGGCCCCTCCAATCCAACCGTTATGTGCAGTTTCCGCCTAAGCGGTAGTAGTGCTCTGGACTCGAAATCCCCCACAGATTTAGCCACGTGGACTCACAGCGGTAGTACCGCAATGACCTCTGTGAGTTACTGGACCCTGCGCAGTACCTAAGCGGTACCACATCGGTGGTGCCGTAACTTGCGTTACGGTACCTAAGCGGTACCGAGCCGGTACTACCGCTCTCAAGCGGTACAACCACTCAAGGTACCGCAAGGCTCTCTGTGGGACTTTTCAGTGTAATTCTCCAGAGCGGTACTGCAGAGCGGTACCAGTAGGGTAGCGGTACTACCGCTCCTGGTACCGGTAGTACCGGTCAGGCAGAAACTGCTTTTTCCTCTTTTCCTCTCCAACCATGTCACCTCGCGACACACACACACACAAAACCAGAAAACCTATAAGCTACGCTTCAGTCCTCCGATCATGACGTGTTCAGCGAGGTCACCGTGCACTTGCAAATCTATCAAAGACAATCTTTGTACACGGTGAGATTCAATCAAGTGTTGTTATCAAATTCACAAAACACGGAGTATAGACTTTGCTCTTTCAATCTCCCCATTTTTGGTGTTTGATGACAACACAAGAATTTGCAATGGCATAAGATATTATGATGAGATTCTAGATTTGCAAAAGCTCGACGGAGCACCCCTAGACATGTGCATAATTTGAATATGCATTTGAATACATATACACACATCCTAGAGGCATAACTCCCCCTAGATTTTACAAACCATGCATATATGCAACAAGGATACTTGACATGTTCATATAGCATATGCACACTATGGAGGCAACACAAGATCATGCAAAGGGCTTTGGGTGAATTTTTCATACCTTTGCCTTGAGAATACCCAAACTCACAACAAGTGTCTCCATAGAATTGATGTAGCCAACACAAGAAATAAGACACAATTTTGCTTCTTTGAGGACCAACACACCAAGGATATTCCAAGAAAGTGAAGAGCTCCGGATGTAGACTTCCTATCAACCTTGTTATCGTTTACCTACTCGAGGACGAGTAGAACTAAGCTTGGGGATGCTTGATACGTCTCCAACGTATCTATAATTTCTTATGTTCCATGCTAGTTTTATGACAATACCTACATGTTTTATTCACACTTTATAATGTTTTTATGCATTTTCTCGGGACTAACCTATTAACAAGATGCCACGGTGCCGGTTCTCGTTTTCTGCTGTTTTTGGTTTCGTAAATTCTACACAGGAAATATTCTCGGAATTGGACCCCACGAAGACAGAAGTCAATATTTTGCCGAGACGGACCCAGAGAGCCAGAGAAGGGCCAGAGGGGGGGGCCAAGGGGCCCCCACACCATGCCATGGCGCGGGCCCACCCCTGGCCGCGCCACCAGGTGGTGTGGGCACCCTGGGGCCCCTCTGAGGCCCCCCTTCCGCCTATATATTCTCCCAGAAGTAAAAACCCTAAGTGTCTCAGCCTTCCTCCACGAAAAGTTACGTAGCCGCCGCCATCGCGAAGCCAAGTTCGGGGGACAAAATCTCTGTTCCGGCACACCGCTGGGACGCCATCTCCATCGACTCCATCGCCATCTTCATCGCCGTTGTTGTCTCCCATGATGAGGAGGGAGTAGTTCTCCCCCGAGGCTGAGGGCTCTACCGGTAGCTATGTGGTTCATCTCTCCCTCCCATGGTGTGATCTTTATGTGATCATGAGCTTTGTAATCTAGTTGAATATGTAGATGTTACTCTTGTCTATTATGCACTCTAGATGTTACTTTAATATGAACTCCGGAGTCACTCTCCACGGTGTGATGGTGACAGTGTGCGCATCGTGTGTGATTCCTTTATGACGTTGTGGAGCTTGTTTACTCCGGCTTGAGGTGTGCTTTTGCAGCCCTACACAATGAATGGTGTTTGTTATCCAACAAGAGAGTGTTTGAGAGTAGCATTTATTTATTCAATTATGTGATCATTTTTGAGAGTGTCCACTAGTGAAAGTATGATCCCTAGGCCTTGTTTCTAAGCATTGAAACACCGTTTCCAACAAGTTCTGCTACATGTTCGCTTGCTGCCATTTTTATTTCAGATTGCAATTACTACTTATAATCATCCATATTACTTGTATTTCACTATCTCTTCGCCGAACTAGTGCACCTATACATCTGACAAGTGTATTAGGTGTGTTGGGGACACAAGAGACTTCTTGAATCTTAATTGCGGGGTTGCTTGAGAGGGATATCTTTGACCTCTACCTCCCTGAGTTCGATAAACCTTGGGTGATTCACTTAAGGGAAACTTGTTGCTGTTCTACGAACCTCTGCTCTTCGAGGCCCAACACTGTCTACAGGAATAGAAGCGTGCGTAGACATCACTTCCTCTTGAGGATGATCACATGTTGCGTGGTCATCCTCAAGAAGAAGTTTCTCCTTCTTGAGCTCACCCACCAATCCAAGAGCATGATCTCGGTCCTTGGTGAGTTGGGAGATGATGGTGTTGTTAGAGTCTTCGAGGGTGATAACACTAGCTTCAAGAGACATGCGCAAATTTTTCTCCTCCTCAAGTGCTTGATTGAGAGAGGCAATCTCATTTGCTGCCTCCCTCTTAAGCCTCTCCTTCTCCTCTATAAGGTCTTGAGCCGCATCAAGTTGATCCAAGAGGGCCCCAACATGGGTCTTGGTATCCCCTTGCATGTTAGTGAGAAAAGCATCCAAACCCACAATCTCACGCTTAATGGTGAGACTAGTGGCATCATCAATAGATATAGCATTAGACAGAGATGTGAGTTTGGAAGGGATTCTACCTCCGAAGATACCTTCGCCATGAGGCAACGAGAGTTGTTGGTGACGAGGTTCTCATTAGGAGAGTCGAAGAGGGAGATGGAGGGAGTGGAAATGGCGATGGCGGCCACTCCCTCTTCTTCCTTGCTTGAGCTCTTGTCTTCACGCTCCTCACCATCATCGGAGGAGTACTCTTCACGAATGATAAAAGCTCTTGGCTTCTTGGTGAAGGAGACCTTGGCGTCATCGGGCTTGGAGGAGAACTTGGAGAATCCTTTGGAGAGGGACTTGAACTTGTCCTTGCGGACGAGCCTTCCACCATTATCTTCTTTTCTCTCATAGATACAATCCGCAAAAAAATGACTTTTGTCGCCGCAATTGTAGCATGTTCTCCCCCTTTGCCCCTTCCTTGGGCTCTTGAAGAAGTTCCTTGGAGAATCACGAGGTCTTCTTGGTCTTGTGTTTTGGGTCTTGTTTCCCTCCCAAAAACTCTTGGCGGCGAGGGCCATGTGCTCATGATAGTTGGTCTTGAGGTCATCCGGCCCCCACTCAATGGGATCCTCATCGCTCTCACTTGCTTCAAACTCCTTCATCTTCAACGCGAGGTTGGGCTTGCGGGTGTTGTGAGCGCGAGCAACAAGATCCTCCACATTCTTCTTGGAGATGTCCAAAGCGATAACTTCGCTAAGGACTTCATCGAATGTCATAGCACGGAAGGAGGCGTTTTGGCGGATGGCCATCAACTTCACTTCCTCATAAGGGAGGACAGAGTTGTAGAACTTTCGCTTAATCCAATGGTCATCCACAAACGTTGCTCCAAGATCTTGCATTTGTACGGCGAGAGCAATAAGGCACCGATACATCTCTTTGGGGGACTCTCCCTCATTCATGACGAAGTTGTCGGCCATGTTGTTCACTTCATCAAAACGAGAGCTTTGAATGCTCTCATTTCCGAGGAAGAGCTTGTCGAGTTTATCCCATGCTTCCTTGGCGGTCTTAAGTGAGCGGATATGGCCGCGGTCCTTGGGCGTGACAGCCACGTGAATCATGTTGATGGCAGTGGCGTTGAGTTGGTCATCCACCACCTCTCTTCTTGTCAAGTTCTTTGGGTCTCGTGGCGAATAACCCTCCTCGATGATGCGCCAAAGCTCGGTAGAAGCGCTGCGCACATGAGAACGCATTAAGAATTTCCAATTTTCAAAGCTATTGGATTCAAGTAACGGTGGTGAACCATGAGACAAAATATGCAGCATAGGGATTGGAACATTTATGGTGTAATCACTTGGTGGTGGCACCGCATGATTACCCCCTAAACATTCCGCAACCGGTGTCTCATCCTTCCCCTTTGTTGAAGTGCCGGTCTCCCCAAGCCCTTCCTTTTGCGGATCTTTTATCGATTAAGCGGCAAAATCAACAAGAGGAAATTGATTAGCTTTTGGTGGGGGATCCACGGCACTTGCCTTAGGATCTACTGTAGGGGTTGGTTTTGGAGCAACCAACTCCATCATCATTGCCTTCATTTGGCTAACTATGGATGACTCCAATTTCTTGAGGTCATCCAACGTAGCCGTTGTGCTATCGATGGTAGATGATGGAGCGGGTGGCTCAAGGGGAGGGGACCCATTCACAACCTTCTCTTGTCCGGCCATTTCTTAGGAGGTAAAGCCCGAGCAAGAAAAACCTTGCTCTGATACCAATTGAATGGATCGTAGCGAACAAGAGGGGGGGTGAATGGGCGCTACACAAATTTTAAGTATTTTTCAATTTTTAGTGCAACGGAAGTAAAGGTGATAGCTTTGATGTTCGAGGTGATCCTAGTATGATCCTAGTCTAGTGCAACAAGCAAAGGAACCAAGATTGATAGTAAAGGTAAGGAGCAGGAGAACCGGAGGGCGCGGAGACGAGGCGAGGTTTGTTTCCCGCAGTTCCTCCCACAAAAGGGAGTACCTGCGTTGAGGAGGTGGTAGCCTCACACAAGAGGCTAGGCGGCCACACAACGAAGGAAGGCCTCACCTTCTTCCTCGAGAAAGCTCCACAAAGGGGCTCCCCTTCTCCACTAAGGCACCGGTCGAGGTGGTGGTTCCTTCACAAGGTTGGGGCGAGCTCCACAACACTAGGAGGCTCCCAACACCCTATGGGGCTAGCACAACTCCAAGCTAGCCTCCATAGGAGCACTTCCTCCAAGATCCAACCATAGGAACCCTAACAACAAGATCCACTAAGGACTAGATGGTATTGGTGAATTCTCTCTTGGTAGATCGATAGATCGGGGCCTCCTCCACCACTCCTCCAAATTTGGGCAAGATTGATTGGGTAGGTGGGGAGATCCACAAGGTTTGAGCTCAGCAACAATGGAGGAGAGAGAGAGAAGAGCTAAAAACAAGCTGGGGAAGAAGGGGCCTTTATATAGGGCCCATCCAATCCAACCGTTATGTGCAGTTTCCGCCTAAGCGGTACTACCGCTTTGGCAAGCGGTAGTACCACTGTGGACTCGAAATCCCCCACAGATTTAGCCACGTGGACTCACAGCGGTAGTACCGCTTGCGGTCCGCTTGAGGTACCGCAATGACCTCTGTGAGTTACTGGACCCTGCGCGGTACCTAAGCGGTACCACAACGGTGGTGCCGTAACTTGCGTTACGGTACCTAAGCGGTACCGAGGCGGTACTACCGCTCAAGGTACCGCAGAGGTACCGCAAGGCTCTCTGTGAGACTTTTCACTGCAATTCTCCAGAGCGGTATTGCGGAGCGGTACCAGTAGGGTAGCGGTACTACCGCTCCTGGTACTGGTAGTACCGTCAGGCAGAAACTGCTTTTTCCTCTTTTCCTCTCCAACCATGTCACCTCGCGACACACACACACACACAACCAGAAAACCTATAAGCTATGATTCAGTCCTCCGATCATGACGTGTTCAGCGAGGTCACCGTGCACTTGCAAATCTATCAAAGACAATCTTTGTACACGGTGCGATTCAATCAAGTGTTGTTATCAAACACACGAAACACGGAGTATAGACTTTTCTCTTTCACCTGGGGTGTGGGTCAAAGTAGAAGCTTGAGATGATGATCTATATCAGGTGGCGGTGATGAAGGAAACTTGGATGAAGGTGCATGGCCTGCAACCAACATGGTGTGAATGGAATTCCATTGCTCAGGCAGTCTCTGTGTGTGGTATTCCCCTGGAGGTAGATTGGATGAGTATTTTCAAAGATTGTGCCAAGGTGGTCATGGGTGAGGATCAAGTGTAAAGATCCCACCATGATCATTGCTGGAAGGTTGTTCCATTTCCAAGGGAAGTTCCATCAGTTACGGTTTGAAGTAGAAGGAGAGCTTGCTATGGGGGTGGCTGAGGACACTCCTCCTCACCTCCTCCTCCCTCTAATGACAGTGGTTCTAGAGGCAATGAAGATTAGGTGAATGGGCGCCAGGATGGGATGGAAATTGATAGAAGTTCTCCAAGTAGCAATGCTTCAGCTAGTACCAATAATGTAACACCCAATGCCTCCAGCTCTGGTCATGTGGTGAGAAGAGTTGGTGGTGGAGAAGATGATATGAAAGAGTATGTAAGTGGATCTGAGATCTATGATCTGTTGCTCAAAAATGGCGGCATTGGTGATGATGGGAGGTTTGTATGGAATAGTGGCTCAAATGAGGTTGCTGAGGCAGTTAGGGAGGAGGTACAGGGTTTCCTCATGGAAGATCAGGACCACATGTCTCGCCAGCAGAAAATTGCCTTGGAAGGTGAAAACATGGATAGTGAAGTGCAGGAAGTTTCTCTCCCTGATGAAATTATGCCTAGCTTTGATAAGACTGACATGGGAATAGAAGGAGTGATAGATGGACAAGGAAGAGCCAGAAAAGGCAAGGTGTGGGGGCCTATGCAAGCTGCAAGACAGAGTTACAGAGTGGATAGATCTATGAATGTGATGGAGAAAGCTATGGAGTACAAGAGAAGGAGCAACCTAGATGAGCCCAACAAGAAGGTGAAAGGTATAATTCAATCTAATACTTTTCAGTCTATAGATGTTGATGATCTTGAATCTATGGCTATGAATGTTGGTATTGGTAATTCTATGATTAGTTCTAGCTGTAAATCTGCACAAATAATTAGTGTGTGTGGAGGTGGGGGAGAAATAGATGTAGTTCCTCCATCTACACTTGATGGTGTTAGTACTGTTAAAAATGTATCTGTTAGCTCTGATAATGGAGGGTGTATAGTGGATGAGATTCCTAGGGAGAGCCTGGCTCTTGAATCTCCTGTTAATAGAGATGTAGGCCATGGGATAAAAACTAGAGTTACTTCTGCTAGTAATGCTAAGGAAAAAAGATGAGGATTATGATGATGTTGGACAGAAATGGATAGAAGTCATTAGGAAGTCTCGAGCAAGCACCCCAGGAAGAAGTTACAATGTTAGTTTCTTTTTTCACATAAGAGGGATTACTACCCCTGGTAGGAAAAAGTGCTTAGAGGATACTATAATTCCTTTAAAAGTTGACTATATATGTTTCTAGGAAACTAAGAAAGAGAAATTTACTAAATCTTTTCTGAAGAATGTTTTAGGAAATAGGAAATTTGATTGGAATTTTCTGCCTGCAAGTGGTACTGCTGGTGGTATTTTAGTAGGTGTTAATAGTGATGTGTTTGATGTCATCTCTTGGGAGGTGAAGAAATTATTTGTTAGTACAATAGTTAAAATAAAAAGCTCTGGGTTAAACATTAGGTTGACTACAGTATATGGCTCTCCCTATGAGGAAGGGAAAGAGCCTTTTATCTCAGAGCTTCCTGAGCACTTTTAAATTGGGATGGTCCTGCCATGATTGGGGGGACTCCAACTTAGTTAGATACGAGAGTGATAAAAGTAATGGTGTGATTGATTTTAAATGGGCTGACAAGTTTAATATGCTTGGATAGATGTGTGGGCCCTGGTTAAAATAGGTTTAGCTGGTAGATCCTTTACTTGGGGGAATAATCAAAGTAATATGATCATGAGTAGGATTGATAGGATTTTTTTGTACTACTAGTTTTGAAGCTTTGTTTCTTCTGGGGAATGCAAAAGCTTTACCTAGATTAGGCAGTGATCACACCCCCATTATTTGGGACTCATGGGAGGCTACTGCTCCAAAGATAAGTAGTTTTAAATTCAAAAAATGTTGGAGTACTAGACCTGATTTTATAGAGGTGGTGTCAAAAGCTTGGTCTCTTCAAGTAGATAGTGATAAATCCTTAGATATTTGGCAGGCAAAAGTGAGACGTTGTAGGATTTCAGCTAAAGGGTGGAGTGCTAATATAGATGCTGAGATTAGGAAAAATAAGAAATCCCTTATGGAAGAATATGATGCTCTAGACATTAAAGTTGAATATCAAGAGCTACTTGCTGTTGAAGCTGACAGGTTTAAAGAAATTCTTTCTGGACTTAGTAATTTTTGTCTTATAGAAGAAATAAAAACTAAGCAACGTTCTAGGGATATGGATATATGTGAAGGAGATAGGAATACTGCTTATTTTCATGCTTTAGCTAATCAAAGGAGGAGAAAAAAGATGATCCCTGTTTTAGAAGGCCTTGATGGACCTGTTACTCAAACAAAAGGGATGTTAGACATAGCTAAGAATTATTATAAGGAGCTGTTTGGTACACAAGATAGACATGATATAAGGTAGATGGGGAACTTTTCCTGCGTGAAGAAAAAGTAACTCTATAGGAAAATGATATGTTAGGAGGTAGATTTTATCTAGAGGAAGTAAAAGAAGTTGTGTTTGGTTCCTGTGCTGATGGAGCACCTGGACCAGATGGGCTTTCTTTTTTTCTTCTATCAAAAGTATTGGGAGTTTATAGCTGGAGATTTAATGAATTTGTTTGAGACCTAGTTTGAAGATATATTAGACATTTTTAGATTAAACTTTGCTATGATTATTTTGATTCCAAAAGAAAATGAAGCTAGAACCATGAAGAAGTTTAGGCCTATTAGCTTGTTAAACTGTAGTTTTAAAATTTTCTACAAACTTTTGACAACTAGACTAGCCAATATCATAGGTAGGTTGATCTCTCAGAACCAATCTGCTTTTATTAAAGGCTGATATATCCTGGAGAGTGTGGTAACTGCTCATGAGATAGTGCATGAGGTGCATAGGAAAAAGATGGAGGGGTTTGTATTTAAAATTGATTATGAAAAGACCTATGATAGAGTAAACTTAGATTTCTTATATGAAGTCCTACAACTTAGGGGTTTTAGTCCTTTCTGGATTAGGCTTATAAGTCAGCTTACTACTAGTGGTTCTATGGGAGTAAAGATTAATGAGATAGAGAGTGACTTTCTCCTTACCGGTAAAGGATTAAGACAGGGGGATCCTTTATCCCCTGGTTTGTTCAACTTTGTGGTCGGAAATTCTTTTTAAAGGAGGTAGAGAGGGGCTAATCAAAGGTCTATGTCCTGATTTTGTCCCTAGAGGTGTGGTTTGCCTCCAATATGCTGATGATACTCTGCTTTTCTTAGAGAAAAATAGTAGAATTGCAAAAAATATGAAGTGGATTTTGACATGTTTTGAACAAATTCCGGGTAGACATATAGGAATGTTCTCCTTTTTTAGATATTTTTGGATGTGTCCTAGGATCTTTTCCTATTAAATACCTTGGGATCCCTTTACACTATGATAAGTTGAGGAGGGAGGATTTACAACCTTTAATTGATGCTCTCCTAGGTCGGATGACTGGATGGAGAGGAATAGTTTTGTCCTCTGCAACCAAAAGAGAGTTAGTAAGATCTGTTCTTTCTAGTGTTCCGAGAGGTTTGGGTATTCCTAACCTGCAAGATCTTAATGTTTTTCTACTAGGGTCTTGGGTTAAGAGACATATACAAGGTGAAGGAACTTTGTGGAGAAAAGTGATAGATAGCAAATATAATACTAGAAATCCAAACATTTTATGTTGGCATGATACCCACCCATCAATCTTCTGGAAAAGGGTTATGTGAGCTGCTGAAGCTGTGAATTTTGGTTACAAGTGGAAGATTGGTAATGGTAGAAGTGTTAGAAAAGACATCTGGTTTGGTAACGCAAATTTAGCTACACAGTTTTGGGATATCTATTTTGTTTCTAACCAACAAACTAAAATTGTTTGTGAGGTTTGGGATGGAACAAATCTGAGATGTGACTTTAGGAGAACCTTTTCTGATGAAATGATGGTGCAGTGGCAGGAATTAGTTGATATTGCTAACACCATAACATTAGATGCCGAGGAAGGCCATCTTATCTGGTGATATGAAACAAATGGAGTGTATTCTTCAAAATCCATGTATGCTTTAGTTAATTTTAGAAGTATAACTCCAATTTATCTGCCTGCAGCTTGGGAACTTAAAATTCCTCCTAGAGTGCAGGTGTTTCTTTGGTTGTTTTCCCAGAACAAAATTATGACTAGAGATAATCTGAGACATAGAGGAATTTCAAAACCCCTGGAGTGCTCTTTTTGTAAAGATTTTGAGAGTGTGCATCATCTTTTCTTTGATTGTATAGTTGCTAAAAGCATTTGGCTGTTGGTAGAGAAAAGCTTCAATTATAGGATTGATAAATTTGTAGATGTAGCAGGTAGATGGCTATGCAATAAAACATTCTTCCAATTTAACTTCATTTCCTCTGTTGTCTTGTGGGGGATTTGGAATTCTAGAAATAGCATAGTGTTTAATAGACTGATTTGGATAGATATGAAACAGGTGTGGAGATTGATTCTATCATACCCGAGGAACTGGAAAGTTCCTTTCAAGTATCAAACCTGGAAGGAGGTGGACCTGTTTATGGAGGCCCTGCTGAAACTCATCAAGGCACCACTGGCACTGATGTCAAGCTGAAGTGCATCAGCTTCGATTGGATTTCCTCTTGGACCCCTGCCTCAAAGCTTGCGCATGGTGGGAGAGCTTCTCTGGCTTACCTGAAGGAACATCTCTCCTCGGTCCATGTCGTACTGGGTTGATTTGCTTCAGATAGCTTGCAAAAAGAGGTGTTTAGATGTTGGTGTAATGTAATGTCGTGTGGCTTTTGGATAGAGGTTGGCGTGCTTTTGCTGGCATGTGGGTGATCCGTTTAAAAGATGCGGCTTTGGTTTCGCATTTTCAGTTTGAATTCTGAATGTTTCTGAACACTGGTTTAGTTTATGATATAAATGGAACTGGGGAGGTGTCTCCCTGTAAATCTAAAAATTAAACAACAACCGCCAAAATACCCCAAAGGAGGACCGAGCGTGATGATCGATAGGTGAGGGTGAGGCATCGCCATTTGACACTGGGAGATGAATGGAACAGCTAGCTATATACCGTTGCGCTGCTGGTGCTGGGGCTCGCCGTCAGCTCATCGATCTCATGCTCATGGTCCTCGTGCAACGACCGCTACACTCTGTCTGTCGGTGCGCGCGTGGGGACGAGCCGATCGAGCAGGACGTGCGTGGTGCTTCGCGGAAAACTAAATAAGTTCGGACGAGCACGAGAAAACCAAGTAGAGTGACGTGACTGGGAGTTTAGTATTGTAGCCCCGCGCCCCGGGAATGCGGAAGTCCACTACTCCACTTCACTACGTACGCGCAGCTTAGCTCGGTGCCTGTGCGCTCGCTCGCCGCCGGTGCAGGAGAAGACGGTGCCGTGGCCGGCCGCCATCGCGACTGGAAGGAGAAGCGCAGCGTTAGCATGCCGAGGTTTTGAGAAAGAGTGTGGACGAAGCGCGGAGATGGCGGACTCTACGGCGGCGGCGGCGCCCATGACCATCGACTTCCTCCGGGCGCGGCTGCTCTCGGAGCGGTCCGTCTCCCGCGCCTCCAAGGAGCGCGCCGACCAGCTCGCCGCCAGGGTACGTGCTCAACACACACACACGCTCGGCCGCCAGGCCGCCATGCGCGCGCGCATTGCCGCCAGTTTCAGTGTCACTGATTCGCGCGCCTCGTGTAGGTCGCGGAGCTGGAAGAGCAGGTCCGGGCGGTGACAGCGCAGAGGCGGCAAGCGGAGCAGGAGGCCGCCGAGGTGCTAGCCATTCTGGAATCAAAAGGTTTCTGCGGCAGCCTCACCGACGCGGGCTCCGACAACGACGACGGCACCAGCGAGGAAGCACGCCCACGCGACGCCGAGACCACCGGCGGCGACGCGGCCCGCTCCAACGCCGAGGAGGAGCAGGACGAGGAGCCGGCGGCGGCGGCAAAGAGCGAAGCAGATGACGACGCTACGTCCGGGACGGTTGCAGGCGGGCTGTCGTGGAAAGGGCGCAGCGTGAGCCCGCGGAAGGCCAGGCAGCTCAGGCAGCGGCACCGGCGGAGCTACGCCTACCTCCTCGCCGCCGAGGACCCCTCGCCCAAGTACCGGATGGGCCAGTCCTGCCGGAAGAACAAGCGAAAGGAGCTCAGGTCCTGCTACTAAAATATTGGTGCTCGATCCGTCGATCGTGAGCCATTGAACTCTTCTGTCCAGTTCTGACATTCTGCAATTCTTTTCTGTTCTGTCCAGTAGTGGGAGTTCCGACGCGGTGCTCACGGGGAGTCGGAAGGGACAGCGAGATGGATCGGCGGCGTACGCCGGCGATGGCCGCGCCGAGTTGGACGGCGAGGTGGGTGAAGACGAGCGGAGTTCAGCGGATGGTGGTGGTCAGTACGTGATCAGGCACGAGAAGGGCGGGGAGATGCAGAGGGTGCTGGAGAAGCAGGCCGAGCTCATCGGGCAGTACGAGGCCGAGGAGAGAGCTCAGAGGGACTGGGAGAAGAAATTCAACGACAACAGGAGTTCGCCCAAGGTACAGTTACTAGCGATCAACTAGTACCATGAATGACGAGACCTGGATCTTTTCTTGCCCAGAATCTCAGATTCGACAAGATGGTTATTCCCGACAGTACTATCGATTTGATCCGGAATTCTGTTCTCCGAATTTCAGGCCGACGTTGTGCAGGAAAAATCAAGTGGCAAAACACTCTCCATTGCCGGAAACACGTCAGAAGGATCCGCCGGGCAGCGTCGTGAAGCCGGCGAGCAGCACGGCCGCGGCCGCGCACAGAATGCTGCCATTTCAGAGGCAAATTCAGAAGGATGCCCAAGCCACAACACGAGCTCTGGCACTTCCGGGCACAAGTCGAGCCCCTCGAGTGACACCCTCGTCAGCAAAGTCTCCGACTGGAGCTCGTCGCGCTTCCACGACCAGCTCGACACAGCGTCATGCCAACAGTCAAGCAGCACCAAGGACATCGATGTGGAGAGCGTTCTTCAGGCTCTGCAGCGCGCCAGGATCTCGCTGCAGCAGAAGCTGGGCAGGCCGCTCCCGCCCAGCCAGGTCACGCTGGCGCTCCCGGCGCCGGGGGACGAGTACCGCGCAGAAGAGGGTCTCTACCACGACGACGGCAGCAACTCGTACAGGGGCTCAAGTCCGTCTCGTCAGGAAATGCTGGCTCTCCCGGCGCCGGAGGACTACCACAGCTGCAATGACCATGACCATGGAAGTCTTGTCGATGGCGCCGACAGTTCTTCGCTCACGGAGAAACGGAGCAGTCCGAGCACGCCTCGCCAGGAGATCCTGGCCCTCCCGGCCCCGGGAGACGACGAGAGGGAGGACGACGTCGACGTGAAGATCCCTGTCTGCAGCCCGGGCCTGTTCCGGTTGCCGACGTACTCGTTCCTGGAGGAGGACGAGATGATGCCAAGAAGTAATGGCTGTGATTTTGAGCTCGGATTGAGACACCACGCCTACAGGGATGATGGTGATGCAGGGGTTTCGGCAAAGCTGTTCTATGATCCCCATGCTTCTGGTAGGTGCAGCGTTCCACCAAGCTCAGGTTTCACTATAGGGGCCGCTTCTCTTCTTTCTGGAATTCCAGAACTTCCCAAAGATTTGAGGAGGGGAAGATCTCTTGGAGATGCTGATCTGTTCATGCAGCGCGCCTGCGATTACACCGTCACTAATAAGTGGATGCTGTAGCGTGTGTTTGTTGATGTGTAGCTAGTGTTGTTGGTCGACTTTTTTCTGTGGTCCGATAACAATGTTGTTGTGCATGCTCTGCAGCGTTGTCAAGCACAACCAGGCAGCATCATCGGCAGTGAAGATAAAGATGCCTCTGTTTGTTTTACATCCTTGTTACCTCGCCCAAGACAAAGAAAAGTTGAATCACTTTTCGCCGATTTCATGCGTAGTGCGACCCTGTGCAGCTTGCAGGAGACTGAAAGTCTGAAACAGCCAGTGTTTGAGTGTTGTGGTCTTGACAGTAGTGTCTGCAGCTAAGCACTCGTCTGGCGTGCCTTGCCCCATTTCGGGGCCCCTGGCCGATCCACGCTGTTTGTAAGGGCATGCGCGACACTCATGATGATAGCTAAGTGTGACCTTGCTTCTGCAGCAATCTCACTACACATCTTTTGTTCCGTGAGTCATCCTAGTGTATGTCACGTGTGTTGCCTCCAACGCCAACCGTAATCATGGTGACTCGTTGAACGTGCTGCTGCGTTCAAGCTGTTGTAAGCTACCAATGGCTTGCTGGCACTTCTGAAGAACTCCTTGCATACCAATGGCGTCGACAACTCTAGAGTTCCGAAGGGAGAGCTGAAGCGGCCAAGCATCTGAAGCCTCGGCAAAACAGACCCAAGCCCACCGGCCAGATAAAAGGAATACATATATTGCTCAGATGAGAAAAGGTGGATGACAGAAATGCTGGCAACACTATACCTGCGATGCAAATTCAAGGCCAAAGGGACATGCGGAGATATGCAAGAGTAAGACCTCAGACTCCTGTAATCTAAGCCTAACAAGAAAGCAGACAGGGTATAGGTTTAGTTCAGACCACTTAACGCCTATACATATCATATGCCTAAAGCTACTAAATACCAGAAGAGCAAAATCTAACAGTTATAATACATAGTAGTCTATATAATGATCGGAAAATTTGTCGATGCATCTAAGCATCAGGACCATATATAACTAACCTAAAGAGCAATTCGGAATATATACACTCAGTACCTCGCGCTCTGTCATGAAACATGACAAACCAATTCTCTCGCAAGCACGTCTGGGGCGCAGATGTGCTATAGGCCCATACACTTTGCCCACTTGAATGCTCGCCCTATCTTAAACGGAAGTTCATAGTCTTCCATAAAAGATGACTCGCTCGTGGCTTCCTCTGCTTCTGACCACACATACAACCCCCGCTCATGGCGGCCGCCAGGGACAGTATTGTCAAGTATGACAGCAACCAGGAATGCAATGACCATGTTGAGTGACAGTAAAGTGTTGAGGACATAGTTTACCTGAGATGCAATGAAATAAAGAATCCCAATTAATACCTTATAAGTTAAGGCAAAACATATTGATGGATAGTGCTATATTTCTTTTGACTTTTGTGAATGGGTTTTTTCAGTTTTCGAACAGAAAATGGGAACCCCAGATTAGTTTACGTACTGCATACTAAACAAAAGCATGCATGCAAATGAAATGCGAACATGATCGAATATATCATGTCATCATATCTATAATTCTATAAATATGATTCATGGCCACTCTGTTCTTTGCTGCAAGAAAGTACACAGAACCACCACCCAAATAGCATTTTGGCGCTCAAACCAAGCATTAAATTTGTAAAAGAAATGGCCACTGACCGATCACAAACCACAGTTCTATGAATGTCACTCTACGGCCCACAGTAGTAACCATTTACACTACAAATATTAAAGTGCACTTCGAAGTTAAAACTAACTGATTAGATTAATTTTCAGTTGGAGCATGTCTATCAGTAGCAAATTGCCAAAGAAAGTGTTGTACATGTGTCAAATGAGAAGTCAAAGCGGAGGCGCAATTTTGTGTTTTTCTGTTTCTGGTTACTTTCAGATTAATTTTCAATTGGAGCGTGTCTATCAGTAGCAAATTGCCAAAGAAAATGGTGTACATGTTGTGTCAAATGAGAAGTCAAAGCGGAGGCGCAATTTTGTGTTTTTCTGTTTCTGGTTACTTTCCCCTTACTTATACTTTCCTTGCTATACCTTTTTGTAGGCTTTTGGGGAAATTGTGGATGGGTTGGTCACTTGGACCTCCACACCCTTTCATATATATAGCTCAACTTAGGCTTACATGTTAACTCATACACTAGAATAGTCTAGACACTACTACTATACTAACACTCCCTAGAATACTCTAGACTTTGCTAATAAACTAACTTAGATTCTAGCACACTATTGGAATATTCTAGACTTTCCTAGGAGACTACTAATCTCCAATTCCCCTAGAGCATTCTAGACTCTACTAGAGTACTATTACACTAATCTTAGATTCCAACACTCCCCCTCAAGATGGGCGATGGATATCTATCATTCCCATCTTGTTACATGCCAACAAACATTCCTTACTACCTAATCCTTTGGTTAGACAATCTGCTATTTGTTCTCTAGAGGTTACATGGCTTAACTTCAAGGTTCCTTCGTCAAGCCGTTCTTTAATGAAGAATCGATCTATTTCCACATGCTTTGTTCGGTCATGCTGAACGGGATTGTTAGCAATGTTTATTGTTGACTTGTTGTCGCACCAAAGATTCAATGGCCCTCTCCGCGATAGCTTCAATTCGATAGGAGGCCTTTCATCCATAACATCTCACACAAACACACCGCCATTGCTCTATACTCGCTTGCGAGTTGATCTTGAGACCACATGCTGCTTCTTGCTCCTCCAAGATACCAAGTTTCCTCCTACGAAGACACAAAAGCCCGATGTTGACCTTCCGTCATCAAGGCAACTTGCCCAATCAGCGTCACAATATCCCTCCACACTCAAGTGCCCATTGGCCTTGAACCATAGACCTTTTCCGGGACTTCCTTTCGGATAGCGTAAAATTCTATAAGCTGCCTCTAGATGTCCACTTCTTGGGTCATGCATGTAGCGGCTCACCACACTCACGGCATAAGATATATCGGGTCTCGTATGGCATAAATAGATAAGTCGACCAACAAGCCGTTGGTAGCGCTCTCTATTAGCTGGATCTCCGACCGAGCACATAGCTGGTGATTTTGCTCAATAGGAGTTGAAGCGAGCCGACACCCAAGCATACCGGTCTCATTGAGTAGATTCAACACATATTTCCGTTGAGAGATAACTATTCCTTTAGGAGATCTCGCAATCTCAATACCCAAGAAATACTTGAGTTGTCCTAGATCCTTAACCTCAAATTCTCTGCTCAATCTCATCTTCAGCCGGCTTATTTCACCATTATCGTCTCCAGTGATAACAATGTCAACCACATAAACTGCAAGGATGGTAATACGACGCCCTGAATGCCTATAGAACACGATATGATCCCTATTACATTGCTTGTAACCCATATTGCGCATGGCTCTCCGGAACCTATCAAACCATGCCCTTGGTGATCGCTTGAGACCATATAAAGACTTCTTCAATCTGCACACCTTCCCCGGGTGTTGGAGTTACTAAAGCCAGGTGGAATGTCCATATAAACTTCTTCCCGAAGATCTCCATGCAAGAAAGCATTCTTGACATCCGAGCTGATGCAAGGGCCAACCAAAGTTAGCAGGCACAAGAAATAAGAGTTCTTATAGTACTCATCTTTGCAACGAGCGCAAAGGTCTCGTCATAGTCAATCCCATATGTTTGACTCGTAACCCCTTGCCACCAACCTTGCCTTGTATCGTTCTATTTTCCCTTCTAGGGATTGCTTCACGGAATACACCCATTTGCAAGTAATCGGACGTTTTCCAGTTGGAAGAGTAACAAGATCCCATGTATTGTTCTTCTCAAGAGCTTTCATTTCCTCCAACATGGCCTCGTACCACTTTGGGTCTTGTTTTGCTTCTTTCCAATCTCTCGGGATCACCACGAGTTGCAATGATGCGATGAAGGCCCCGTAGTTCGTAGATAGAGATGCATATGATACATAATTAGCAATGTCATGCTCCTCCCGGTACCCATTTGGAGGTTTTCTAGGCTGCAGCTCGGGTTCCTTTTCTTAAGGCAATGGGCAAGTCCATTGAATCCCTCGTAATAGATGGACCTGCGTCATCGGACAATTCATCGGCTTCAACACTTTGTTGGAGCATGTTGCTCCCCCGCACTCGTGTGTCACTTGTCGTGGGAACTCGTTGTTGCACATGTTGCTCCCCTGCACTCGTGTGTCACTTGTCGTGGGAACTCTGTTGTTGCTGCTTGCTCATGCTTGCGATTTTCTCCGTGTATACACTTTCAAGTTCTCTTCCTCGTTTGGCTTTCTCCATCTCTCTTCACTTGTAGCTTGTCTCCTTGTAGACACCCTTAGATTTTCTTCCTCATTTGGCTTTGTCCATCTCTCTTCACTCGTAGGAGATGGAATTGAACCAACAACAACTCTGGATGGTTCATGTTCCTTTGTCCTCAAAAGTTCACTCTCCCACTCTCGACTAGCTTCGATTGTGCTAGGAGAGTCAAAGTCAAACAACGAGCTGAGGTCCGTCTTCTCTCCATAGAACGGCTCAGACTCTCTAAATGTCATATCCATGCTAACAAATGTTCTCCGCTCACTAGGGCTCCAACACTTGTAGCCCTTTTGTCCGAGATGGGTATCCAATGAAGATGCACTTCACGAGCACGAGGATCCAATTTTCCCACCGAAGGTCTATGGTCTCTAACAAAGCAAGTACACCCAAACACTTTTGGCGGAACGATGAACTCATTTTGGCCATAGATCATTTCATATGGAGTCTTCATCCCAAGCACTCTTGAGGGCATCCAGGTTGATGAGATAAGTAGCGATCATAACCGCTTCACTCCACAAGAATTTGGGCACATTCATGGTAAACATAAGTGATCGAGCCACCTCCAGCGAGATGACGATTCTTCTTTTCAGCTACTCCATTCGTGGAGAAGTATCGGGACATGAAGTTTGATGAAGTATTCCTTTTTGGAAAAGAAAATTGCCAAATTCATTGTTCACATACTCCGTCCCATTATCTGTCCTGATAATTTGAATACTAGCGTTGAAGCGATTTTGGACATATGCATAGAAGTCCTTGAAGCATGTAAGCTTTTATGTTTCAGAAGATATATCCAAGTCATTCGGGAGTAGCAATCAATGAAGGTGACAAAATACTTCATCCCGCTAACAGAGACCACCGGGGAAGTCCATACATCGAGTGAATCGGTACAAAGGGCAACGTGCTCCGCAGATCCACGACTCACATATGATGTCCTGGTGTGTTTTCCAAACTCACATGCATCACACACAAGTTTTTCTTTGTCCACCTTCTTCATTTCTTCGGGGAATATCTTACTCATAGTATCAAAGGACATATGGCCCAATCGACAATGTTGGATTATCAACCTTGCCTCATCATCATTGGTAACAAGCTGTGAGAGCGAGTGCACAACGCTTCATCGGTTTCCCTTCTATCCAAGTACCACAATCCCTTATGTCTCACACCTATCCCAAGCCTCCTTCCAGTCTTCCTCTCTTCAATTATACAATTATATCGATCGGCAATTATTCGACAATCAATATCATCAACCAAAGAGCTCATAGACACCAAACTCACCGGAAACGATGGAGCATATAATACTAGAAGACAATGTAATGGACGGAGTGCATTTCACTGTGTCGACCCCTTTCACGAGTTGATAAGTTCCATCGGCTGTTTGGATTGTCTCTTTATGCATGGGTGGATGTGGAGTATATGATGCAAACTCACTCCACTTACCCGTGACATGTGCTGATGCTCCCGAATCCAGAATCGAATTTGAACAAGTTCCATTTAATGCGGAGCCCGACTTGAGATTGCTTCTTCGTTTGTGCAAGATTCACACAATTTCCTAGGACAGTTGTTTTTCCACTTTGTTTTGGAATTTCGCACTCTCCCTTGATTGTCTCAACTTCTCAATCTCCTTGAGCAATTGAGTCATTTTCTCAAGTAGCTTCTCAATTGTTTGATTCTCCCCATTGATCAATATTGCTGAAAATCACCAACAAACCAGACTTATGTGCTTCTTCTCTTCTCTCGCTATATTTGACCTACTCTTGCGGATCTCTTGACCCCTCCGGATCTTTCTTCGGCTGCACACGCAGCTTAGGTCTCTCCTCCGTCCTCTACTCGCACACGCGAAATCAGCACCTTTGCTTCTCCTCTTCATCGCAAGCCACAAGCACTGCACCTCACCCAAGCTTGCTCCCTTCACCACCACACCGAACTTTGCAAGATTCACCACCACTCCGAACGCTGCGGACGGTTGGCTCCGCACCTCTGCGGCAGGCTCACATCAACACTTCTACCCGGGCAGCACTCCACTCCTCTCGCCGTCTCGTTGTATTTCCCCCGGATTTTGCGGAACTCCACCTCACTCCACCTGAATCACTACGGGCAGCCCGTAGCACACACCATCACCGCCTCTAGCTACGATACCATGTAGGCTTTTGGGGAAATTGTGGATGGGTTGGTCACTTGGACCTCCACACCCTCTCATATATATAGCTCAATTTAGGCTTACATGTTAACTCATACACTAGAATAGTCTAGACACTACTACTATACTAACACTCCCTAGAATACTCTAGACTTTGCTAATAAACTAACTTAGATTCTAGCACACTACTGGAATATTCTAGACTTTCCTAGGAGACTACTAATCTCCAATTCCCCTAGAGCATTCTAGACTCTACTAGAGTACTATTACACTAATCTTAGATTCCAACACTTTTCTTTTGCAGTATCCTTATGTCTCCAATTGTATACTAGTTTTATTCCAAAACTACTCCTGATCGAAACTAAATATCTGTTTTTCTACTAGTGAGCCACTGTATTTTTTTGTGGAATGAAGGGTTCTAGTTATTACTCTAAGGTCCAGTGTAGTGAACATCTACACTACGAACATTGAAGTAACCTTCAAAGTTAAAACAAACAAACCGGACTAATTTTCAGTTGAATTATATCTCCCAGTCCGCCTGAGCTAATTTTTCTGTTTCTGGCTAATTTCCACTTATTTATACTTTTCTTGCTATATCTTTTTATTTGCATTATCCTTATGTCCCCAATTGCATAGCAGTTTTTTTTCTTTCTAAAACTACTCCTGATGAAATTAAGGGCTTGTTTGGTTGGAGGCCTCACAAAGAGTCTCCCTGAGACCTGCCTGTAGGTTAATTGGTTGGCATCCTCAACAATGAAGCAGTAGCCTGGCCTGTAGAGCATCTGGCAGAGTCATTAGCCTGGCTGCAGCGTAGGCTACGTTGCAGCCAGGCTAATGACACTGTCTCATGTGTGCTGTCCAATGAAGTCATGGTTCAATCATTATTTATGGGCTGACAATGCAGATTTAGCTGGCCAGGCTGTGGACACAAACCAAACGCGTCGATCTCAGGCTAGCCTGGCCAGGCAGTTATTTTGATTTTTTCAGGCCCAGGTCAGGCTCCATATTTGCCCAGCAGCTCAGGCACGGAGCCGAGGACTCCAACCAAACTAGCCCTATATGTCTGTCTACTAGTCAGACACTATAATTTGCATATTTTTCTATTCACCAGAATATAACCACAGAATTGTCGACTATAGTGCAAATATGCCTAACAGCAGACAGTGAAACGAAATTCTGCAGAAGATGGGAAGTTCAGTACATACCCCGCCAAATCCAGTGTGTATAGGTCCATGCGATGCGACATTGTATGGCTGAAAGTAGGTTGGAACTGATGAGTTTGCATTAGGATGTAATCCATACTGTTGGAAGTATGATGGAATTGACAAGGACAAAAACAATGCTAGCCCCACAACAATACAGTTCCTGGAGCTTCCTGTGGCACCATAACGAAGATTGGACAAGCCAAGAGCACAGAGCATGGCCCACATGAAACAAAGGAGAGCAGCAACCATAACATCAGGAATAGATGCAATGAAAGCACCAACTTTGCCTGCAAATGAGATACAAGAACAATCGTAAGAAAGAACCATTCATGCTATAAACCAAGTGATGTTTGCTTTCCCAACATTGAGTGAGAACTTTTTACACTGAGAAAAATGCAAGTGATTGCTTACCAACAATCGAGAGAACTATAAGAACAATAGCACCAAATCCAACTGCCTTGCGGCTACCCATTTTAGTCACAGCAATCGTATGTACATTCTCTGTTATTGTTGCTGACCCAACTCCTGTTCCCCACAGGCCAGCCAAAACTGTAGAGACACCTTCAACGCCTATACCCCTGCTAACAATTCCAGCTGTTGGTGGTCTTGTGGCCACAAACAAAGATGATGCATGGTAGGAACCAACCTTACGTCAAATTGACAGAAGAATTATTAGAGATAGAAGAATATGGATCATGATGGACAACTAATGGCAGTATCAGTAATATTGTTTACAGAGTGGACAAATTTCATGTAACCTAGCAACATATATGTCTGAGAAGGCAGCTTATGTCAAGTTGATGGTTACTAAGGGATATACACCTTTTACGGTGTAGATTCCAATAAGTTTTTATCTACGGAAAAGAATGTAATACATTGCAAGATTATTTATGAAAGAAAAACGGAATAAAGTAAAGCTTATACGATCAAGGTTAAAAGTAATTCTGAACTTACAGAATCAACTGATGCGATTACTGATACAAGACACATCACAAGGCCCATTTTCCAATTAAAAACTGGAGTGCCCCATTGTAACGGATACGGAAATCTGAACCACGGAGAAGCTCTTAAGGCATGTGAAGTGTCTACACGGCACGATTTCATCCTCAATACATGCGTCCGGCAAAAGGCTGAGACATTGTTTGAAGCGGGAATATTTGCATCACAACCTTTGAAGCTAAAAACTCCACTTGCTGTCAGAACGAAAGCAATAGCCCATGTGATCCCAAGACCGAGAGGAACCTAAGGGGGGCAGCATCAATAGTTCAAAATTTAGCACATCATGGATTCACAATAACTGCCATGCAGCATAAATTAAGACAATACCATCAATATTATTAGCTAAATCTTACCGCATAAATTAGAAACACCCGGTACCCAAATAATTTTATTTTTCGGAGGTACTGCACCAAGAGAAATACACAAATAGTCAGCATCAAACTATTTATAATGCACACTATTTTCCGTTTCAGTTAACAAGGGTTTTACTGTGTACTCACTAGTGCAAAGATAATGACCATCAAAAATTGCAAAACACCCATCTCTATACATGACCCTACTTTAGTGAACCCATAACTGAAAAACGAGAGGCCAACAGCTGCAACTGTTGGTGAGACGACGACTGGATTTATCAACCTGAAATGAATAGATTGAAATATAAAACAGAAATATAAGGTTAGATTGGTTGATGGACGATGGTCACAAACTCACAATGCCACGCAAGTCCATCTCATTAGTCTACAAAATAATCATACAAACAGATATCATGCTATCTAGATATATCTAGGCTCCCTCAGGCCCAAGACACGAACTATGTTGGGTTACATTTTTTATTTTTCACTTTAAATTGTGCAAGATAGATCTTGAAGTCATAATGGCTCTGATAGCATATTTAGTTGCATACTTGTATGAAACAACCAGTTCACCTAAAAGCACAAGCTGATAAGTAAATGCAGCCCTATACTCAAACTAGAACAGTTGTAAACAATAGTTAACACATAGAGACAAATTCATAACTATGATACTCGAAAGTGCCACTAAGGCGTTTACGGAGGTTGATATTATCCAATGTTCATGAGTATTGTTTGCACCATATATCTACATGAAAGTTCTGTTTCTATATTTGAAATATAAACATTTCGAAGTAAAAAAGGGAATTCGAAGAGCAGATTTTGCGATATACGAGCATGCATCTTTCAACTTCAAATCTCTACCGATTCAGTACCAAGGCCAATCAGGTGTGCATGGCAAAATCCTATTAGCATATTGACCTGCCAAGCGGCAGCAGAAAGCTATGGACGATAATGGGCCGTCTTATCAGCAGCAAAGGGACACAAACCTTAGAAATAGCGACATGAGGCCCGTATATCCCAACAGCACTTGGAATAAACCTCCAATTATGATAGCTCCTTGTAGGTGCTTCATTATGTGTTTAAAGTTCTGCGATGCGATGGAACACATTACGTTAATCCGCCAAGAGGTGCACTAAATGAAATATCACAAGCTCCCCACTACAACATGTGCCAGTAGCATGGTATCCAGGCAGCGTCACCATAACACAAATGATCAAAATAGAAAATTCTTACGTTGTCATTGAGCCCGAAGAACTCAGGGGAGTTGATAATCGCAAGCGCAGGGGCAAGGTACACGAAGGATGGCCCCTGCACGAGCGGCAGCCTCGTTCCGAACAATGTGTGCAGCAATGTGGTTATCCCCGAGACTAGCAACACCGTCGACACCACCGCTGCCGTGTCATCCTACGATATATGAATGCAGATAACCCGTAGTAAGTAACACACCCGTGAAACAGCTGTAGTGTAGGGGCTTGAAACAGTTCAGCAATGCACTCACGGCCGAGCCGCCCATGGCAGGAACCATGACCAGCGGGACGAGGATGATGGAGCCGAGCATGGAGATGTAGTGCTGGAACCCAAACACCGCTACCGGAACTGCAACACAGCTCAAAAAGCTCTGCATTAGCGCGACAAATGACAGTCGTCAGAGCGATTTCAGTTTTACATTTTGGGGTGCTTACGTATTCCGGGGGTGTCACGAAGCTCGTACTTGACGTGCGCCGCCCGCTGCGGCGCACCCTCTTCCTCCCCCTCCTCCTGCAGCTGCGGGAGCGGCTGCTGCCCGTTCGGCCGCCCTCCGTCCGAATCCCTCCTGCGCGCCCTCGCGGGGGGCGCTGGTGGGGGCTGCGGCTGGCGGTGATGTGGTGGGGGCTGGGGCTTGGCATTGGTGGCGGGAGGGGGCGGCGCGGCGGAGGTGGGCCGGGCCGGCGGGCCGGACTCCAGATCGGCGGGGCGGGGGAGCGGGGCGTGGGCGGAGGTGGGGGTGGAGGTGGAGACGGACTCGCCGGAGACGCGGGCCTGGAAGCCGGTGCGCTTGGCCCAGGAGAGGGGCTGCGGCTGCGGCTGCGGCGGCGGCGCCGGGGGCCAGGGGCCCGGGCGCGCGCGGCGGGACGGCGGCAGCGCGCCGGAGGAGGAGGCCATGGCGCAGGCGGGGCCTCGCCGCCGGCGCTTTAGGTTGGGGAAGGGCTGCGAATGCGAGGGTTTAGGCAGAGGCGAGTGGTGGTGTGTGTGCTGCTGGGGGTGGCGGAGGGCAGTGAGGTGGAGGCGTAGTGAGCCGCGCGAGCGTGCGGGCGGAGACGGAGGCGGAGATTTTGCGGTGGGCGTTGCGGGGCCCGCGGCGTCAGTGGACGTTAATGGCGCTCTGCGGGGGGGCGTGTGGCGCGCGTTTGAAAAAAATTGGGGCACACGGTGGGCGGCGTGACGGTGAGGTTTTCTCGGTCAGCCACCCCGGCCCGAGTGGGCGCGCGCGGCTGTGTGATCGTACTCGGACGTTGTTTCTTCCTTTTGTCACTAGCGCCGTAGCACGCTCAACAGGCTGAGATTGCCAATACTAGTTCTGTACTTTGTGTGAGGTTGTGCAAGATATGCCATTGTACGGTGCAGTACTAGCTTTTTGACTTATTGTTCCACTGAATAATTGCGCTGCCAATCTAAGGGCACCTCCAGCGGGCCGACGCATTTCGGACGTCCGGAATATCCGTTTGCGTCGGCCCGCGGACGCGATGTGGCCCAGTGCGACCATTTGCGTCTGGGTACCTCCAGCGGTTCCGACGCATTTTTTAACCGGGGATAGCGTCAAGCTCGCTAATGGCGTTTTATGTCCCGTCGAGGACTACCGCCGGCGATTAACTGTTCACACGCGACGACGATCGTTCCCGCGAGTGCACAATACATTGGCAAGTTTCGTCGGCGTTTCGCACGCGCGGGAAATGCCCTGCGCGCCAACACCGTTTCTCGCCCCGCCGTGGCTATATATGGTGGACACCGGCGGGGGCGACGGGCACACCTCGAGCTAACACTACCATCCATCCATGGCGGACCACATGAGTTGGGAGCACGTTGTTCACATGTGCCGCCAGCTCCACCCGGAGGAGGAGGAGGTAGCCGCCGCCGGCATTGAGGCCCAGCAGCTGGACCTGGCGGCGGCGGAGGCGGAGGTCGCGGAGGCGGAGGCGGCAGAGCGCGCGGAAGGGCGCCTCGCGGCGACCAGGGCGGAGATCGCCAACGCCATGGCCGAGCTCACGGAGACGCGGGCGGCCATCGCGGCCCCTCCGGCCGACGCCGTCATCGCGACATCGCGGACGACGACCCCCCATGCCCAGGCGCTTCGAGTGCGTCGTCGAACAGCGGGTTCTGCTCGCGTCCTTCGAGTCCCTGGTTAGGGACGCCCATCGTCGTCAGGCTTGGGTGGCGGAGGAGGAAGCCCACACCTATGCGATGTCCATGGCTCGGGGGTTAATGTGCTCCGACCTGGACTCGCTCCAGCGTAGAGGCCCATCTCCCGCGCGAGTCGAGCAGGAGAACCGGGAGCTGGAGGTCGCCATCGCCGCCATGGACGAAGCGGTGGCGGCGGCGGCTAGGGACAGGGCCCGCTTCATCGCCGACGTGGCGGCGGTCCAGGCGAACGAGGACGCGGCGGGGGTCCAGGCGGCGGCGGAGGAGGAGGAGGAGGAGGCCCGGGCGGCGGCGGAGGCGGCGGCTACCCAGGTGGCGTTGTCCCAGGCGGAGGCCCTGTGGGACAGCTCCCTGGCCGAGGCCCTCGAACGCCGCAGGCGACAGGACGAGATGTCCGTTCGCCGGCGTGCGCGGCGCGCGGAGTGCGCGAGCGCTCCACTCCGGCGACGACGCCGGCCCTTCCGGCGGCCGATGGTAGGGCGCGCGACTGCGAGTAACCGAGGCCGGTGTAGGCCGCGCGACAGCGAGTAGGTACGGTCGTTGTAGTTTTAGGTTAACTCGACTAACCATCTCTGTAAAGATGGTCCTTTTGGCCAATCAATAGTAATGAAAAAATCTTTTGCTTACCTACTCACTGCCGACCGGGCCCGGATGCACCCAAGGCGGACAGATTCCGCGACCGCCGAGCGTCCGAGGAGACGCAACCTGGCGCATATTTGGGCCAGGTTTGCGTCTCCGCGGTCGGCCCGGTCACTTTGCGTCGCCCCGCTGGAGGTGGTGCCAGACGCATTTCCGGTCACGGCGAACGAAAACGGTCGCTCAGCGTCCGTTTGCGTCGCGCCGCTGGAGATGCCCTAATGTGTTCTTCTTGACCGAGACCGGGTAAGGGCATCTCCAGCTGGAAGACGCATTTCGGACGCCAAAACAAATGCGTCGGATCCGTTTGTGTCAGCTTAAATGGTCGAAATCGACCGCGCGTTCGTTTTCGTCGTGTCGCTCCAGCGGCACGACGCATAATTTTTTCCCTTTGATACAAACCATAATTTACATTAATTAAAAAAAGACTTTAAAAGTCCAGAAAGACCTACTAAAACCTAGCTATTGGATACTGATCATCGTCGGTGACGGGGTTGATGAACTCCGGCGTCAGCCATGGAAGCTGGTACGCTGGCGGTGGAGGAGGAAGGGCAGACTGCGGCAACTGCGGCTAGGCCATAGGCGGCGCAGGAGGCTGTGGTGAAGGTGGCCACGGATCCCAAGCCGTTGAAGGAGCAGCAGCCGGGACGCGGTCGTTGGAACGCGTCGGCATGGCCGGAGGATCGGCAGCCTCCTCTGCGCAAGCGCCGACTCGCGAAACTGGATTGCGAGCCCGTCCCACATAGCGAGCTCGTTGAGCTCGCTATTGGCCAGTGCCATAGCAATGGCCTCCTTCGCGCTAATGTCCGGATGCTAGGTCTCCGAATCCCACGCTGGCCCATCGTCGTCGTGGCCGTTGTCTCCGCGTTTGGCCTCGGCGGCGTAGTCATCCTCCTCGTCCTCGTACTGTGGACTCTGTCAATGGTGTGGTCGGGAAAATGGGCGCCGACAATGAATCTTTAAGAGGCACGAACGCCATCTCGCCTTCATTGTCATGCCATTGTGATGTCGCCCACCAGCGCACGCTCGCGAAAGCCGAGGCGCGCCATTTATACGGCCCTGAAAAGCTGCAGCGCCCGCCCGTAAGTTATGCTGCAGAAGCATCTGTGCCGCTGCCAGGCGGGCCCGTGCGGACAACCGCTGCGTTCGTGCAGCGTCCGCAGAGACGCAAACCCGCCGCATTTTTGGACCGCAGTTGCGTCGCTGCGGATGGCCAATCACTATGCGTCGTCCAGCTAGAACGGGTCCAGACACATTTTCGGTCCACGCGGTGGAGATGCCGTAATGTAAACATTGCCACTACTCGCCTTCTTATATGAACAAACTGATTGTACAAAACGAACCAGTTTGCTGGCGAGGTTCGTCAAATAAAACTCTGTTTTAGTACTCACAATAAGTTAGCACGGTAATAACTACTTTCTCTGTTCACTAATGTAAGCCTTTTTAGATATTTTTAGAATGATTATATACGAGTCAAATGAGTGAATTTACACAACAAAACACATCATACGCATATTTGTAAAAATGTCTTATATTAGTGAACGGGACAATTTTAATGTATCAGTGCTTGCAAAACAGAGTCCTAAATAAAGTGGGTTGGGCTCTTATCTTAGGCGGGATATTCGGAAATCGGTTTCAACGCTTACCGTCACCAATGAAACTCAAGTAAACTTTTACTTTGGTTCGAAATATGACCGTTCCATTAGCCAGCCTCATCTACAGCCTCAAACATTTCTTTGATCTTGTGCATTTACATACTTCTATCTACATTGCAATTTGGCAAAAATAAAGCTCCGCAAATTATACATTTTCCCTATTTTTTGTTGAAAAGGCTCACCGATGTAATCAAATCTACATCTATTTAAAATGTGTATCTCCAAATTCTAATAATCATATGGCATTGTGTCCTAGTTGTGAAAATTGTGTGTGCCAATGTTAAATTTCTACGTTTTCAACAATATCCGGTCTAATTAAGTAAATATTCCTTTCAAAAAAATTAAGTAAACATTGCTTAATAATTTAGATGCATTACTGCAAGACCACTCACAACATTGAGCGCTTTTTGTATTGATCTTTTGACAATCATGTTGTGTGCACAGGGTCTATAAATATGATTGTAATAGACAAGAAATGCTAGGGACAATTCACAATTTCACATTACTCCAAATTCTAAATCATACTCGCTATGTAACTAGAATTCATAGAGGGAAAATCGAATTTCGTTACATGAGGCCTGTTGGACTGAACACACCTAAGTCTGAGGCTTGGTGGGCTGGTATTGAAGAAACGAAGTGGACCAACTCATGGGCTCCTACAGTTTTCAGAACAATGTGTTATTTAACATTTGCCTCTTGGGCTAGGCTCAATGTGGCTCCTGACTGGAAGAGGTGTTATGGATATTTTGAATCACAAAAGTTCATATGATATGTATTTCCCCATGCATGAAATTTTAGGTCAAACTCCAAAGTACACATCACCGCTTAGGACCCAAAACGTGGGACACCGATGATAAGGTACAAGCTTGGGGAAGGCGAGGACACCCAGAAATGTAGACATATAAAACCCACCTTCAGAGCGTGATGTCAGAGGCACCTGAGGGTCCTTATTAGAGACACGATGATAAAAAAGAGGAGGGTGATTAGTAGGAGGAGAAGCAGCATGGGCGCATGTCACATTAGCTTGATATGCAGTTATTTCTTAGTATTGTGCACTTTCTAATATACGTGAAAAATAGCCACAAAAACAACTTAGCAAAACGGAAAAAGGACATAGCTCGATACCAAATGTTGATAGAAGTACAATAAAAATGAGAAGCCATCCTTTTCAATAATAGACATATTGTTTTCATAGGTAGAAGATGCCAAACGACCTGTCCACATGCCCACACACTTGCAATCTCACATAGGAAAAAAGGGGCAAAACGTCCGCTCTCACATACATACACTTCTGAACCCGCTGATCTGTACGATTGGGCACTCGTCTAAGCGCAACCTCGTCAGAACCTCTGCCATGTGCCTGAACATAACTCCTCGGATGATCCTCGCATTCTCTCGTTGGTCCCGCGACAAATGGCTTGGCCACGTCGCCCCAAAACCCTTTGGAGGGCTCCGGGTCTTTTGTCGCGGCCTTTTGTCACGGGCCATACCACGACCCGCGACAAAAGGGGTATGCGGCTTGGCTCCGTCTGCTGGCACCCCTTTTGTCGCGGGTCGTGGTACGACCCGCGACAAAAGGGCCAGGCCTATATATACACACAGCCAGTCCCCCCCCCCCCCACCTCCCTACATTTTTTCCTTGGTGGTGAAAGGTGGAGGTTTATGCTAGCTCTTTTTTTTCATATGCACAAGAGGTGTTTGATGAAATGTTTGTGAGCATGTCACTTGATTTTATTTGATAAGATTTCTCCTCTTTTTGATCCTAAAAGGTTAGCTACTATTTTCTCGTATATATAGTCCATACAATACTAATTTTACCATTGTGGTTGCATCTGATACATAATTGTACTTATGATGCAGATGAGTCATCCATGGATGTACGGTAACCGATGTGCTCCCGCTTTCAGAGAGGGCGTGAAATCTTTCATGCTTGTGGCCGAGGCCAACAAGTCGAAGCAAGGTTTTATGTTCTGTTCATGTCTGAAATGTAAGAATGAGAAGGATTACTCTTGCTCAAGAGACATTAAGAGTCACTTGCTTCGGTTCGAATTCATGTCCAGTGATACGTCTCCAACTTATCCATAATTTCTGATGTTCCATGCTTGTTTTATGATAATACTTACATGTTTTGCTTGCACTTTATGATGATTTTATGCGTTTTCCGGAACTAACCTATTAACAAGATGCCACAGTGCCAGTCCTGTTTTCTGCTGTTTTTGGTTCCAGAAAGGCTGTTTGGGCAATATTCTCGGAATTCGACGAAACGAAAACCAAACATCATAATTCACCGAGACGGACCAGGACACCGAAGGGGAGTCAGAGGGGAGGCATGGGGCCCCCACACCATAGGGCCGCGCGGGCCAGCCCCTGGTCGCGCCGGCCTATGGGGAGGGCACCCTGTTGCCCCTCCTGCGCCGCCTCTTCGCCTATATAAGCCCTTTCGACCTAAAAACACGAGACCTTTTGACGAAACTTCAGAAAGACTCCAAGGGCGTCGCCGCCATCACGAAACTCCAATTCGGGGGACAGAAGTCTCTGTTTCGGCACCCTGCCGGGACGGGGAAGTGCCCCCGGAAGCCATCTCCATCGACGCCATCGCCTCCATCATGCTCCGTGAGTAGTTCCCCCATGGACTACGGGTTCTAGGAGTAGCTAGTTGGTACTCTCTATCCCATGTACTTCAATACAATGATCTCATGAGCTGTCTTACATGATTGAGATCCATCTGATGTAATCGGTGTTGTGTTTGTTGGGATCCGATGGATGATACATTATGATTAGTCTATCTATAAAGTTTGTGAAGTTATTGTTGCTTGCAATCTTGTTATGCTTAATGCTTGTCACTAGGGCCCGAGTGGCATGATCTTAGATTTAAGCTCTATAATTATTGCTTAGATTGTATCTACAAGTTGTATGCACATGTCATCGTCCGGAACGAAAGGCCCCGAGTGGCAAATCGGGACAACCGGAGGGATGGCGGTGATGTGAGGATCACATGTTTTCACCAAGTGTTAATGCTTTGCTCCGGTACTCTATTAAAAGGAGTACCTTAATATCCAGTAGATTCCCTTGAGGCCCGGCTGCCACCGGCTGGTAGGACAAAAGATGTTGTGCAAGTTTCTCATTGCGAGCACGTACGACTATATATGAAAAACATGCCTACATGATTAATAAGCTAGATGTTCTAACTTAATGCTTTGAATCCTATCAATTGCCCGACTGTAATTTGTTCACCCAACACTTGTTATTGGAGAGTTACCACTAGTGTAGATAGCTGGGAACCCCGGTCCATCTTTCATCATCATATACTCGTTCTACATGTCATTGGAAGTAGTATCAACTATTTTCTGGTACCATTGCCTCTGTGTTACTATTGCTGCTGATGTGTTACTGTTACTATTGCTCTCATATCACTGCTACTTTCACATCACCCCTGTTGCTAGTGTTTTTCCAGGTGCAGCTGAATTGACAACTCAGTTGTTAAGGCTTATAAGTATTCTTTACCTCCCCTTGTGTCGAATCAATAAATTTGGGTTTTACTTCCCTCGAAGACTGCCGCGATCCCCTATACTTGTGGGTTATCATCTAGCTATAATGTTTGGACCAAGCATGGAGAAGAATGGGTTATGATGAAAGACGGCGATGAAGAAGAAAACGATGAGCAGTACCGATCTATGTTCTCTGAATACGATGATACCGCAATGGAAGACAATGAAGAAGAAGGAGGTGAAGAACGGGCGCCAGATGATCCTGTTGATGATGATCTTCGTCTTGCCATTTCTGATGCAAGGAGAGACTGTGGCACATATAAGGAGAGGTTGCAGTTCGACAAGATGTTAGAGGACCACCACAAATTGTTGTACCCAGGTTGTGAAGATGGGCAGAGAAAGCTGGGTAGCGTATTGGAATTGCTGACATGGAAGGCATAGGCCGGTGTGACTGACTCGGGATTTGAAAAATTGCTGATAATATTAAAGAAGTTGCTTCCAAGAAAGAACGAATTTCCCGCCATTACGTATCAAGCAAAGAAGCTTCTCTGCCCTCTATGATTAGATGCACTACAAGAAAAGTTCTGATAGACAACGTCTCAAAATCGTCCGCTAAGGGGTATTTTTCGTCGCCTATGGGCCTAACCCGACGA
>NC_061513.1:76655291-76717557 GCF_022539505.1 Lolium rigidum
CTCGATGCACAATTAAGTGTCGTTGGCCTATACATAGGGTTTAATTAGGGTTTAGGGTTAGCTAGGGCAGAGGGTTAGGGTTAGGGTTAGGGTTTAGGGTCTAGGGTATAGGGTTTAGTGTTTAGGGTGTTTAGGGTTTAGGGTTTAGGGATTTAGGGTTTTAGGGTTGTTTAAGGTTTAGGGATCATCGATCGAGTGCGCACACACATTATTAGATCGAGGCACCCGCGCCTTTACGCATAAAGTGCATGCGTATATATGTGTGTTTTTTGGGCCACCAACGATATATAGATGCTCGAGAGAGAGATTGAAATCCCCAAGAATATGTTCAAATATACAATAAAATATATGCACGAATGCATTGTAGGCCATGCATGCACACTAATTATATATATATTATGAGCAACTTAATCAAATGTGTTTTCATTCGAGAGAACTTGTCAAAATTCAAGTTAATTAATTTATCACGATAATTATATAATTAATTAATGAATCTCAGGGATATGTTATACAACATGATCGATATAGGCCATGTATATTTTAATTGGTGTTAATCTACGGTTTGCTAGGTAGCTGCAATATATAGAGCATGTTTTTATTAGATCGGGTTATAGCTAGCTAGTATAGTTTAGAGTTATGTGTTTTAATTAAGTAGGGTTGATTAGCTAGGGTTAGTTACATATATATGGTTTAGGGTTAATGCATGGCACATTTAATTTAATTAGAGGACCGCGAGAGGCACCCCTGGCCTGCTCGATGCACAATTAAGTGTCGTTGACCTATACATAGGGTTTAATTAGGGTTTAGGGTTAGCTAGGGTTTAGGGTTAGGGTTAGGGTTAGGGTCTAGGCCGGGTTTAGGGTTTAGTGTTTAGGGTGTTTAGGTTTAGGGATTAGGGATTATATATTTAAGGTTTTAGGGTTGTTTAAGGTTTAGGGATCATCGATCGAGTGTGCACACACATTATTAGAGGCACCCGCGCCTTTACGCATAAATTGCATGCATATATATGTGTGTTTTTTGGCCACCAACGATATATAGATGATCGAGAGAGAGAGAGAGATTGAAATCCCCAAGAATATGTTCAAATATACATTAAAACATATGCACGAATGCATGGTAGGACATGCATGCACACTAATTATATATATATATTATGAGGCAACTTATTCAAATGTGTTTTCATTCGAGATAACTTGTCAAAATTAGAGTTAATTAATTTATCACGATAATTATATAATTAATTAATGAATCTCAGGGATATGTTATACAACATGATCGATATAGGCCATGTATATATTAATTGGTGTTAATCTAAGGTTTGCTAGCTAGCTGCTATATATAGAGCATGTTTTTATTAGATCGGGTTATAGCTAGTATACTTTAGGGTTATGTGTTTTCATTAAGTAGGGTTGATTAGCTATGGTTAGTTACATTGATGGCACCAGATCGGGGTTTGGCCGGCAAGATCCGCCAGATTCACCACAGGCCAGATCTGAAGCCGATGACGAGATCCCCGACTCCATTGCGCCATTATGCTCATGGGAAACACTGGATCTAAGCTTACAACAACACTAACTCCCTCGGATCCAAATTAGCTCGACTCAACTTTGCTTATCTAAATATGGATGTATCCACACATGTTTTTACTCTAGATACATACACGTCTAAGGAAAGTTGAATCAATTAATTTAGTTCGGAGGGTGTACAATATCGGAGAGAAGTCGGCCTCGTCTCCGCCGGCGAGGCCGCCGGAGAGAAGAGGGAGAGGAGCCGGGGAGTGGGAAAGACTCGAGAGAGAAAGAGAAGAGGAAGAAATGAGAGCTCCACAGGGAAGAACATTATTTTTGTCGTTACGCTCGTAGCTTGAAGCTGAAAATTTTGGCCGCGCGCCAAATCATCCCGCCGCATCCATTCGAAAATCCCGTGACCAGTTTTACCCTTTTAACCCTGGTCCGGAAGCTACAACCCACCGACCATGGAGGGCTCATTCGGTAACAATGAAATATCTTGCCTAGATCCCGAACCCTCCCCACCGGCCCACACCCACCCACCAACCATTCGCCCCATTAGATCAAAAATACTCTCACACGCCAAAGCTCGACTCTCTACGGTACTAGATGCAGCCGCCGCCGGCATACTCCTCCACGGCGTAGCCTTGATCGTGTTGGCTGTCCACCCACCGATCCGCTCCCCCGCCGCCCTCGTCACCGACGGATGCGCTTCACCGCCGACCTCGCCACCGACGGATCCGCTTCACCGCCGACCTCGCCACCGACGGATGCGCTTCACCGCCGACCTCGCCACCGAGCTACCTCGGCGCAGCGGGCTGTATCAACTTCACCGAATCCCTTGCCGGCCAACCAGATGCTGTTTCACTAACGCCCGCTTCTCTGCGAAACGAGGGTCGATTCATCGTCTCCGCGTTCGCCGCCGCTGGAATGCAAGTTGCCGCCCCCGTCCACCCCGCGCAGCTTGGTTGGTACGCTGGCCCGTTAGATCGCGGTGTTTCTTTAGCCATGTTTTGTGTAGTTATTTGCGGATCTCATATGCCGTTAACTTTCTTGATGTGTTGCTTCGCATGAAGTTTGTTTAAATATTATGCAAGTACAAAAGCATTATCCGGTCGCTACCATCCTGTTCATTCTATCGACACTGTGTGCATTCACATATTTATAGCCTTATACCCATTCATTTGCTGCCAAGCTGTTTTTATGCTTGCATGCTATTGTCGCACTGCTTTTATAGTCATGCTATGGGAATTTCCAATCTGCTTGTTCTTATACCACATCATTAGCTCACCGCTAGCTGCTAGCTGTTTTCTCGTGTCTGCTATTCTCACGCTGCTTTTATAATCATGCTATGTGCATTTCCAATCTGCTTTCTATTATACCTCGTCTTTAGCTTATATAGTTATTGCTGCGTGCATGTCCGGTCTTTGTATTATCATAGGCTCGACTTGTCAATGTTATTTTTCCTAGGGATTGATCATGCGAACCACTTATTAGAACATCCAACATTAACAGCGGGGACGCTAGGGAAGGTTGGAATCCGAGTTCTTGGTTGGTAATTTTGGCGGTTTACTTCCGTTATTATCTATAACCTATATGCATTGTTCCTTATGCAAGAGATTAACACTTGGAACCACGCCATAGCAATGCCATTCATGCTTTACTATGTTTACGCCTATTTGATATGCTTGTCTTGGAGAAAGCTGCGAAGGTGATTTGAACCGACATTTGGTCATTCTTAATGCCGGTTTACTTTATGTGGAAAACCTTGGCATTACCCTACTCTAAATACGAATGTCCGAAATTCGTATCTCATGCAAAGCAACATCTAGTTGGTTTTAATCTGATATCCGGTAAATATTGGCTTATTCATTTGGCGAGCTCAAGTTTTTTGTTATTTGAAACCGAGTGACTTGGTCTTAAATGTGATATCTAAACACGGATTAAGGACAATGGAGCGGGAGGATTAGCATTTCACTTGATGGCTGAACCTAAAATGACGAGGCATGTTGACCACGACTAGTGCACGCAAGAGAAGGACTGCGGCGAGCCGGTATGTGCTTAGTACATGCATCTTATCTTATCTTGTGCTTATTTACGCTACATGCTTTGTTATCCGATCTCTACATTGCGTAATACATGTTTGAATAGTTAATTGTTGTAACTATGTTTGCAATGTTACCGAATGCGGTTTTAATGAAGCGAGTCATCATTAGAAGATAGTCGCCAAAAAAGGATGCTGTAGCGACCATTGTGCAACATTATGATGTAAGTTTGTGCTTAGTACAAGTTCCATACATTGTCTTATTTATGCAACTTGTTATTATCTTATATCTACATTGCATAATAAATGTTTGCATAGTTCATCGTTTAACTCTTTTTGCATTATTATCGGAATGCGGTTGTGATGAAGCAATCTTCATTAGAAGTGAGGCCCACAAAAACTTCGATATTTCTTACGATGCATCTTCTCATAGCCGTCAACCTAGACCATTGCTTTCATCAAACAATAAATATCTCAAGGTCTGTACTTTATAAAAGACATGGTATTCTTTGCTTTAAGATCTGTAGGCGATATGTTGACAAAGAGTACACAAGATTCAATCAAGGCGATTGCCAAATGTCAACGTGTTATTGATGATGCTAATAGAAGTCCTCAATGATTATATGTATTTTTTTTATTTGGGCACATGAATTGCCTTGTAATTTTCCTACTTGTTTTATTTGTGTATGTAATTGTGTGTATCATTGATATCAGATTTTAGGCTCATGAAATTTAATGCATGTTGACTAGTCAAACAAGTAGGGCACTACAACAGATTGGGCCGACCCACTTACAGTAGTGTGGGACCCACTTTCATTTTGGGCCGGCCCACTTCTTTAGTAGGCCGGCCCGGTTACACGATAGTGGGATCCACATGCTTATTGGGCCGGCCCACTATCTTGTTGGGCCGACCCATTTGCTATATGGTGGTCCCACATGGTAAATGGGCAGGCCCTTTAACGAGAAGGTGGGACCCACATGTGTTTTGGCCGGCCCACTATCTTGTTGAGGCGGCCCACTTGCTATATGGTGGACCCCACATACTAAATGGGCCGGCCCTTTAACGGGAAGGTGGGACCCACATGTGTTTTTGGCCGGCCCACTATCTTGTTGGGCGCGCCCACTTGCTATATGGTGGACCCCACATACTAAATGGGCCGGCCTTTTAACGGAAGGTGGGACCCACTGTGCTTTTGGCCGGCCCGCTATCTTGTTGGGCGGCCCACTTGCTATATGGTGGACCCCACACACCAAATGGGCGGCCCTTTAACAAGAAAGTGGGACCCACTGTGTTTTTGGCCGACCCACTATCTTGTTGGGCCGGCCCACTTGCTATATGGTGGACCCCACATACTAAATGGGCCAACCCTTTAGCTGGAAAGTGGGACCCACTGTGTTTTTGGCCGGCCCACTTGCTACACGGTGGACCCCGCACACTAAATGGGCCGGCCCTTTAACGGGAAAGTGGGACCCACTGTGTTTCGGCCCGACCCACTTGCTTCTTGGGCCGGCCCAGTAGCTGTAAGGTGGACCCCACATGTTAAATGGGCCGGCCCATTTAAGTTTTGACCAGTCAACCTTAGAGGTTAGGCCCGACCCACGTAACTAATGGACCAGCCCAGCTATATAGTTGACCGGTCAAACTATGTCAGCTGGCCCGGCCCGCTTAAGACGTGGCAGGCCTCGTGTGGGCCTACCATCTACCACGGGGTTTCAGTCGGTTAACGCCGTTACGCGCCGGTTAACGGCGTACGCCATGTGTCGGTTGCATGATGTCGGCGGTCAACGGGCTCCCGGAAACACTTGCGCAACGGTCCGATTTTCCGTGGCGGAAGGGCGCCCAAGCGCGACGGACCGAAAAAACGTCGTTGGACTTTGCCTGACGCAGTTTCCACAACAGAACCCATATCGTCGGGTTAGGCCCATAGGCGACGAAAAATACCCCTTAGCGGACGATTTTGAGACGTTGTCTATCAGAACTTTTCTTGTAGTGAATGCAAAAGTAATAAGATGTTCAATATTGAGTTTGTTGATCCATATAAACTACATCATGACACGCTAAGGTATAAAACCGAAGAAACGGGGGGAAACATACTAAGGATTATAGGGGAGCAACATTGGGAAGGGCGTTTCTGGTCCCGAGCTCAATTGAGCTCGTTTTCTGGACCGCTCATTTGCGACAGGACGTGTCCCACGTATTCAATGCGGTTCAGGTACAGATTTGGTTGACTAGCTGAACCGTGACTCCGTCTTCTGTTCCTCCAACTTCTCGCGCCCCTCCACCTGCACAACCGTCGTTTCTCGCCATGCCCGAGCGCAGCCCCTGCCCCGCGCTCACGTGTCTCGCGCTGCCCTTGCCTCCACCCCGCGGCGGCTTGTCCACATGTCCGCGCCGGCTGGCCCTCCACCCGCCCGGCGCCTCTCGCCATGGCCGAGCGCCGCCTGGCGCAGCCATGCCCGAGCGCCGCCTGGCGCAGCCATGCCCGAGCGCCGCCCCCGCCCCGCGCCCGCGCGTCTCGCGCTGCCCTGCCTCCGCCCCGCCGCCGCTCCTCCACATGTCCGCGCCGGCCGCCCCTCCACCCGTCCGGCACCTCAACCAGCTCGGGCTGCGTTGGTGGCCGGGGCGCCTCCTTGTGCAGCATCTCCGGCGTTCTGTATCTCCCGATCCAGATCAGAGGGGTACGCCGCGGGCACGACCAGGAAGGCTAGAGGAAAACTCCAGAGTAGATTGGGAGTAGGAGAGGGGCAGCAGAGCAAGGGGCGCTGCGGCCGGAACGAATGGGAGGTGGCCGACGGCGGCGAAGTGGGCTGCCGCGAGGAAGTGCGAACGAGGAATCGTTCACGGTGTTACATCTAGCCCACCGTAGCGTACTTAAAAATGGCCTGACAGCCGGCAGGAGCTGGGTCTGAAGACCAAATGGATGGTCCAAAAAAAGAGCTCATCTAAGCTCGGGATCAGTTCTGGTTTTTCGAGCAACATTTCTGTGATTCAATATTATTTCCTTACAACTACAGGTGAGAGTCTTACTGATCTGTTGTGCACATTCAATTTTTCTTACTCGATGTTAAGTGTAATTCATAACGTATATATATATATATCTAAACATGTGCAGTTTCCACTGGATTCTACTAGACATTCAAGTTGATAAGGGAATAGTTGAAGTAAGGGACCCATTGAGTAGAGGCCTGAAAGGGTTCCGCGACTTGCAGCACTTGCTCCATAGGTAATTTCAATCATCAATTGACGCGTTATATCTTCCGTGAGATATCAATTAATTATCCACTCATTTAATCATTCTTTTGCCTGGCAGGGTTTGGAGAGTTTTCAAGAAGAATCATAAGGATAACTTCGCAGAGAAGCTAACATTTACTCCTGTATCGTGCACCCAGCAGCCACATGGGACGAATCTATGTGGATACTACGTTTGCGAGTCCATTCGCATGTTAACCACTGAGAAGCACAACGATAATAGATTCGACGTAAGCAATAACATTCACAACTTTAATTTATTATCGTCAATATTTTGTTATAAAGATTGATATAGTCATATTCATCTCATTTTCCTATATAGGTCGACTTTATGCGGGAGAAGCTCCAACCACACGAACACCTACTAGGAATTACGGAGGAAGTGGCGGGACTTCTGATGAGAGAAGTAATAGACGACAACGGCTTGTTTAGTCCAAATAGGCGCAACAAATGATCTCCATGTAATAGTTCGAATAGACGACGGACTTCCCGGTAGTCGTGAGCTCCATGTATATGTGTAAGAGAAATCTACGAATAGTCTTTTGCTTCCAATATTTGATTGCTTGATCTATATATAATGAATGAACGTGTACAACTTGTAGTAGCGTACAAATATATGCAATTTTTATTTTAAAATGAAAAATGAAATAAAAGGGGGAACGGTGGCTGGGGGTGCTGCACCCCTCAAACCCTAAAGCAGTAGCGTCCTGCGCGTGCCACGTAGAGGGTCTTTTGTCGCGGGCTGTATTACCACTCACGACAAAAGGGGGTGTCCCCTGGGCGCCCCGCGCCTGCCACGTGGTGGACCTATGTCGCGGGTGGTAAGCGACCCGCGATAAAAGGGTGGATCTTTTGTCGCGCCTCCCTTGTCGCGGCTGACCGCCCGCGACCAAAGGGGCTTACGACCCGCGATATTAGGCTTGTTTTCCACTAGTGGGAGTGGTATATAAAGGCTGTTATTCTAGTCCTTCCACGTGAGTGAGAATAGAAGGAGCCCTCACGTACTCCTTCGCCTCTTCTGCCCGTCTCGCACGTCGTGTTTCGTGGCTCGAGTTTGAGTTCGAGTTCGAGACGCACATTTTGACCGAGCGTATCCGGTACAAAAAGGCCGGTACCGCGTGCCTTAAGCAACTGCCTATCTTATCGGCTCGAATTTTCACCTAAACTTCAGCGAATCCGTACACCCAAGCAGAATGGCAACATTCGCACTTCACGTTGCATTCGCGGTACGTGTGCTGCAATCTTCAGGGCATATGATCCTGGCCATTCGCGGTTAACTAGAAAAAACTCTCTTGAGAACATGAAGCGTGCACGCGCCCGTATACAACACCACACATGGGCATTGACATGTGCGCTGGCAGTGCCAAGGAATCCACACGACCGTATACGTCGCTGATCTGGTCTCTGAATACGTCGCTGATCTGGTCTCTGATACGTGCTACTCCGTACTACATTAGTCACCGATGGAGCGTCTCTGTCTACCGGTTCTTTGGCGTGGTCACATTGGTTGACGCAGCGATTAACCATGCTGGCTGCTCGATCCTGGCGTGCTCAATTCGCCACTGTGTTACCAGAACCCACTCATCGTGGTGACCGGTCATCGGTGGACGCCCTTTCCGCTGCAAATCCAAGCTTTTCTGAACCTTTCTTGCATCCGGATCGCCAGCTTTAGGCAACCTCCCTCCCTGCCCCCTTCTTTAATTTACGGCCGCGCGGAGAAGAACACGTCGAATTGTCAAGATGAGATGGTTGGTAATTCAGCGAAGATCAGTGTGTATGTGTGTGTGTGTGTGTGAGATTCAGTTGTAGTTTGAAGAAGTCGTACAAGATCGATTGTTAGGTAACATGTTGTTAGCGATGCCTGTTTTTCCCTGCCTCTGTCCATCGCCGTGGTGTCGCCTCCGTTGATCGATCGACACAATACGCACTAACAGAGTATACTTGTTTAATCCGGCACCAAGGGTGTGCCCTCACTCTGTATATATATGCATACAAAGTGTGTGTGTGCATAGTATGTTCTCTTGCAAAAAGAAAGGGCACGTGGATCCAGTAGTCTGAAATGGTTAGAGAGCTTTTCATCAGCTGTCTGACCGACTGACTGGTCAGTTAACCAACGGTTGAAGACCTCTTCGTGGTGCTATCAAAATTGATTAATTACCAGAATGTGCTCGGTTCTGGTATACCTGTACAAGGCGTGCGACGATCGCATATGTCCTGGAGTGCTTAGCTTAAGCTGTCCCGACATCGATGTTTTCTGTCAGAGATGACGCATGTTCGGTACCGGTACGTAGGCCGATCAATAGCCCGGCCTAAAAATACAATCAATCAAGTTGAGAGACGCGACGACGGTGATAACCTGGTACATCGCATCCATTCATCCATCAGAGAACGCCAATTTATTTATGTCACACCGAGCTGACTGTGGTGTGGACTGTGGTACTGCTCCCATGACAGCGAACGCTACTTACCCGTTATATTCCACAAGATCCCCAACGCTGATACGCATTGCCAACAAACCCGGTTTAGCGGCCGAAGCTTAGCTCTATATGGCCGACGGCAACGAAAGCAGTATTCTCAGACCCGTTCCAACAAAAGATGATGTAAATACAAAAGGTGTTATATAAGAGACCTTGCATAGAAAAAAAGAGGCTCCAACAAACAGATGATGTAAATAAAGAATATGGCCCAAATGTTTTACAACGCGCTCTAAAATTTGTATTTGGTGCTGCAAATATATAGCACCGAGGGGTGCCCTATTGCACAAAAACAGCCTTGCCGCACCGCGCAACCATCACTTTGTCTTCTTCCTCTTCCATGAGCCGTGTGCGACCTGCCGCGCTGCACTGCTGCCGATTACCCCCGTCCCAACCACCGCCGCGCCTACGTATGCGAGACCCCCCCCCCAAGGCGTCGGTTCATGAACATCGCTGCTGCGCCGCACCCACATGTGCCGAGATGCCATTATGTGAAGAGCAACACCGAGTTCCACGGCATTCGGCTGCCGCTATCCATTCGCTGGGCTGTTGAGATCAGTAAAGGCGGGGAGCAACTGCGCCTCCACATCCCGGGGGAGGCCGGTCCTTCCATCATCACCGTTGATTCGTCGGACGAGGATATGAATGCCTCATTTTGGGCGTCAATTGCCCAATAATCCTCCGAAGATGAGGTGGAGGAAGATGGTTTCTAGGATGTTCTCTAGGCATGTCTATGTCGAAGTGTCGAAGTAGTGTTAAGGTCGATGATGTCTATCTATTGTTGTAGCATCGAGGTCCATGGTGTCTATCTATTGTCGAAGTGTCGTAGTACTGTCCAAATCGAAGTGTCGAAATTTCTATGTATCGAACTCTGGTTATGAAAATTTCCAAACTATGGTCTGGAACTATATTTGAAATATGCCAAAGTTTTGAACTTTGTGCGAAATTAAAATGGCAACAGTACGCTATTTTACATCATCTGAAACTGGAATTGCACTTGTGCCCTATTTTCATCATTTGGAATTGTTGAAAAGAATTTGGTGCCCAAAAATTAAGTGGCGAGACACAAAAATTTGCGCCCTAAAACTACTTTTCGGTGTCATGTTTTACATTATCCGTTAGAGTTGCTCTTACTCCTCATACACGCCGTTGATCTACGCCTCTGTTCGCCGGTTGGTGGTGGTTAAGTTATCCCTGACAATTATTTCCGCCGTTTCAAATTAAGTGTCATATTTTTATCTAGATACGGGTATATATATATGTCTAAATACAAATACATTTTAATTTGTAGATATATCGGACATCTAACTAAAACTTCGACGTTTAGAGCATCTTCAGCCGCGTCCCCCAAACCGTCTCCCAAACGGCGCCGGATCGAGCGTTTGTGGGATGTTGCTCCCCAGCCGCGTCCCCAAACGCCATCCCCAATCAGAAATTCAAATAGTTTGCATTCAAAAGAGATTGTTCCCGCCGAAGTCATCGCGATCAGAGTAGCGGCGATCAAAGTACTGGACGCGCGATCATATTACAGACCGACGTAAATTAGAAGAAGGGGTTGGGCGATGCCGATGACGCATCCTGAGTCGAGGTAGGCCCGTCGATCACGACGAACTCGTCGTGATCTTCCCGGTGTGCATGCTCCATCGCCGACGCCGACGCAGAGGCCGACGCAGGTGTACTAGGAGATGTTGTCGCAGACGCGTCTGCCTGCTCTTGCACCGGGGTTGGGGTTGCTATTGGAGATATGCCCAAGAGGCAATAATAAATTAGTTATTGTTATATCTTAGTGTTCATGATAAATGTTTACATCCCATGCTATAATTGTATTAACCGAAACATTGATACATGTGTGTTATGTAAACAACAAGGAGTCCCTAGTAAGCCTCTTGTATAACTAGCTTGTTGATTAATAGATGATCATGGTTTTGTGATCATGAACATTGGATGTTGTTAATAACAAGGTTATGTCATTAAGTGAATGATATAATGGACATACACCCAAATAAGCGTAACATGAGATCAAGTTATTAAGTTCAACTTGCTATAAACTTTCGATACATAGTTACCTAGTCCTTCGACCATGAGATCATGTAAATCACTTACACCGGAAGGGTACTTTGATTAAATCAAACGCCATTGCGTAAATGGGTGGTTATAAAGATGGGATTAAGTATTCGGAAAGTATGAGTTGAGGCATATGGATCAACAGTGGGATTTGTCCATCCCGATGACGGATAGATATACTCTGGGCCCTCTCGGTGTAATGTCGTCAAATTAGCTTGCAAGCATGTGACTGGGTCACAAGAGATGACATACCACGGTACGAGCAAAGAGTACTTGTCGGTAACGAGGTTGAACAAGGTATGGAGATACCGATGATCGAACATCGGACAAGTAAAGTATCGCGTGACAAAGGGAATCGGTATCGTATGTAAATGGTTCAATCGATCACTAAGTTATCGCTGAATGTGTGGGAGCCATTATGGATCTCTAGATCCCGCTATTGGTTATTGGTCGGAGAGGAGTCTCGACCATGTACGCATAGTTCACGAACCGTAGGGTGACGCGCTTAAGGTTCGATGTCGCATAAGTAGATTCGGAATATGAGATGGAGTCCGAAGTTTGTTCGGAGTCTCGGATGGGATCCAGGACATCACGAGGAGGTCCGGAATGGTCCGGAGAATAAGATTCATATAAGGGAAGTTGATTTCTAGGTTTTGGAAAAGTTCGGGATTTTTCTGGTGAAAGACCGGGAAGGTTCTAGAAGGTTCCGGGGGTCCCACCAGTGGGCCCACGACCCTAGGAGGCCTAGCATGGGCCGAGGGGATGCACCCTAGCCTAATGGGCCAGGGGCACATGCCCCTCAAGGCCCAGGCCGGCCACCCTTAGGGTTTTCCCCAAAACCCTAGGGGGGGTCAACTTGGGGGGAAAGAAATCCCCTCCACCCTCTTGGCCGCCGGCCCTAGATGGGTTTGGGGCTTTGGGGGGCACCCAAACCGACCTCCCCCCTATATAAAGAGGGGAGGGGCAGGGGGCGTTCACCCATCAGACCTAGCTCTGGCCGCCCCCCTCTCTCCTCCATAATGTTGTACTGGCTTGGCGAAGCCCTGCAGCTTTTTCTCCTCCACCACCACCACCATGCCGTCGTGTTGCTAGGATTCCGAGGGGATCTACCACACCTCCGCTGGAACGGGGAGAGGACGGGCTTCATCGACACCGTACGCACGACCGAGTACGGAAGTGCTGCCGGATTGCAGCACTGGATGATCGACTACATCAACAACGAGATCTAATCTCGTAGGCTTTGGAATCTTCGAGGGTTAGTCTCACATACATCTCGTTGCTTCGATCTTGGTAGATTAGATCTTGCTTCTTCCTAGATTGGATCTTGGTTTTTGTTCATGTTCACGGTAGAAATTTTTTGTTTTCCATGCAACGAACCCATCAGTTGCTGCCGCTGCCTAGGCCGCCGCCTCGGCCGCCTCCATTTTAGCTTCGATGTCGCCCGCATCTGCCTTCTGTCGATGCTCTCAGCAGGGACATGTCGTCCTTGCGTTTCTTGAGCTCCATCTTCTCCTCTTGCCTCTTGAGCAGCACCGCCCACCTTTCGTTGCGGGAGAGCAAGGTCGGGGAGACCTCGACGAGGCATTGCGTGATCGACGCCTACGTCTTCTCGGACGACGCAGCGTCGGCTAAGGCTGCCTTGGCAGCCTTGTTGCCGTTAGGGTGCCCTGCCGATGTTGCCTGCGGCGCATCCATATCAATGACGTCTTTCCCCTTAGAAAATAACTGGCGCGTCAACCGCCATTTCTCGTTCATTTTGAGTTTGCTATAGCAATGCATCAGCACGAAAGACTTATGCCCTTTCGAGTTCTTCCGGTACATATCCATGGCCTTGTCGAACTAACAACAGGAAACACAATCACAGATCGCCGAACAAAATGTAGGCGCTACAGATTAGCTAAGAAAGAGTCGTACCACGCCGTTGACGTCGCTGCCGCTGTCGCCCTGATCTCGACCTCGTTATGGTACCCATGGAATGAGTTCCCTGACGCCTGGATGATGGCCCATCGCGTCGATATTGCCTTTTGGCTCCTCTTCATTGTTACTTTGTTGTAGTCGTTGTTGATCAGCTTGCGCTCATCGAACTCGGCCTTGATCCTCGCCCAATACTTCCCGTACTTTTGGTTGGCGCCGATGATGGAGTCATGGCTCACCGTCGACCACGACTCGCACAGACATTGATCCTCCAAAGGCATCCACTTGGGGCCTCGTGTGCCCGACGTCTTCTTCTTCTTCCTCATTCCATCCGCGTCAACCTCCACGAGATCATCAGCATCCTCACCGGCACCCTCATCGTCCTCTTCGTCCTCGTCGTTATTATCGTCCTCCACCCCCTCCTCTTCCTCGTCCTCCTCCCCTCCTCCTCCTCCTCAACACCGGCACTGTCGAATTCGAGCGGGTCCCAGCGGCCAGTGAACGGGGCACCGTCCGCACCGGGTCCTGGCTCGCGCTGGGGCCCTAGCTCGTACGCCGGGGAGTAGAAGAGGGAGTTGGGGTTGAAGCCGCCATGCGGCAGCGTATCCTGGTAGTGCGGCGACAAGTTTGGCATCACACGCTCGAGAGTGGCGGAGGGGCCGTCGTTGTAGAACCCGGAGGTCGACGGAGAGACCACTCCCGGAACGTACACCAGCGCTAACGTACTTCATGGGCTCGCGTTGGTGGCAGCGATACACCCGGCCAGCGCGTGCTGGTGCGCGCGAGCCGCCAACGCCTTCTTCTCCTGCTGCGCCGCCCTCCGTCCTTTTCTGCCCCGTCGTCGACATCTTCCGGCGCAGACAGTCTTGATGTCACTGATCATCGGTCCAGCTTTCCGGCTTCTTCTTCGGAGCCGGCGCCTTCCGCGGCTTCGCGAAGGGCGCCTTCGCCCCTTTCGTCTCATTGCCCGCCGGTTTCTTGGCCGCTTTCTTGGCCATTTTTTTGGGAGCCGTCGGCGGCGCCATGGATGGGGAGAGGGTATCGGCGGCGGGAGGAACAGAGTAGCGACGGCGGGAGGGAGAAATGAATCGGCATGATAGGTCAAATGTGTTGGGACGACACAAATGTGCGGCGGGAGAGGCACAATTTGGCGGGGGAGGGGGACGAATTTTTCCTGTCCCGCTGACGCGTCGGTCCCGCCACGCCATGCTTTTCGTTGTGTCCGGCGTGTCCAGAGCGTCCCCTGTGGGGCGGGGACGAGCTCGGGGCACCGGACACCGTATCGGACCGCGGAGGACAAAAAACGGATTTAAAAGACGCGGCTGAAAATATTTTTTTGTCCGGCGTCTCAAATCTCTTTGGAGGATAATTTAGAGGACGTGACTGGAGATGCTCTTAGTTTGGAATGAAGGTAGTACCGTTGTCCCATCAAGATGCGCGTCGGCCTCGGCCGTTCCACCCGGGAGGAAAAACAAGTTAGCGTTTCTGTCGGGCGGCCGCCTAAAAACGATGTAGGCATGTGAACGTGTAGATCATTTCGCCGGGCGTCGCCGGTTGCGGCTGGCTACCTGAAACATCGCTGAATGGGTAACACGTACTAGAACTTGTTTTTAGGAGCCTGATGCGGCGAGAGATGTGTGGATCAGTGAATCGCGTGCGCACTTCGTGTGGCACAGTGCTACGCAGACGGGGCACTGGGCACGCGGCGCTCGCCTATATAGAGGTCCTCCCGTCCTGTAGACTGTAGTCGAGCGAGAGAGGCAAAGAGGAACAGAGCTAGTTAGCCCTGTCGACCTGACGAGATACAAAGAGGAACATCTACGTGTGAGTCCGGCACTGGTGGCTCGGCTTAGCTAGCTAGTTAGCCACCCCGGTCCTGCCGGCCCCTGCCTTTTGTGTGTCAGGACTCATCAGGAGCTAGCAGAGCTAGACGCCATGGGAGCTCCGAGCCGGGACGAGGAGGAGGCCAAGAAGATGGAGGCCGGCGGCGACACCGTCGGCCAGAAGCTCGACGCCGGCGCACTCTTCGTGCTCCAGTCCAAAGGTGCCCTCCTCTCGCTCCATCGCCTCAAACTAACTACTCCCGCAGGCCCATCTTCTTCGCCTTTCTTGTTCCTCCATCTTTCTTTTCTGGAGCACGCGCGCTCGCCGGTCGAGCACGTAGCGTGTGTGTGTTCGCTTGCTGCCGATCGAGCATCAGTATCATATTATTATGGTCCGCGCGCGGACTGATCGATGCTGAGCTTCAGCATACCACGGTGTGCTTGCGACTACCTGATTTATTCTTCCAGATAAACTAGCTTGTAATAAGTAGCCAAAAAGTATAAACTACTCGTACCATATAAAGCCAGCAAGCACCAAGGCGATTTTGGCTATACTAGCGAGACGAAGCCGATGTTCTCGGAAGGTACGTAGTAGGCTGTAATTAGTATGATTTCGCCATTCTGCTGATCGAAGCAACTGCATATGGTTCCTGTCCTAGTAGTAATCGCAATATAGAACTCAGAATCTTCATGGCTGCACTCTCATATGCAGCCTGCTCATATGCACCAGCTAGCGTAGCAAAGCCAGCTACAGAGATGGAGGAGACCCACACGATGGGTTTGCACTTCTTTTGTCTTGTCCTTGACGGCGTCATGTTTCGTGCCCATCTATGATTTGCTCATCCTATGCTCTTTTTTTTTCCAAACCGATAGATTTTGCTCATCTCATCCTACAGTGCCACATCTTTGGGATCTCCTGATCAAAAGTTCTTGGGTGACGTAGTGGAAAGGATGCATGTTTGAATTGGCCTTGCCCATCTATCCTTTCAACTTTCAAGCTACTCCTTTCTTTTTTTCGCTATTTACTTTATGAGAGTGATGCTTTCTACGTACCTGTCTTTTCACTGCATATCTCTCTCTTTCACTTCCCCCCCCCCCTCTGCACTGTGCTCGCTCAAATGTTCTTTATCGGCAAAGAAAGATGGGACAAACAAAAATAGTACTTGCTGCATGCCGGGATTCCTGACCATATCATAGCCATACTCCTCCATGTGCACTTCACTTTCTTTAAACATGGATATCATCAACTAGCCAATCAGAACAACAATTACTCCAGTAACTAGTCAATATTATGCTACGTTAATAGTTACTTAGTACTAGGAGTGATATATTAGACTTGTACGATGTACCCCTCTGGCCCTCTCTAGTCCTTAGTACTTGGTGTAAGCAGTATTTTGACTACCTACCTCTGACCAATAATTAAACCAATTATTTGTGGGTTAGATTTTAACTGAGATATTTTTAGTTACACGTGAAGTTGCAACCATGAAAAAATGACGTGAACAATCATATTTGCTTTGTTATTCGTGCTAGCCATAAGTTGTAATATGATTTGCAACTGAAATTTGATTTCATCATCTAAACGAAAACTAAGTTAATACTCAGGAATTGCTAGTCTACTGAACTGCAACATTAAATTTACATTGTCATTCGTGCACTTGAGTTGCAAGTTGAATTGCAACTGAAATTTATTTAGTTACAAGTAAGATTGCAACTGAATTTTTTTCAATTGCAACTACAAAAATAACTCATCCAACACTATAGTAGGCATTGCAACCAACAATTAAAATCAAAATTAAGGCGTCTTTGGAATTGAACGTTGGGATTACCAAATGAACTCCAAGAAAAATCGCTCGGCGATTTACAGCCTTCTGTGCATGCATCGTGTGTACCGGTGACCGTCACCGGCGCGTCGTCGATACATCATGCGTGCACATTGCATACGAATAATATCGCGGAGGTAGACCTCTCGTAGGTCGGCCGGTACATTCGACGCTAATCATCATGCTTGATCCACTTCAGAGACGACGGAAAACAAGTGCGCGCGCGTGTAGGTTTTCTATCACGTACCCATCCAACACTATATAGTAGGCATTGGCTTGACAAATCCAATCTCGCCCGGTCTTCGGTGTTGACCCCTGAACCATATATTCGACTTTTTCTCCGATCAGTCTACCGATTTTCAGGAGAGGCATTGAGTGCGCTGACGTACACCTTGAGAAATTTAGCACATGTAACAATCAATTTAAGTATATGGGGCAATCGCCACATGATTTCTTCGATGTGATGCATGGTAGGGTTTATGTCGACGTAGACGGCACACGGCAGTGACATAGCATGGAATTCTTACCACCACTCGATCAAAGCTCACCCTCCAGCGACATTTTACCGATCGAGAGCAGCAATCTTCTTCTTCCCCAGTGGACGATCGACCCCATGACAGCATGTGCAATCTTCATGTGCATGCATGGCATCGTGTGTAGCATTGTCATTAATCAGGCCACTAGTCATGAACAGTCCTGGTAATTAGTTAAGAATGAACATGTATTGGCGTTCTGTGGATCGAGCAGTCCCTGACGTTGTTGACTGCATGCGTGTATGTTGCAGGTTCGTGGCTGCACTGCGGGTACCACCTGACGACTTCGATCGTGGCGCCGCCGCTGCTGAGCCTGCCGTTCGCGTTCGCCTCGCTGGGGTGGACGGCGGGGATGACCTGCCTCGTCGTCGGCGCCGCCGTCACCTTCTACTCCTACAACCTCATCTCCCGCGTCCTGGAGCACCACGCGCAACAGGGTCGACGACAGCTCCGCTTCAGGGACATGGCCACCGACATCCTAGGTCAGTATGTATACAAAGTTGCATGTATTTGTGTTAGTTTTTCCATAACATCACCTAAGTGAGAATAGCTTAGTTCTCGGTCTTTGAGAACTTGTCACACCCAATAATTAAGTAATTAACGCATCACAACTGTAGTGACAGTTTCTCACTGCCCGGTCAGGCCACCGCCGTGTACGGCCAAAACAGGTTCACGTCCATGTCCGACATTATGACACAATCACACAGCCGATCCAAATATATCGATGCTTTATCTTCCTATTCGTGGCATTATCCTGCCGTCATTCGGGTTTACTCCTATTTTGTTTTGAGTATAAATCCAGCGTTTAGTCGACCTTGACCGATCGAGCATCGGAGCATGATGCGAGACAAGCGCAGAGTGCACCGATAGGCACGGGACTACGGGAGGAGTGAGTGTTGTTGGACTAGGCCAATGGCCATGTGAGCTCGCAGGCGGGTCAAAGCACGTGGCCAAGGACTAACTCAATCGGACAAGCCGACAGTCAGGGTAGGATAGATTCAGGCTTTCAAGCTGAAGGAGTGGCATGCCATCACGTGAGCTGTGAGCTTCTTCCAATAATTGCGAGTCATGCGTCGCGCACAGGCGACAGATCTGGTCGACGCTGCCACTATGGGCCTATGGGTACTATCGTGGATTCGTGGCCGACATGGCACTGAAGAAACTTTCGAAGGACTCGCTCCCTCCGGAGGGAGTACTAGCATAAAACCACACTATGTTCCCCGAATGATACCAGTTTATATGTCTGGAAAAAAATCCACCACTTTCTCCTTAAAACATAAACGGAAATTAAACACGAATTGACACAGTTTCAACATGTGGGCCACATGTCAGAACCAATTTGCTCAGGTGGATAAGGGTCCACTTGACATCCCAATTAGAAAATCTAGGTATCCTGAAAAAAATATACTCCCTCCCTCAAGTTGATTGAGATTTCTTAAAATTTGAATGCATCTCTTCATGGGATGGAGAAGTAGAAGAAACCAAAAAACAAAACTAGGTGGTTGTCTCCTTCGTTGAACCGTTGGCTTGGCTCCAGCTTAATCATTGTTTTGCCCCGATTTCTACGCGAGCTCCACCATCGGGGCTCCTCTCTCTAGGTCTCTCTCTCTCTCTCTCCCAAGCTTGCGGCGGAGCTCGTGACCGAGTTGGTTGAGATCGAATCCTGGTGGCGGCCTGCGCTGGATCTGAGAGACGACTGAGGGATGGGTGGCTGACAAGGAAGAGAGGGAAGGAAATGGCGGCAGACAACGTGCCTCGCCAGAGTGCAGTGGTGATTGTGGTACCGGAGGCGGTAGTGGTGCCATGGTGGTTTTATTTTCAGATAATTAGATTTTCCAATTTCACTGAACAAATGGGCCATCTGTTCACATCAGCAAGTCCACTAGGTTCTCTGCCACGACATCATAACAGGTGGGTCCCACTCATCAAAAAAGATGTTATTTCGTGTTCGGTTAGCGTTTTGTGTCTTTTTTGCAAAAAACAAATTTCAGAAAATGTCGTGGATTTTTTCCGGTAAATCATAAACTGGTACAATTCAGTGAATTTGAACATCAGGTTGGTGGTTTACGCCAATAACTTCTCCCCCCATTCTATAATTTTTATCGCAGTTTTGGCTGTTTTATTTACAGAATATGTCTAGATAGATCCAAATTTGCAGTAAAAATTATGGAAGGGGGTAAGTATTACTGACATGTTTTGTGTGTGTGTGTGCAAGAGTATCATGTGTGCTAATGTGTGCATGTTCGAATTAACCTATAACCCACATTCTCTCTGATGCAGGGCCTGCATGGGGACGGTACTACATCGGGCCGATCCAGTTCCTGGTGTGTTTCGGGGCAGTCGTGGCGTCCACTCTCCTTGCCGGCCAAAGCATGAAGGTACGAACTAGTTACTAACTACGAGTCTACCACCGGCTGACCGGCATTGTGTCGGGCCGGTCACATCTTTAACGGTGCACTCAGGACATGTATAATAAAAGGTGTTCAGAGAAATGTTTAGAAATTTTGTCTAATCACTGGTGCTTATTTATCTAACTAGGCACCTATTATGTACAAATAAGAACCATTGCTTAACAATAAGGTTGATTATTTTTCTTAATACCCCTCTAAGCATCTTTTACTGTACATGGCCTTGCACGCAAGCACGATTAGAGCATGTATAATGCAAGATGCTTAGAAGAAGCGCTTAGAGAAATACACAAATTTTTGTTTAAGGGTTATTTATAATAGGTAGTTGCCTAACTATTATAAATATAACAGGGCGAAAGCCTATTTCGAGAAGGTAGATGCCTAACTACGCACTCTCTTCTCTACAAATAAGCACATATGCTTATGAAAATGCTTGATTTGTTTTCTAAGCATTCATATAAGCACCTAGCATTGTAGCTGACCTAAGCACTAAGCACCCTTTCATTGTAGATGACCTAGGACTCACATGTACGATTCTTACTGCAGGCCATCTACCTTATCGCTAACCCTGGCGGTACCATCAAGTTGTACGTGTTCGTGGCCATCTTCGGTGTCTTCCTCGTGACCCTGGCGCAGCTGCCGTCCTTCCATTCCCTCCGCCACGTCAACCTCATCTCCCTCCTCCTCTGCCTCTCCTACAGCCTCTGCGCCGTCGCCGGCTGCATCTACCTAGGTACGTACCCAGGCGGCCCCGCCGTCCACGAAATTTGTGCTAGTAATATGAAAAGTTTCAACTAATTAACGAGCTCTGCATGCATGCATACAGGGAGCTCCGAGAGGGCGCCCCCCAAGGACTACTCGATCCGCGGCGGCACCAGCACCCGCGTCTACGGCGTCTTCAACGCCATCGCCGTCATCGCCACCACCTACGGCAACGGCATCATCCCGGAGATCCAGGCCACGGTGGCGGCGCCCGTCACGGGCAAGATGTTCAAGGGCCTCTACCTCTGCTACGCCGTGGTGGTCACCACCTTCTTCAGCGTGGCCACGGCCGGGTACTGGGCCTTTGGCAACGCCGCGCAGGGTTTGCTCCTCAACAACTTCATGGTGGACGGGAGGCCCGTCATCCCGGAGTGGCTGCTGCTCATGGCGGAGCTCTTCACGCTCATGCAGCTCTCCGCCACGGCCACGGTGTACCTGCAGCCCACCAACGAGGTCCTCGAGGGCTTCCTCTCCGACCCCAAGGCCGGGCAGTACGCCGCGCGGAACGTCGTGCCCAGGCTGCTGTCCCGCACCCTCGCCGTCGCCTTTGGCACCACCATCGCGGCGATGATACCCTTCTTCGGGGACATGAACGCGCTCATTGGAGCATTTGGGTTCTTGCCGCTCGACTTCGCCGTGCCAGCCATCTTCTACAACCTCACGTTCAAGCCGTCTAAGAAGGGGGTCGTGTTCTGGCTCAACACGGCCATCGCCGTCGTCTTCTCCGCGCTAGCAGTCGTCGCTTCCGTCACCGCCGTCAGACAGATCATACTCGACGCCGGCACCTACAAACTCTTCGCCAACGTGTGAGGAAGGTGATGAGGCTTCACGCAGCACGCGAGGAGCGCCAATGCAGCATCATGGCAGCTAGCTGAAATTGCTACTCTGCATTCGTTACAAAATGCTGCTCGGCTGATCCAGACAAGTATCAAGTACATACCGAGTTTTGATCCGTGGATAAGTCATGTAGGCGAATGAGTGGGATCGGATAGGGTTCAGAACATCAATTATGTATACTCTGATTCTTCATTCACGAGAGAGGAGATCAAGTGTGCTCTAAAGCTCTTAGATATAACATCTTGACGCAAAACATTGTGCACCAAAATCTATTCAGATTACCCGTGTGAATTTTGGATCATGAGACACGAGCCTGTAGTAATAGCTCGCAAGTAAGTAAACAGTTAACACGGGTGTCTCAAATTTTCATACCCTGAAAGGGAGTTCCAGTTCAACGTTTCAAAACCGTGAAAGGATGGGTGTACTCTCCATTCTAAAAACAGTCTACATTCTAGCCTTAAAATTTGTTCCCAAATAATCTACATTCTAGCTTTTTGTCAACTACACCGAAAACGGAATGGTTTTGCTCTCTTTATTGGACGTTATTTTCAATATAGCTTTAATTGGTGGTTTACATATCTAAGTAATACCAATAAATGTAATACTAGTTTCTTATTTTTTTCTAGAATGTAGAGTAAACCAGAACATCAGGGTTACAGCCTACACGCACAGCGAAATGGTTGAACCAGTGTGATAAATACATAATAAACAACACCTTTTATTAGCCACACCATGGTCGATGGTGTAATACACAACTATTGTTACATTTAGTTGTAAAATGAAAAACAACATCACTCTAGCACATTAATCGAGTGAATTTCCGAGACTGTCAAAAAGCTATACGGGCTACATCAGACTGTCAAGTTGAGACTGTAGATCGGATATGGACAGCATACCCATAGACTGAATCTCGTCAGCTGAGTACTCTGACTTCACAAGGGATTGCAGCTGTATATGAGCCTCAACTATATTTGTCCTAGAGCACAAAAAGAAGGATTAAGAATAAATACACAGAAAACAACGACTGCAGTACATCCAGTGTTTGGGTTTCTTCAGTTTACAATCACAATTTTCAATATACACGTTAGAATTACACAGTTATTTCTTTTTAGGATTAAAGGTTAGTACTATATTCAGTTAAACCAAAACTTAGCTGCGTGTAGCTTATAGCACATTTCAACTTACTAAACAAGGGACTCCTGTGAAAAATAAGTCTAGCTGATGCGCACAAGTAAACAGTACCATGATTGAAACGATGTAAGGATGTGCATGGATTTATGAAAAATAGTGGAATAATAGGTAAATTTCTGCACAAATACTTGGGACCTTTCAGGCGTAAAAAATATATTTCTTAATAGACAGCTATGGTTAATACGCTCACTACGACGCCACAAGAATAGAAACAGGAAGAGGCAGAGCTGTGGCTGTAGGCTTTTATCACGGTTGTGTGAACTGCCATGAGCACGGTCTCCGAAAAAAGGATAGAAGCAGGGAAGTACCAAGTACTACCGCTAGAGACATGGAGCGAGGGGGGAAGGAAGGAGTAGCAGTGCAGCCTCGTGTCGGCCGCCACCTCCCCTCCTCCTAAATCCCGCCGGCCGCATCTGGACCGTGATTCAGGATTACCCATGCCCCAAATCTGAATTTGCTGGTTTTAGGGTTGCAATTTTCGGGTGTTACTTCTAGAAACCCGAAATTTCCATAGCCCGAATTACCGACCCGAGATTTGGGTAAACCTGAACGCCCACCGTGACCAAGTAACCCCAACAAGTTATCCCTACCATCAGGACTGATTACATGATCCAGTACAAGATATGGCTCAGGGCTTAGGATTTCAATCAATATACGCATATGATTTATTATGACAAAACCTTATGCTGGTAAGAGACTTTGGCCAAATAAGCATTACTATTGCATTGGATAAATAATGCCAGGTTATTCTCGGTAGGTGCAGTGAGATGTAGATCCTTACTTGATGGGTTTGAATAAAATTAATCTCGTCGATGGATTTTGCAAATACAACCTCATCTTGATCATTACTTTGGGAAGGTCTTCTTGAATAGCAGTCCCAACCTGCTTATCACAATGGATTTTTCTTCATAGCATATAGAAAAGCAGCATAGCAGTAAATCACATTTCACAAGATGTACCTTTTGAATGAGCTCTGCAACTTTATCAGGTGAGGCAAATGCTTGTGTCTTAAGGGGTTTTGCTAGAACAGAATCCAATTTCTGCCCCTGGCTACCTGAGGACAATGCAACTTTCACAGCAGTTACCTGCCAAACAACAAGTGAATCATTTTACGATCGACATTTTAGAGTACAGCCTACAATGATGTACTCCCTCTGTTCACTAATGTAAGACCTTTTAGCTTTTTTGGGGGTAAATACATGTATTTAGACATGTTTTAATGTGTAGGTTCACTCAGTAAATACATGTATCTAGACGCGTTTTAATGTGTAGGTTCACTCATTTTGGTCCGTATCTAGTCCAATTTGAAATACCTAAAATGTCTTGCATTAGTAAACGGAGGGAGCACGTAACATTGATTGTTCTAAGTATCTGGTTAAACATCTCAGAACCTGGCTTTACTGTTTGGTCCGAACTATCAAAGATGGCAAGATTAATACTACAGAATGGGACAGTCACAACCCACAACACCAAATAATTACATTTCAGGAGAACTGAAGTTATTACAGCAAGGAAGAACTCCACTTTACTCTTCTGTACCATACTAGCATCCCCAGTGTCCACGCGACACCTAAGTGTATCATGTTGTTTATTTTAACACCCTACCCACACGCAAAGCCAGGAAGCTGACACTTTTTTAACTTCAAAGGGATGAATTTTTCATTGATCATACCTTAGTAACAAAAGAAAGCATTGGGTCCACTACTAGTTTAGTGATGGACATTATGAACTCTTCACAGGTAGATTTAAGGCTTTTCTCCAGCTCCTGAAATTAAAGAGTTGTCGTACGAAAATTAGCTGAAATCAACAAAACTGAAAGAGGATTTGTGCAACTAGCAAACGGTTAAACAATCATCTCGGTGTTTTTAGTGTTGACATATTTGAGACATTGTTTAACAAGTGTCAAAAATTTAAGGACATGTCAGGTTGGCAAGCTGCACTTGCCAATCAGCACAGGCAAGGTCCAATATATGCTCACAAGTGTGCGTGCATCTCCGCTCTTTATTTCCAATGTTCACAATATGGAATGCCAACTTCCTAGTAGCAACTGATGAGAAAATAACACATCTTACAATTCTTCTATGCCAAAAGGCAAAACATCCGGCAGTTCAAGTTACTTACTTTTCTGGCGTCAATTTGGCTCTCCAAAACACGAGGAGAAAAGGTCCTAGCAAGTGATGTTGACCTTGACCAGTCAAATAGTGACACCTGACCCCTGAGAATCCTTCTTAAGTGATCCTGTAAAAGGAACATGTAATTTCCTATAGTTACCTATCAGATATGATCCATCTACTTGATATTAACATATGTAAGGATAGCTAAAAGATAATTAAAAAAAATTGGACCTGTAGAAGTCATGTGACTAAATCAGCCTCATTCTCCTAGTGTTATTCCTGATTGTTATTTCGGATTCTGGTGTTGCTTTCGTATTTTAAGAATAAAGCAGTTAAGTTTGGGTCCGCAAAGGACCTTTTAAATCGGGGTATCACAAGCCATATTGTATTGTTGAAAACGCTACTCAAGATTGAAGAAAATTTGATCTTTACTACAAGTTAGATGCAAAGAGAAAGTAGGAATGTGCGATAGGTTTTAAAAAGCATAGGGTTTATATTCTCTCTAAAGACTAAACGAGACGAGATATCGGTGCATCTATTTGGTCTTGCCAAAAATCACTTCTATGCTACAGGCAGAAACTCTGTCTGAGTTGTGCTGAGTGGCTGACCAATGCTCAAGTCTAATTCCGCCTAACCTGTAAGAGCATCTCTAACAGAGCCCGTAAAAGTGCAAACCGAAAAACTCGAGTTCAGTCTTCCGAAAACGTGTTTACGGGTTGTAAAATGGCTGGCGCAGAACAGACCCTGTAAACTGAAACTGAAAAACAAAATATTCGGAAAATCATCGTCTTCTTCGTAAGAACTGTCTGCGCCGCTGCGCAGATCTCCCCGCACGGCCACCGCACGCGCCCCTACTGCAGCCGAGGTCAGGCGAGGATGGTCCCTGTACAAGGAAGAGCCGAGCGCGGGGCGCAGGTCCGGGCAGCGTGGCCGGACGCGGCCGTGATTCGTGCTGCCGATTGACTATTTTTGACGCTGCTGCTGTGCGTTGCTGCTCATGCGAGCAGGCCACTGCGCGGCGCGCGCGCATGCTGCTAGCTGCTAGCTTGGCCGCTGCTAGCTGCTCTTCCGGCCGATGTTATCTTGTGTGGAGCTCGGCCGCTGCTGCCCGCCACCGCCTCGCGCCATGGCTTGTCGTGTCCAGCCACCGCGCGTCCCGCCTGCAGCCGTGAGTTTGATCGTGGTCGCATAATTTTGTCAAAGCAGCTAGAAATCGGTGGCTGGAGACGGTTGTACGGACGGCGGCGCTAGAAATTCCGGTCAGTTTTGGGCCTGTAAACCGCCATCCGGTCTGTATTAATAGGGGTCGAGTGTGAAACTTTTCGGGGCCCTGAAAAAAAAATTCGGGCCGGGCAGCGAGTTCAGTCTCTATTCTGCGCCACTTTTAATCCGAACCCGTAAATCGGCCGGAAAAATACAGTTCCGGCGTGGTTTACGGGCTCTGTTAGAGATGCTCTAAGCTGCTGCCAACGAAAGCAGAAAGGCAAGGAATGTCTTTCCCAATACTTCATTCAACTGGAAGACAACAAATGGAAACCAGACCATATGTTACCGCTCACCAGGGTGCACGAAAATACGAATAAAATGTGCGCACCAAGTCAAGGACACCTGTTTGGTAGACAAGAACACATATGGTCTCACCCAATATCAAATATAAATTAGACATAGCGACTATTTTTTGATTATTTTATGTAACAGGTGACAAATTATAAGACTGCTGGCATTCTGATGAGAACTACCAAATGTACCAGATTTTTTATTTAACATTTCAGATGGGCTAGTGGAACTTAATTTTTCACATTAGAAGTTAAAAACTATGTTCTAATGCATACTAGATTAGCATCAAATAAAAAATAAGTAAACACACAAGACAGTCTTTGAAATAAGCACCAATGGATATACCCATATATATAATGAAAGCAAACATAATCCATAACATCAGGCTTCAAGTCAAGAAATACACACAAATATGCGAAGGATAAAGTTGCACATACCAGCAAATGGGAGAAATCCAGCTCCTTATGTGTGACAGAGAACTCTATATCAAATGGCGCAATCTGAAAACATGTAATTTATGAGTTGCCAGATGGATTAACATAATCAATGGAACTTATTATGAGTTGCATGGCCACCTGTTCCCTTAAAATGAGCAGGTGCTTAATCAGGAAAAGCTGTCCATCCATGGGGCTTGCTCTTTTTGTAATGACCTTGCTTGCATTCTATTCACAGGATCAACAGTTTGTTGCTCAGATTTTTTTCAACAAAAAAATGTGACATGGTACGGAAACTGCAAATAGCATGTTTTTATATCACATGGACAATAGTAAAGAGAGTGGACCTGAAGGGATGTTGAGCAAACTTCTAAAGCTTCCTGTGACATTTAAGTGATACGTCAAGTTGAATGATCAGGGCATCAAGCAGTAAAAGAATAATTAACCAGAGATATTATCATAAGCTTTCAGAGGTACAATACCTGGGCTAAACCAGTAAAAACCGAAGATTCTAAGCAGCGATATAGCTTTGATAGGCACGAAACTGTTTTCTCCAATGGTCTGTACCAGGTTGCATACATGTCTGGGTTGTCATTAACCTACAAATAAGAAATATACTTCATTACCCTCTCTCAACGAGATCTAAATCTTTCTCATGCTCGCTGTTAACTCAAATCAGTTACAATTACCATTTTCTTAAATCAGAAGCAGTTATCATGCAAAAAGGCAATCCTGGCATAACTAAGGCCAGGGAGAGAGAGGGCAGGAAGTCTAAATTTTACTCATAAGTATATATGCAGCTATAAAAGAACTCGCAAACATGATTATACATACAAATTTTAGTAAAGGTTTTTATGAATGTACAGTACCAAAGGAGTTGAACAGAAAATAAACATTTGTTATTATTGCAATAAGAAGAAAACTAACATTAGCACTTGAAGTTGCTGATCTCTCAAGTTTTCCAGGATAATCCAGATCTTCATCAGAAGGGCGAAAGTTTGCAATCTGGACAAGAAAATAGACAATACATATTAAGCAAAAAGGTTTTGATAATTTAAACAACAGCTGCTTCATCTCCCCAAAATACTGACGATTGTGTGTTAAACAATGGAATGTAACCAGTTGACAGAAAACAAAAAACAAAGGTGCTAATATTGCGTAAGGTTCAATACAAAGTAACAGAAACTGCTATCCTATGAACTCAGACCTAATGATAAAGTTTCTTCCACTTCAGATCACCTTTTAATCCTTTGACTCATCCTTATGATGACGGTGTGGCAGATTTGGAAGCATCGCAACACAGTCATCTTCGACAACACGCTTCCTAACTCAAGTAGTATCTTCGACACGATTTGAACCGAGGATCAATCTTGGGCTGCCGCAGGCGCAATAGACTTAAGTACCCTGATCCCCACCACTGCTTAAATCTAGTAGGTGGAGTTGTATGGTCCGGTGTTGGCTCATCCTGAGCTTGTAAATTCGTAAAACTACTTAGATCTGTGGGCTGAGTTGTATGCGTTGAAATGCAAAGCTTTTTGCGTTTTCGCCAAAAAATTATTAGCAGACAGCATCATATCCAATTTGGTTTTTAAGGGGGTGACATGCTTGTGAAAAATCAAGGTAGATAAGTTGTAAAGAAATTATGGAGTTCCAATTACAAATAGCACAGTTTCTCAATATGTTACTTAGTGCAACTTTCAAGTTTATAAACAAACGTTAATATTCTAACAATTTCTCATTTTGTGGAAAATAACACAGTCAACATACACGTACTATTTTACAACTCATGACAAGCAAGCAACCTCCCATTCTCTCACTACTACCGTACTACCTATTCAACACATGCACAGCCTCCCTGTGTGCATAGATCATGTTCATACGATCAAAATGGACACCAGGCAATTCAAATGATTATTGTGTTATGTAAGGCCATTATAAAGTTTTCATTTGGGGCATTTCAGCTGACCGACTCAAGGAGATATGCTCACAATAAATATGGAAACAAACGATTAAATACACACTAAGCACTAAAACAAAGAAATATGCTGGCTGAAAAAACACAATGTGAGCCATCACAGAAGAACATATTTGAAATAGTACCTCCTCACGAATATGAGTCCGAGCACAAAATGCTAACCGCTCATGAACATCTGCAAGTATCCTCTGAAATATTGGACGCAGCCCAGCTACTGAATCCTCAGGTCTACTCAGTTGCTCCGCCAACACTTCGGCCTTCAGAATGTTGACGAGTTCACAGAGAGAATCAATGTTTCCTTCATATATTAGTCTAGGCCTCAGAGTATCATACAAGTGTGTGCACCTGAATGAAAAATCAAAGTTTGCCATATTAATTGAAACATTCAAGTTAAATCCTTGTAGCAAGTATTATATATCACAACTGTCACAGTAAGTTCAAGTTTATAAAAGTTGAATAATGCGAAAAAAAGCTCTTTGTATGCACTGAAACCTCACCCAAGAAGGCAAAAGAGAGTTTAAGTTGATGTTGATCATCAAGTTAAATCCTTGTAGCAAGTATTATATATCACTATATCTTCAGTTTTTCTTTGGCTATTTTACTTTGTTTTCATTCCATACGTTTCTGTTGGGTTTCATATCTAGTCTAGCCAAACCCAAATTGCTTGGGACAAAGGCTTTGATGTTATTGTTGTTATTTTACTTTATCTTCTCAGATTATGCTGGTTAGGGCTGTGGGCTCATTTTTTTGGTCCGCTGAATCCTTGTACTATAATATTTTGCAACTTACTTTCATCATTATTAAAATAAATGTAATTTTCAGTAGTGATCTCCCCTACTGTTCTCATACACAACATACACACACTACAACACATCACACGAATTTAGTTCTGATACGAGTAACATGAACTAGCATATCATAAAGATGCAACGGAACTTTGCCAAATAATTTGTATTACTCACATGTCAACCTGAATAAAAATAAGACGTTGCTACGTGCAAACTGCAGAGTTGCTAACATACAAAACATCAATACCTCCTGCCAACACCCAGCTTGCAGTATAACATGTGAATAAGATGTTAGGGTTCGTTATTGGCTGCTTCCTTGTTGAATGTTGATTTGTCAACCCAACTTTATGTTATTATTATGTCAAGTTTTTCTTGTGGGGATTATCAAGTCAAGTTGTGAACTGTACAATTTGTAGCTTGTAACTTCTAAGATAGCCAGCATCACGCAAATTGAAGAGACAGAACCATGAGGGGAGGAAATAATCTTACAATGGATCCATTAAAGGAGCCATACTTGAAGCATCCGATGCGGATGCTGGGAAGAAATGAGCAAAAAGCTGGTGCTCAAGCTGGCATGCCTGAGAAGCAACAGGAAAACTAGTAAATATTTTTTCTCAAGCAGTCAGAATGATATAATTATTACAACAATGAGAACAAATTAAACCGCAAGAATAATACAAGCTTTGATAAAATATAACCATGTGATACTCCAGATGCACGTTGAACAATGAGTAGAAATATAAAAAATAAACTATTTAACACACTTCATATGTGAACACATAATACTAGGTCACTGTATATACAGTGTGATGATCCTCTACTTTTAACTTTCCAGTATGTATATATGGTCACATGCTGGTGCTTGAATCTTTTTGGTAGTTTCCAGTAAGTAGTATTTATTCAGAAGTTTTGATTTATTTCTAATAAACTAGTTAGTTGGGAAAAAGGCTTTGATGTTGTCGTTGTTGTAACTAGTTAGTTGGTGCGTCAAGGGGTATTGATTAGAGATACAAGTGGGATCCCACCTAAATCCCACTTATAGTTCATCTTACACTAAAAAACACAAAATGAACAAAAAGTGTGAACGCACATCCCTTTCATGGCATATTTTTAAGAAAATGTTAATTTATGTGTTATGGCTTTGTTAGCCTCTGTTTTCGTCCACTTGAGAATTGACTGAGCATTTTTCCGGTCCATCCAATATATATTAATTCAAGATATGAAGGAATCCAATGAAAATAAAGCATATGATATAAGTTGTAACTTTATAAACATAAGAAAAATAACTAACATTTTGCTAAAAAAATAACCTAAATAGTATAATTAGCAAATATGTGGTTACCTCCATTAAATAGGCACAGCCAGACCTTGTTAAAGAAGGTAAGGCCTCATTTTTAGCAAACTCAGAAATACTTTGCTGCACCATGCCTCGTATCTACAAGGAAATCAGACATGGTAGGATATAATCATGTTAAGGTCAAAACAGAGTGCAAAGTACTACAATTTAAACTTACCAGGTACAGCCTCTGCTCACAAAACAAACTGTGACACTCTGAAAGAATCTGTGCATATTCTTTCTTAGCAGATCTACTTTCAATCTCATCAAAAATTGGTTTTAGCTGGGGAAAAAATCAGGAGCAACAGAATTACAATTGAAACACTACGAAAGCTTCATTAACATAGCATAAGAGTGTGAACAACTGGTTAACTTTTCAATAAACTACAAAAACTACAAATCATTTAATGAAAAAGTGTACCTCCCCGGCTGCTGCCTTGAAACGGACATAGATAAGAGATGCTTCCACACCCTCCGTAACAGCATTTTTGCCAGAACCACTGCCCCGGATTGCAGCTTGAACCTGCAAACAAGTAAAGCTATTATCTAGTAACTATTAGTTGCAGCACTTCTACCTACCAAATGCAGCCGAGGATACCTGGGCTGATGCAGCTTTCAGTGTTGACAGGACATGTGACCGGATCATACCTAATGCCCGAGACTGTAATACAAGAAGCAGATAATTATAGGGTTAGGCCACCTATTCGTTGTGAATATAAATGTAGTTTGCCTCACACAGTCCTTTACCTGAAGTTGGCGGAACTTCACCAAGTAAACAGCAGATTCAGCATATTGTGGATTATTTTCAACATATCTATATTCACCAAGAGGATAGAACCTGAGCTCAAAAAATCTCAACGCAGAAAACTAGAAACATGTCACTATTATGCAACTACTTACGAGATACAATCATCAAGCCGTTTCAACAGTGGGAGAAACTGTTCATTTCCAATGTTCATAGTCTGAGAATAAAAGCTAGTAGAGGCCTGAAAAGTAGGAATAGGTAAGTGAGCCATATGAAACAGGATTTACAATAATGCCTGGATGCCAGTATTTTGATGAACTGAAAAGTGCTTAGCTGGTGACAAAGTGTAGCCAGAAACCAAAAAATGTTTAGATCTCAAAGCTGTGGAATATACTTAATCATATCACTCAGCAGGGTCTTAATAAAATTAGCTACAAGATGATAACATGAAGAGCAAGGCACCCAATTCATATTTAATAACATTCACAAAAGCAGAATCATATTTACGTTTTATTTTAACAACCAAATCACAGTTCAGTTTTTGCACAAATGAATCCACAGGGTCCACACCAGTCACCCAGTTGAGAAAGAGCAAGGAGACAAGGATGCAAATACGAGCAGAAACTTCGGGAAGTATGTTGATCATGTAGGATGTCACTTGAGCTCATTGGTTCAGTTATAGAATGTGCGAATTACAGAATCCAGTACGTTTGGTTAAGGGTACTCTTATGTGAAGTGAAGAAGTTATTGAAAAGGATTTTGTTCAACCAAATACTTCGATGAAGTCAAACCCCAACTTATTTTCAAGAGATGTACTAGGATGCCAAATCTCACATTTTCCAATTCATCAAAGTAGTTTAACCTACTTCGGAGTGCTTCGGCGAACTCAATGAGCCTCTGTTTCTCCACCAACTGCATATGCATTAGAAAGAAAAAATCAGAAGAGCCACTAAAATGGCAAAATTGCAAACAAATAAGCCTTTAGGACCTTATTATATGATAGAAATAGCACACATATCAGCGAAGCGTTAAAAATGAAGTTAACAACTGCATCTATTGGGTGAAATGAAACATGTTTTTAGATGGAAAATTGATAATAGTCACAAAAACAAAGGATAATGGGAGATCATCAGTATAGTATTTGTTTTCTTAACTGTCCAGCTAGTATGAGAAACCTAAGTCTTCCTAGTCCTAGTGTAATTTATCAATAGCATAACTAGGATTGGTTCCCTCTGCTATCCATACCAGAGTAATTACATAACATGATAGTTTATCGTAATTGCATATCTCATAATATTAATTTCTGGAAAATATTTGGATCATATAGAAACTGCATAGAAGGAGGCCACATACAATCAATTGACAGAAAATGTCAATTTGTTTTGTTAAATTTCCAAGAAAAATCATCTTAGTTAATGAAATAGATGTTGTTGTTGATGATGAAATAAGAAGGGATGCAAAATATACCAACAATCAGATGATTAATATGAGATTCAAGCAGACCGGCAGGCAAAGGGCACTCATGGCATGTAACCTCACAAATTTTGGCAGTATCGGTGACACTCTTAAAGAAGGAATGAGTGCAAAATAAATATTGAATTAAAGATCATTTCAAGTGGAAATTGCACTGATAATAGTTAACTCCAACAAGAATGAGTTAAAGAGGCATACAAGTTGGTCACAAGCATCATGCAAAGTTTTTGTCTTTATGGCAACGCTGGAGTGCAAGGATTGCAGTTCTTCAAATAAGTTCAGTGTGTCATCGACCTGAATTGGAAATACTTAAGGTTAAACTGAAAGAAAGGAATGTATATGTTAATTATAAATTTCTTCAACATAACTCTAAAAGAAAGGTTTATAAGCCTACTTGTTTAAGGATACCATCACATGTGTTAACACGTTCCTCTAATGTACTCTCGTAGAGGCGATACTTTTCCTCCGTCTGACAAAAAAAGAAAAGGAGGGGGTGAAAACTCAACGCACCATCGCAAGTAGTCCACTAGTAACTGAATAACAGAATATGCACAAACCTCAGATTTCATAGCTGATTCCAGTTCAGCAAACCATTTGTAGAACTACAGGTGGTGATAAAAGTATTAGTTCGATCTGCAGATTTTTTTTCCTTCTATCCTTAGGCATCTTATTAAAGCAATAAAGAAGAGGAACAAATGAGAGTCCAAAATTCTCTAGTCAATAAATATATTATGTAGCAATGAAGGATAACTTACCTGATGTGTATTTACCAAGACCGCATCCATTGCACCCGCCTCCTCCAAAGCAGACTCTTTTTCTGGCATGGCCGTACCTCCATCTTCCTAATATAACACCCAGAAATCCATTTAAAACTGACACTGGTGCCGATGGAACATATATAATTATAATGCCAAAGGGGAACAGGAGTGCAAAGAGTACCCCCTTATAAAAGTTATAATAACACTGATAATCAGTTACAAGCAGCCATAAAATGGAAAATTATACCCCGGCCCCAAATGCCAGCCTTGCAAATCCATTTGACGCCCATATAAAAAATATCAGCAATTATCACACATCAAATACTTGCTAGATTGAGAAGCATGAGCTAATAATGTCATGTTACACCGATCGCCGTTTTTTCTATTAACTCACGACATCCCTGTACTGTACGCTCTATTACAGCAAATGAAATAGTATCTTGGATCCTTGAAAACAAAATTGTCAGGGCTCCCTTACAGCCGAAGCACAGCATGGGGACAAACTAAAAAACCAGATTACGGTGGCACTGACGAGATCTCAACCAGTGACGCGTAGCATAAATGACAGGTGTGAGATCCGGCGTCTTACCAGATTGGCCGGGAACGGCCGCTCGGCGACGGCGTGCGAGAGCGCGGAGATGGCGGCATTCTGCTGCTCCGTGAGCGGCGCGTTCTGCAACAGGGAAAGCGAAATACGAGGCCATCGGATCAGATCCACCGGACCGTTGATCGCAACCGGAACATCGAGGAGGAGGAGGGAGGAGGGGGCCTTGGAGGAGAATACTGACCTTCTCCCACGCGTACGCGAAGTTGTAGCCCTTGGAGACCGCCCCCGACTTGGGCAGGGTCGCCGGCGCCGTCGCCATGGACATCCTCGGCGTGAGCTCGCGCCAAACTGGACCCTTTTCTCTTTTCAGCCGTGAAGGAAGCCTGAAAGTGTAAGCCAGTGAGGTTTACGTCTTCTTTACGAGGAGACGGAAAGTAGTACTCTTTGAAGTCGTCCGTTTCGTGTAAGCTGGACTCGGATCTTTCGTCGGACCATGCGGCCGGCCCATGCGCCGGCGACGGCGGCGCGCGGAGGCCTGGCGCTGTACGAGCTGTACAGGGCGGCGAGCCGCGCGGCGGCGCCGGCGGTGCTCCTGTGGCGGCGGCTGCGGGGGCTGGAGCACCCGTCGCGATGGCCGGAGCGGCTGGGCCGGCCGTCGGCTGCGCGGCCTCGCCCAGGCTCGCCGCTCGTGTGGTTCCACGCCGTCTCCCTCGGCGAGGGTATGGCAGCGCTCCCGGTCGTCCGTCACTGCGTCCGCCTCCACCCAGGCCTCCCTATCCTCCTCACCACGACGACTCTCTCAGCCTTGTAACTCCACCACCACCCTCTTCTGTTCATGTACTAATGTCCTCATGCTCTGAACCCCCTTCTTTGATTCGGTGTAGTGAAGTGATAAAGGATTTGCTCCCAGATGCTGTCATATACCAGGTGAGTTCGGATTTTGCTCGCGCGTCTTCAGGGCTCTCGGGTTGTGCTAGAGTCGATTTGACGATGCCATCTTCCAATGTAGCGCATTGGAGAGATGTTTAGTAGAAGTGTAAAACGAAAACATTTCTTTCTAATTCTATAGCATCTGCGAGGAGGCACCTATGTTTTCAAGTGCTCATGGATGTGAGTCTGCCTAACTAATATTCAGTTAATAAGTACCTAGCTAATAGTAGAAATGAACCATCTAAGCATTGGTGCTCGCACTTAACAAAACAAATTTGATTCCTGAAATCACACGACACGTATCATTAAAAAACAACTAGAGACAGTTGTGGTGCTAATTTATAGAAGTGGTGCTTGATTACGCAACACCGGACCAGTGCTTAACCTTAACTGGTGCTTATGCATATAATTCTCTAATAATTAGATAATCTAGCCATACAAAACATCCTTCTCTGTTCAGCTGTTTCACTTCAACTTCGTAAGATTCTGTTGTAGTTTTGATCGTTACGTTGTACTATTTGATAGCACATGCACAGATTTATGCAAAAAAAAATATTAAAATGCAGCTTGTTAGATACACAATGAACTGTGAGTTGTTTGATTCTTGGTATTCTTCCTTCTAAATTCTAATGATGCATTTTATTGGGGTGTGCAGTTTGCACCTCTTGACTGTCCTGACGCGATAGAAAGTTTCATTGGATACTGGAACCCAAGTTTGATACTTCTCATGGAAAGTGAACTGTGGCCAAACCTCATTATGTCTGCAGCAGAGAAAGGGGTGAGCAGTTCTTTTATGATTCTTGTGCATCACCAGCTCCCTCTCAATGATCATTCCAATATTCCAATTTCTATTTTCCGAGCTGTCTTTTCTAAATTTCGTGCATACACGAGCAGATCTTATTGCCTCTGTTGTCCACTAGTGTCTGCATCCTTCCCTAGCTAACTGTTTGTTGTTGAACATGATTGGCCTGCCTATTTTCAGATTGCGGTGGTTCTTTTAAATGCCCGTATGTCATTGAAGTCTTTCAACCGTTGGTCAGTGCGTCTAGGGTTGCCATTAGTCTCTCTGATGCTCTCTAAGCTATCACTTGTCATCCCATTGGTAAGTAACAGTGGAGGTTTAATCCCTATTTTTTATGTGCAACTGTTGCCCTCGTCATCATTCATTTTATCTGGTGCAGAGTACTATTCAGGCTGTTCGTTTTCAACTGCTGCATACACCACCACACAAAATCCATTTCGCTGGCGATTTAAAATATGGTATGCCCTATGTAATCTTTTTCTCCAGCCATTCACTGTTTTGACAATACATTTGGTAGTGAACTGTGACTGGTGCAATTCTAAAGGGTTGTCTGAGCCGCTCAGGAGCTTGAAAAGATAATCCTGTTCACAAGTGGAATGATTTATATACTGACTCGTGTGGTTTACCTAGCTGTTGGTGACGTTGAGACTGGGGAGAAAGAGCTCAATACAATCAAAGATCTGCAACAGCAGTTCAATGATAGGCCCATCTGGATGGCAGCTTCCATTCACAAAGGTGAAGAAGAAGGTAAGCACAACGGAAGTGCACCTTTTTGTTATTAAGTGAATAGCTACAGCTAATTGTACATCTGTCATTCCAATGAACTGTACACAGGACTGTAATTAACTATGCCACTATGTGGTTGTCCCTGCTAGCCTAATCTCTTTCTTGACTTCTTTGCAGTACTCTCCAAATATAGGTTTATACACTGCTAAACTGCTGTTCAAATCAGCATTAAGTAAAAAACTTGAATGATGAATATATTCATGCAATCTTCAGATGGACATTCAAAGGGTTGGAATTGCAAGTTAAAAAATAGTTTGACAGCTGTTTTGAGAAGGACTTGGATTAGGAATGGGGAGTACATAAGAAGATTGCCTTTAAATTATTATGCTCGTGGAATATGTCTTCATAATATTTAAGGTTGCTTAGTCAACTGATGCTTCTGTACTCTCCAGCTTCCCAATATATTTATAGTTATAGCTGTTTGTTTTAGGAGTCGCCTTTTCCATCATTTCATATCCTTCCGAGTGGTCTTCTGTCATATCCTTCAGTATTCCTACTATTCTCGCAGTACACCAATCATGGTAAAATACCTTGCACACTAGCTTTTGAGGAATAACTTGGAAAATTTTATTTCCTAGGTCATTATGGTAGTGATCTCAACATAAAAACGGTTTTCACATGCTACCTTTACTTTTGTTTTCTTTTTCAGTCATCCTCCGTGTTCATCATGAGTTAATCAAGATGCACCCTTCCCTACTTCTAATTCTCGTGCCAAGACATCCTCGGGACAGCAAGGATGTTTCTTTAGTATGTTGATGGTGCCTTTCTTACTCTTTCTATATTACCATGTTTAGTATATGAGCCAGTTCCTGAGTCAACTGTTAGTTATTTTGATTAATTACAAAGGTTTTTTATTGTCATGTTATGTTGGATACTTGAAAAGACAAATCATTGTAAACACTTGAGATGAGAAACAGGTGTTATGGGAATAAAAAACAAACTGTCCACCACCTGAAATTTGAGAGTTTTCTAGAGCATGGTAGTGTAACAGGCATGAAGAATTTCTTTCTGTACTTTTTGCAGACACTGAAGAAACAGAAGTTCAATTTCGTGCTGAGGTCGACAAAGGAAGTGGTGTCTTCAAACACTAGGGTGTACGTGGTTGATACTTTAGGTATGTAGTATCTCTTCTTCAGAAAGTTTGTGCCTTATTTCTGTACAAATCACCTATAGCCTTTTTGAAGTATTAGTTAATGGCAGAAAATATCATGGAAAGCAGGGGAATTAAGAATGCTCTACAAAGTCACTCAAATAGCAGTTGTTGGGGGCTCATTTTTACCTAGCTTAGCTGGCCATAATTTTTCTGAGGCTGCTGCAGCTGGTTGTGCTGTTCTGACTGGTAAAGCAAATGTATCTACCTATTTGAATTTGAATCATTTATTTTCAAAAAATTCAGAAGATATAGAGTTTGACGAGTTGCACTGTTTTCCAGGTCCCCATGTTGGACATTTCTATCATATGCTGGTTGAATTGTGGCAAATAAACCCCTTAGCTGTCAAGCAGGTGACAAACTGTTCTCTACCTTTTCCTTTTATCTTAACAACATAGCTACTTTGCATCATTTGTACTGTATATTGAATGACTTACTCCTGCACAACAGCTGTATCATGAATAGTTGTATTTTTTTGTTTTTGGGTTTGGCTTTCTGTACTTCGGAAATTTGTTAGGAAGTAATATTTATGTTTAACAGGGTGAAACCCCTACAATTCTTCATAGAATGCTCTTCAGAGTTTAGACAAAAGATTTTGCGATCGCGCCTATTAGAATAATGATGTCAATGTTCTTTTTAGTTGACAGGAGAAGTAGAACTTTTGGAAGCACTAAAAGAAATGCTTGGAGATTCCAAGGCTCTGGAAGCACGTCAAAAAGCTGCAAAAGATTCATATTCCATTATGTCAGATGGAGTTGTGAACCGTGTATGGAATTTAGTCTCCATGTTTGCTGTTGACTCCCAGCAGAAACGTGGAATAGTTGATTAAGCCCCCCGTGCTGCAAGTCTCTAAGTCTGCACAACATTTTCTTATCCTGATTAGCAGCATTTGACACGTTGACATCTGATAATGGATTTATTCAGCGACTGTTTGGAATACATGGAGACCCACTCAAACACATTACTATCTGCCAATCGATTCCTTTGGTGACTGCTTCGGAATACATGGCAACCCCCTTTCCTAAAAGTAGGAGGTTTCAAGAATTTCTTTGTACAATTGGATGTACAGGATGACAGTGTTGAATCATTTTGCAGTATCCATGTACCTAACATCACATGCCTGATGAGTGGTGAGTTGGTGACAAAGGACACATCTCATATTATAGGCAACTTGTCCCTACAGTCGCTTGAAGCTGAATGAACAGTATAGCCATGCTATTTTTTTTTTGTCTCTCTTTAATTTTCCCCTTTTTTGGAAAATCATGCTGCACTCCTGTTATTAATTTCTAGTCACGTGGTTGTAATTCTCTAGCGCTTGTCAACCTGATATGTTGTAGAGACTTGTAACGGTTGATCCTCCGTGAACGTTTTGCAGAGATTTGGAAATCGAACCCTGGTTATGGATGTAAACGGAGGTTTAGCGCGCCGGTTTTTTGCGCGCCTGTTGGAGATGCTCTAAGTGCGCATGTTTATCACAATCAGACCTGCCAAGTAGGACTCATGTTCTTTTCATGCTTATTCGTCGTCCCGTGCTATCGTACAGGTTCAGGGAAAAAAAAAGAGAAATGGAAAACTTATGAGCAGTGATATTCTCCTGTTCTATGTACGGACAATCTGCACATTAGCATGAGTCAGCTCTGCTCCGTCATGCAATGCACATTGCGTGCTTCAACTTCCTAGCCGTATAGAAAGGGACAAGGTCATGATCTTATACCTCATAAAGAAAAAAAGAAAACAAGGAACGATCTACAAATTTGGTTTAATAACGCACAACTCGCAAATGAACTGCGGAATACGAATTTCATGAAACTTGAATTATGGAGAAAAATAATGTGTCTTCTTTTGGCTATTCCTGACTAACTTGTATGTAGTTTGACCGAGATTAGAGAAGATCAAATACCCGCTCCACATCTTTTTTGCAAGTTTCTTGTTGTTTGGCAAACCTCTTCTTTTTCTCGGTTGCAGGCTCCCGGATGGTCTTCACAGGTGCGGCCCACTCAGTGTTGTCATCAGCTAGATAATACTACTTGGTGTAGGCATTGTCATTGATCTCATAGTTAACACTCAAGCATTGCCTTTCACTAGCATGAAGAATAGAGGAGAGCGCACGAGGACGTTGATGTCATTGTGGGAACTAGCAATGTCAAAGAATAAGTGCCAAATCCATAGATCATGTGATGCAACTGCCTCAAGAATAACAGTGCATCCCTCCACATGCCCGCTACACTACCCTGCCATACATAGGCGCAACTACTTGAAAAATGGTCCAGGTTTTGTACCTCAAATTCGGCCACGCAAATGGACGAACTGGTGTCAATCCCAATTGGTGGGTGCAAGCCGACTGGCGACGCAGGGACTAGTCCTGGTGCTGGCAAGTGCGTGCAATGACGCCGACATGATTCGTGGCCTTCGGCGAGCAGCGGCCTAAGCAAACGATGTTGGCAATGGTGAGGGGTGCGGCATGCGGCGGCTCAGCGGTAGGGTTGCGTCGCGAGAGGGAGGTACGAGATGGTGCATGATGGCTTGTGTGCCACTGTCGGGCGGGCACTGGGTAGTAGGAGGGGACACACGCGGACGCGGTGGCCCTCCGTGTCGACGCATTGCCAATCCAAATTTGAGCCGCAAAACAAATCGCCGAGAACAGGTTGATCTGTTTAAGCTGGACCGTTGGACTAGGGTTTTGCCTTCCGCATGCCCGCACGGAAGACGAACAAATTTGATCCATTTTCGTGGGACGAAGCTGCCGTAAGGACACATGTTTCTTCGACCTTCTATTTTATCTGATATTTCATAAGGATAAACCACAGGGATGGAGGGTTAAGACACATATGCAGTTGACACCATGTACGTGAAGTACATGGTCCTAAACCATACTCTTAGACTGCACTAGATGGTCATTAAAATAGATTTACAGGAGTTCAAAAGTTCCCAGCTGAACGTGCTCCTGCGTACAGTCATTAAAATTTAACACGTCAAACACGTGCTTTTACCCCTGTGGGGTTTGGAAGCAACGGCCAACTGGCACATCATCACACACGGCCAAGAACTCCGAAGCGAGAGAGCGCCCAATCCCATGCTGCTCTCCCAATCTCCAGCCGCTACCCATCCGCAGCCGCAGCTACCCACCTCCTCCTCCTCCTCCTCCCGCCGCACGCACCGCTCGGCACCGCCATGCTCGCGCGCCGGCGCCGCACCGGCGGCGGCGGAGTCGCTCCTCCCTCCAGGGCTGCGGGCGGAGTCGCTGCCGCGTCACGTGGCGGTGGTGATGGACGGGAACTCGCGGTGGGCGCGCGCGCGGGGGATGCCGTCGGCGTTCGGGCACGAGGCCGGGCGGCGCGCGCTGGAGGACACGCTGCGGCTCTCCCGCGCCTGGGGCATCCGCGCGCTCACCGCCTTCGCCTTCTCCCACGAGAACTGGAGCCGCCCCAAGGTACGCCGCGCGCTCAACCTGGCTCTGGCGGGGCGCGCGTTTGTTCGACTCCCTCCGGCCTCCACTCTGGCCACTCTGAGCTTGATGACTGTTCTTGGAATTGCAGCTGGAGGTTGACTTCCTGATGGGCTTGTTCGAGCGGGTGATCAACGACAGCGTCGCCGAGTTCTTGAGGTACAGCCAACTGCAAATCAATGGCAGCCTCACATTTTAGCCGCCTCTATTTCTGTTCCGAACTTCCGATAAGATGCTAAGATGCACCTCACCTCTTGTCACACTCCTGTAGATTAATTACCACACTCCAGTTCCAAGTGACAAACACCAAGATTATCGCTGAAGAGAACACCTCAATTTTTGGCTACTAAATAATGCTCCTGCGTCTACAACTGCTGATTTGCACAGAGACGGAATTCGCCTGCGGGTGATCGGCGACTGCTCGAGGCTGCCGGCGTCGCTGCAGAGGACCGCGAGAGAGGCCGAGGAGGCGACGAGGACCAACTCCCAGCTCGACCTCACGCTAGCGATCAGCTACAGCGGGCGAAGGGACGTGGTGCAAGCCTGCCGGAGCCTCGCCGAGCAGGTGCGCGCCGGGCTGCTCAGGCCGGAGGACATCGACGAGTCGCTGTTTGCCGGCGAGCTCGAGACGAGCCGCGGCAGCGACGAGCTCCTCCCTTGCCCTGACCTGCTCATCCGGACCAGCGGCGAGCTGAGGCTGAGCAACTTCTTGCTCTGGCAGTCGGCATACTCCGAGCTCTTCTTCACCGACACGCTGTGGCCGGACTTCGGGGAGGCTGACTACCTCGAAGCGCTGTGCTCCTTCCAGAGCAGAGACAGGCGGTTTGGCCGAAGGAATTTGTAGCATAAGGTTGATGTTTTTAGAAGCTTGATACTAGCATATAAGCAGTGGTCATGAAACACGCATGGTGTATCATAGGCCAATCCATAACGGCATAGTAGGAGTGGAGCCCAAACTAGAAGAATCTGTATTTCATACATGGAACAACAATTTAAGACAGAGGATAGATGAATCGTGCATTATGAAGCTACTCCACCTGTTCCATAATTCTTGTCATCGTTTTAATTTAAATTTAAACAAAAGCCACAACAAAAATTATGTAATGGAGGGAGTATGTTTCGCAAAAAAAAAATGGAGGGAGTATCTTTTAATTAAATGGAAATAGAAAAGCATTCGATGTTTAAAAAAATGTATGGAGCTATCTGATTGTCCCACACAACTGTGATGTACTGTGGCTAGACATGGTCTGTACTCATTTGCCAAAATGTAGTGCATCTTAGTTTTAGTTAAAGTAAAATTGATAAGATTTGACGAAGTGTATGTAAAAAATACGACATGTATTACATTATGAAAGTATATTCATGATCTTTCTAATAATACTGATTTGATGTTGTAGTATATCTATATTTTTTTATAAGGTAGTATATCTAATTTAGATGTCTTTCATGCGTTTCTTATCTCCCACGAGGGTCGAACCAGCTCGAATGTATCAAGTATGGAAATGTTAGAGTAAATGCAGCCATCCACTTTATGAGTCTCGTGGTACTACATCTTTAGTTGCGTCTCCCAAAGCCGTGCCTAATTTTTTTTGGAATACGTCGGACATATAACCGATCCTAGTCGCGTGCCCCAAGGGGCCATTTCACCCGGCGCGACCCAATATGGTGTCCGGCGCCCCGAGGCCATCTCCGCTCCACAGGGGACGTTGCGGGTGCGCCGGACAGAGCGAAAGGCGAGGCGGGGAGTAGCGGCCCGACGCGTCATGGTCGCCTACCAGTCGACAAAAGTAAATTGCGTGCAACGACGGTGCAGTTTCTATATAGGCGCAGCGACACATCTCGTCGCGTCTAGCTCTCCGTGCCGGCGTTAATGTGCGCCACCGCTCCCTCGCCTCCCTCCGGTGTATAAAAGGGGTGCTCATGCAACGACTCTTGCACAAACCCTAGCGCTGCAATCCCCAACCCTAGCCGCCTGATGGGATTCGTAGCATAGAAAACAAAAAAATTCCTACCGCAAGAACGAATAACAAGCCAAGATCTAATCTAGTAGATGGTAGCAACGAGAAAATCATGAGACTAACCCTTGAAGATTTCCAAAGCCTACGAAATTAGATCTCGTTGTGGATGTAGTCGATCACTTGCCGCTTGCAAAAGCGCGTAGAAGATCTTGACGGTGCTACAGTCGGGCAACACCTCCGTACTCGGTCACACGTTCGGTGTTGATGACGACGTCCTTCTCCCTGTTCCAGCGGACAGCGGAAGTAGTAGATCCTCCTCGGAATCCCGACAGCACGACGGCGTGGTGGCGGTGGTGGTGGAGAATTCCAGCAGGGCTTCGCCAAGGCACTACTAGAGTTGTATGTGGAGGAGGGGCGGCTAGGGTTTGGGAGAGAGAGTGGGGCTAGGGCGCCGGCCATGGGAGCCCTAGGTGGTGCGGCCAAGTCTAGGGCTGCCCCCTCCCTCTCCTCCTCATTATATAGGTGGAACCCCAAGGGTTTGCCCCAAAGTCTTCGAATAAGACCCCAATTCAAAAACTGCCTTTTGGACGAAACCTAGAGGGACAGGGACTCTCCCCTTCCCCCTTTCTTTGGCCGGCCAAGGAGGTGGAGTCCTCCATGGACTCCACCCTCCCACTTGGTTGGTTGGTTGGGTTTGGTGGAGTCCAACCGGGACTCCACCTTCCATGGTGATTTCTTCCGGAAGGTTCTAGAACATTCTAGCGCCTTCCATAAATGCACCGGATCATTTCCAAACTTGGAAAGTGACTTCCTATATATGAATCTTATTCTCCGGACCATTCCGGAACTCCTCGTGATGTCCTGGATCCCATCCGAGACTCCGAACAAAACTTCGAACTCCATTCCATATTCCATATCTACTTAAAACGACATCAAACCTTAAGTGTGTCACCCTACGGTTCGTGAACTATGTAGACATGGTTGAGACTTCTCTTCGACCAATAACCAATAGCGGGATCTGGAGATCCATAATGGCTCCCACATATTCAACGATGACTTAGTGATCGATTGAACCATTTACATACGATATCGATTCCCTTTGTCACACGATATTTTACTTGTCCGAGGTTTGATCATCGGTATCTTCATACCTTGTTCAACCTCGTCTCCGACAAGTAATCTTTACTCGTACCGTGGTATATCATCTCTTATGAACCATTCATATGCTTGCAAGCTAATCAGACGATATTCCACCGAGAGGGCCCAGAGTATATCTATCCGTCATTGGGATGGACAATATCCCACTCTTGATCCATATGCCTCAACTCATACTTTCCGAATACTTAATCCCACCTTTATAACCACCCATTTACGCAGTGGCGTTTGATGTAATCAAAGTACCCTTCCGGTATAAGTGATTTACATGATCTCATGGTCGAAGGACTAGGTAACTATGTATCGGAAGCTAATAGCAAGTTGAACTTAATGACATGATCTTATGCTACGCTTATTTGGGTGTGTGTCCATTATATCATTCATCTAATGACATAACCTTGTTATTAATAACATCCAATGTTCATGATCACGAAACCATGATCATCTATTAATCAACAAGCTAGTTATACAAGAGGCTTACTAGGGACTCCTTGTTGTTTACATAACACACATGTATCAATGTTTCGGTTAATACAATTATAGCATAGTATGCAAACATTTATCATAAACACAAAGATATATTATAATAACCATTTTATTATTGCCTCTTGGGCATATCTCTAACAGTCTCCCACTTGCACTAGAGTCAATAATATAGTTTACATTTGTAAAGATATAACACCTTGGCCTTCCGGTGCTTTATCATGTTTTGCTCACGGGAGAGGTTTTAGTCAACGGATCTGACATGCTCAGAAACGTATGTATTTTGCCATTCATTTGCGTCTTCACGCATCACTCATTTTCCAAATGGGTCGGCATTTATCGTATATGTTCAGTCTTCTGGTGGAACCTTAATTCCGCGGTCTGAAATATGTCACTAATATTGTCACACACAATATAGCTTCAAAGTTCTGACACTATCGGAAATACACCAAGTTCTCAAAGAACTCTTCGACTTAAACATCCTCAGTCATTGTCAAAACAATGACATACTCTGCCTTCGTTTGTAGAATCCGTCACAATATTTAGAACTCTTCTAAATATAGCATTGTGCTACCTTTTAAACAACACTTAGCCTAATTGAGATTTGAAATTCATTTTTATATGTGACCAAACTAATATCGGTGCAACACTTTACAGTGATTTGTTTGTCATTACCCCATACAAAACTATATATATATCCTTGGTTCTTCTAAAGTACTCAAGGATATTCTTATTGTCGTCCAATGATCATCACATGAATCATTCTGGTACATGCTCATAACACTTTAGAGCATGGGACATTTGATTGTGTACATATTATTCGTGATCTATAATCACTCATGTGTTTTTACTCATTGAGTGTCAAATACACTCAAGTCTTGTTAAACCTTCTCATGAAAAGAACACCTTCTTAATATTTCTATATTGAACTACTTCAATATCCATTCTATGTACTTTGACTTAAACTTATTATGTGTTTCAATCTATCTTCATAGATCTTGACACTAAATATATTTCAGTCCATATCCTTTCATTGAAGTTAATTCTCAATGAAACCTTTTATAATCAAGTATATAATTACATCATTTATAATCAACTATATGTCATCTACATAAAGTATTATAAATATGTCTCAGCGCTCCCACTTAATTTCTTGCAAATGCAAGCATCTTCATCGTTTCTGATGAAATCAAAAACTCTTTGACTATTTCATCCGGTGAAGATTCCAACTCCGCGATACTCACTTCATCTAATTGAAGTTCGTATACCTATCTAGTATTCCACGGACCAGCAAAATTCTTGGTTTGTATCTTGTATATACCTTTAATACACACTTCTGTTAAGTAATGTATTTTGTCATCCTACTATCATATCTCATAAAAGAAATATGTAGCGATTACTAGAATAATCCACATAGACTATAAGCATTGCTACGGAAGATCTAATCTGATCGCAGTCAACTCTTTGAACTTTGTCGTAAACAACTTTTCGACAAGTCGAGCTTCTTCAAGGATATTCCATCCAAATCCATCAATTTCATAGATTCATTTCCTTTCAAAAAGTATTCATCTATCTTGGATTTCATGGCGTATAGCCATTTTAACGGAGTCAGGGCCCATCATAACTTGTTTGTATGTAGTTGGTTTATCATTGTTCAAAATCAATCCTTTGTCCACAAATCATTTATTTGATCACAAAGTAAACCATACCTACAAGGTTCAATAGGTACTTCGATCTCCATGGCTAAAACACTTTGTAGTCATGGGAGCCATGATCATCGTGGCCGCTTCGGAACCAATTCCGATGCTTGCGCTACTTCGATCATTATGCTCAGGGTCATAAACCTTATCAAGTTCTATTGTCCTCCCACTCAAATACTTCGCTAGAAAACAATTTCTTGGAAATAAGCAAGTAACATTAACAAACAATTTTGTCTTTTACTTCATAGTGGAAAGAATTCTCAATCAATTCTCTGGGATAACCAACAAAGACATTCATCCGATTTTGGTTGTAAACTTATTTACATATGCTATGTTTACCAAAATTTTAAGAAAGGACTATTAAGTTTTATATCCATGCCATAACTCGTATGGTGTCATTTCAACGGATCATGATGACGCTTTATTCAGTGTAAACACGGTAGTCTCTAAAGCATATTCCACAAAAATATAATGGCTTCATTTCATCATTAATCCAACAAGGTTTGGATACATCTCTCGGATACTTCATCATCACTATGATACTCCAAGAAATGTGAGTTGTAGAACAACTTCATAACTCTCTTAGATGTTCGCTAAAAACTCGTAATTCAAATATTTCCACTATGATCCAATCATAGATATTTGACTTTTCTATTACGATGATTACCACTTCATGCTGAAATTTATTTGAATCCATTCAAATGTTTCAAACTTCTTCCTTATCGAATATATCCACATATATATACTCAATTCATTGTTGGAAGTTTTCATGAAGTACAAGAATCTCCCGCACACAACTATGTCTAGTGAACCACATATATCATCATGTATGTTTCCACTAAGTTAGTTGCCCGTTCAACTCTTGGCCTATGAACGGTATTTCAGTCATTCTCTTTAGAAAAGATTTGCAAGCGCCAAACGATTCAAAAATCGAATGACTCCAAAATCCATTTGCATGGAGTTCCTTCATGCGTTCCCCTCTAACATGACCTAAATGGCGGTTCCACAAATAAGTGGAATTCAAATCATTTTCCTTATGGTATTTTAGCGTCAGTGTTATGTATGTGTGTTTCACCATTAAGATTTATAATAACTTATCCATCGTACATGGAGTAATGTCATAATTTGAACAACTCATTGTTTTCATTTGACCAAAGCAAAAGAACAATTTATTAAGTTCTTTATTATAAATTCTAAGGCCTAGGTAGAATGCCAACGACAAACATAATAACACTTTATTATGTTCCAGACATGCATTATTACCATATTCCTTATCAGTCACTTAGGCCATCGTATTCTTGTATTGCGTTGTATTGTATGACATCTCATACCAACTAATCTGGTACAAATACCCAAGAATTTCATTATGTGACCAAACAAAGAATACATCCATAACATGTATATCATCTATATACACCTGAGCTAGACTTTCTAGTCTTTTTCTTTCTTTTTGCCAAAATATCTTTTGTAGTTTCTCTTTTAGCTTTCCTCATTCTCAGAAAACACTTCACCTTCAATAACTTCAAGGTCCATTGGTCAAATACCAATAACCTTGAGGTTCTTACTTTGAAGTTGATCATCATATGACAAGTGTTCCAGATTTCACTATTAGTAACTTTGTATTATGATGAACAATTTCACTCATAATTTTTATCCATCATATCATGATGACTTTCCGAGACCATGTCTGAACATACTAGGCTCGTAAAGTTTAACCTCAGTATTCGCATGTGCAAATCTGACTTGCACCCGTTGTATGCACACGTAGAATCTATAACACCCGATCATCACGTGATGCTTCGAAACGACGAGTCTTAGCAACGGTGCATACTAAGGACGATCACTTCATGGATATGCGAATATCGTTAGTGCCCCAATAGTTGGAGGATTGGGACGCCTGGCGTCTTCAACCTTCGTACATTCCCATAAAACTTATGAGTTTATGTAGTCTCACCAAATTATATTTTTTCACCTTGCAATAAGGTCTTAGATATCACATATATCTCATACCTTTCTTATTTCTGAAAACTAAATTTTCAGCTCCTTACTTTTCAAACAGATTTGAACTTCAAGTTTCACGGAGACAAGATGATTCTAGGTACTAATTGAAACCATTGTTCTTTGAATCAGCAGTGTGAGGTTTACTAAAAGTTTGCAATAGGACTTAACCATTTCTTGATTCTTTAACAATACAGTACCAGTCCGTAAAGTTACTTGTCAGACTTAACAGTATTTCTATCTCAATTACAAAACTAATGCATGGTAGAAAACGGATGCCAATTCTACAAATTTAATTCAAAATACTATTCAGACTATGTTCATGATAACTAGTTTATGTTTTAATCTAATTACTAATGAACTCCCACTTAATACAACATCCCTCATAGTTGTTAAGTGGTACACGATCCACATCCACTACACCAAAACCGATCATCACGTGAGATGATGTAGCTTCAATGGTGAACATCAACATGTTGATCATATCATCCATATGACTCGTGTTCAACCTTTCGGTTTCCGTTATTCCGAGGTCATGTTTGTACATGCTAGGCTCTTCAAGCAAACACAAGTATTTCCGCGTGTGCAACGTGGCTTACACCCGTTGTATGTGAACTTAGAGTCTATCACATCCGATCATCACGAGATGCTTCGAAACGACGAACTGTAGCAACGGTGCATACGAGGGGAGAACACTTTATTATCTTGATATTAATGTGAGGGATCATCTTATAATGCTACCGTCGTTCTAAGCAAAATAAAATGCATAAAGGATTAACATCACATGCAATTCATAATGTGATATGATATGGCCCTTTAGTCTTTGCGCCTTGGATCTTCATCTCCAAAGCACGGACATGATCTCCATCATCAACGGGCATGATCTCCATCATCGTCGGCGTAGCGTCAAGGTCCATGGTGCCGTCTTCATGGTTGTTCACCGTGTGTAGCAACTATTACAACTACTTTGAAATAATACTACAACATGAAATATAAAGACAACCATAAGGCTCCTGCCGGGTGACACAATACAATAATGATCATCTCATACATATTCATCATCACATCATGGCCATATCACATCACCAAACCCTGCAAAAACAAGTTAGACGCCTCTAATATGGTTTGCATATTTTACGTGGTTTAGGGTTTTCGAGTAAGATCCAATCTACCTACGAACATGAACCACAACGGTGATACTAGTGTTGTCAATAGAAAGAGTAAATTGAATCTTCACTATGGTGGGAGAGACAGACACCCGCAAAGCCACTTATGCAATACAAGTTGCATGTCGAGCATGGAGCAAATCTCATGAACGCGGTCATGTAAAGTTAGCCCGGACCGCTTCATCCCACCATGCCGCAAGATGCAAAGTACACGAACCAAAGACAACAAAGCATCAAAGCTCACAAAACAATTGTGTTCTACTCGTGCAACCAATCTATGCATAGACACGGCTCTGATACCACTGATGGGATTCATAGCATAGAAAACAAAAAAATTCCTACCGCAAGAACGAATAACAAGCCAAGATCTAATCTAGTAGATGGTAGCAATGATAAGATCATGACACTAACCCTTGAAGATTTCCAAAGCCTACGAGATTAGATCTCGTTGTGGATGTATTCGATCACTTGCCGCTTGCAAAAGCGCGTAGAAGATCTTGACAGTGGTACAGTCGGGCAGCACCTCCGTACTCGGTCACACGTTCGGTGTTGATGACGATGTCCTTCTCCCCGTTCCAGCGGACAACGGAAGTAGTATATCCTCCTCGGAATCCTGACAGCACGACGGTGTGGTGGCAGTGGTGGTGGAGAACTCCGACAGGGCTTCGCCAAAGCACTACTAGAGTTGTATGTGGAGGAGGGGCGGCTAGGGTTTGGGAGAGAGAGGGGGCTAGGGCGCCGGCCATGGGAGCCCTAGGTGGTGCGGCCAAGTCTAGGGCTGCCCCCTCCCTCTCCTCCTCATTATATAGGTGGAACCCCAAGGGTTTTCCCCAAAGTCTTCGAATAAGACCCCAATTCAAAAACTGCCTTTTGGACGAAACCTAGAGGGACAGGGACTCTCCCCTTCCCCCTTTCTTTGGCCGGACAAGGAGGTGGAGTCCTCCATGGACTCCACCCTCCCACTTGGTTGGCTGGTTGGGTTGGCTGGTTGGGTTTGGTGGAGTCCAACCGGGACTCCACCTTCCATGGTGATTTCTTCCGGAAGGTTCTAGAACATTCTAGCGCCTTCCATAAATGCACCGGATCATTTCCAAACTTGGAAAGTGACTTCCTATATATGAATCTTATTCTCCGGACCATTCCGGAACTCCTCGTGATGTCCTGGATCCCATCCGAGACTCCGAACAAAACTTCGAACTCCATTCCATATTCATATCTACTTAAAACGACATCAAACCTTAAGTGTGTCACCCTACGGTTCGTGAACTATGCAGACATGGTTGAAACTTCTCTCCGACCAATAACCAATAGCGGGATCTGGAGATCCATAATGGCTCCCACATATTCAACGATGACTTAGTGATCGATTGAACCATTTACATACGATATCAATTCCCTTTGTCACGCAATATTTTACTTGTCCGAGGTTTGATCATCGGTATCTTCATACCTGTTCAACCTCGTCTCCGACAAGTACTCTTTACTCGTACTGTGGTATATCATCTCTTATGAACCATTCATATTCTTGCAAGCTAATCAGACGACATTCCACCGAGAGGGCCCAGAGTATATCTATCCGTCATCGGGATGGACAATATCCCACTCTTGATCCATATGCCTCAACTCATACTTTCCGAATACTTAATCCCACATTTATAACCACCCATTTACGCAGTGGCATTTGATGTAATCAAAGTACCCTTCCGGTAGAAGTGATTTACATGATCTCATGGTCGAAGGACTAGGTAACTATGTATCGAAAGCTAATAGCAAGTTGAACTTAATGACATGATCTTATGCTACGCTTATTTGGGTGTGTGTCCATTATATCATTCATCTAATGACATAACCTTGTTATTAATAACATCCAATGTTCATGATCACGAAACCATGATCATCTATTAATCAACAAGCTAGTTATACAAGAGGCTTACTAGGGACTCCTTGTTGTTTACATAACACACATGTATCAATGTTTCGGTTAATACAATTATAGCATGGTATGCAAACATTTATCATAAACACAAAGATATATTATAATAACCATTTTATTATTGCCTCTTGGGCATATCTCTAACACCGCCACCATCTCAAGAAGTCGAGGTCGCGGCCATGGCCGTGGCCGCCGCAGTCGCGGCGGTCATGCTGGAGCAGCAACACCTACATAGTCGGTGTCGCATGCGCTGTCTTCATCTTACGAGGAGGAGTGAGAGTTCGAGTTCATCATCGTCCTCAATGGCGACCCACTCGACATCCAGAGGCTGCCGAACAAGTTCGTCGAGTTCGTCGCATACAATGAGCCAGCCGCGCTGCAGCTGCGGGAGGATGGTTGTGGCTTTTTCTGATGGCCGATGGATGTGCTCTTTGACGGGCGCGGCAAGATGTACCTCCACACCGGTTGGGAGAAGTGCGCGCGCTCCCATGACCTCCAAGCCGGCTGCGTGCTCACCTTCTGCTACCAAGGCGACGACGAGATGAGCGTGAAGGTGTTTCAAACAATGACGATGAAGAGGACGATGATTGAACATGGAGAATATTCTTTCTTTGCAGCGAAGATGGCCGCCGGCCAATTGAAGCCACTAGTATATGTTTTTGTATGTTCTTCCTGCACATCGAAGAACACATGGCACTCTCCAGCTGGATTTTCTAATTTAGGTGACCAACAATGATTGAGAGTGTTCTTTCTTTGTAGCGAAGAAGGCAAAACCAACGTACCTGCACTACTTAGGTTTTCTAATTTTGCAATATTTCAACCATGTTTCAAACAATGTATTAGTTTGTGTAATGTTCCTCCTGTCTATTTAAATGAAACGCAACAAAAATAAAAGTAAAGTTATTTTAATGTAATAAAATCTTGGGGACGCGTTTGGAGCACGCGCGTGGAGCACGCATCAACTATATGCTTCATCTCTAGAGATAAAAGACATATATAGCACAAATCCCCTCCCTGGCAATCGATCGCTGGAGCGATCATTTTCCTTGGCACGGTAGCGCTCGCGCCATGCGCGAAATCAATTCCCTTTTTGTCTTGTAGTGTTTAATTACGTTCACATGTAGCTTTGTGTTCACACTAACAACTCACGTTCCCACTTGCAAGTTGCATACAACCAATTGCGTTCACACTACATGCATGCATAAAGTATCTCATGGGTTTGCATTTAATGAGCCAACTTTTCAGCACGAGGCTAGCTCTCACAAGTTGCTGCATGCATGCACAGAGCATCTCGCTCTTTTTTTTCAGCACGACGCATACTTTCAGTAGTCTTTATTTGCAACCCTTTTGACAATTCTCTTTTTTTGCAATTCCCTTTATGTTGTTATTTCGTATGGTAATTCATGTTTTTCTGGATTAATTTTTATAATTCCCTTTTTCGGGCCAGTGGTTTTTAAAGGAGAAAATAACGGGTGGGAAGATCCACTTGCAACTCAAATGAACTACCACTTGCTACTCAAATTAAGTACTGTTTTAAGTTGTAAGCTAACAAAAGTTGCTAAAATATTCTAAATGAAATTTACTTTTTAGGGTTGCTAGGTATTTATATTTACCGTTGATAAATAACGGGGCACCGGGTTGATAACTTGTAAACAAAAAAGGGTCGCTACATATTTTAAATTAGGGATTTCTATTTTCGTGTCCTCAGGTCCTTAGTTGTGCTCAGTTTTTCCCAGCTCCTTAGTTTTTCCTCAGTTTTCCCCAAGACCTTGTCTGAAACCCGCAGAAGGAGCTCGGACGGAAGGAATCCGTTAAGTTGGCCGTTCCGTGCTAATGAGTGGGGTCGTGTCGTTTGTGGGGCCGCGTCGTGTGGGGCTGGTAGGAAGGAACCGCGTGGGACAGGACGAGACCATGTTTGTGTGGCCGTAGCGTGTGGGGCCGTAGCGTGTGGAGCCGTAGCGTGTGGAGCCGTGTGGGTCGGGACGTGGGCACAAGTGGTTTCGTCTCTTTCGCCCGGATTAGCGATTTTCAATGTACCTTTTTCCTCTCTCTCGCTCGATCTCATTCATATTTGATAGCCCAAATTGGTAGCAAATCTAGAGCAGCTTCTCCTTCTGTTTTTTAACGACATTAATTTCTTTATGCCTTCGTTTTTACCCAATCAGGTAGGAAATCTAGGGCACAAATCCAGAAAAATATAGGATAAGCTGCATACAGCAGCCAACATAGCATAGATATATTCACGATAGATCCAACATTAGTACCGATAGAACCCTACAACATAAGCTACATTTTACATGAATTTAAGCTGCTCTACAGATAGAGCAGTCACATACGAAGAGTGCGAGTAGGCATGTTCAACGCCTCCAGGTTGCGCCTGTGACTCGCCTGGAGGTTGCGCGGGTGAATCCCAAGTGCTTTGTGTTTGGCCATGAACGCATGCACGTTCACCGTCGTTCCAACTCTAGCGCCGCATCCGCCAATGGATTCAGCATGGTTCACCGGGCGGTTGAAGTCGGTGGCGCGGAGCTTCTGTTGCGAAGGGGCACTTGTAAATGCCTCGAGCGGAGGGGCCATCGTAATGGCCGGATCGCGAGCCTCCGAGGACGTGACGAGTCTTGGTGTGGAAGGACTCGTCGTCGTTGTCGACGTCGCTGCTCTGCATCTGTCACGTAGCACCAAAAATCGTGCAAAAAACACGGAGTCAATTGCAACGATGATGGAACAGAGAGTGAACAAAGATCATGCATGATAATATGGGCTCGAAAAAAAGAGGTAGACTCAGTTACATTGGACACACTTATATTCAGGATTTGAGTCAGTAAACCAAAGATCATGCACAACAAATTTGAACACACCTATTGTTTAATGACCAAACCCTGAATCAATTTGTGCCCAAATATTCCATCATCATCGGCACAAATCTTAAACAAAAGCAAATCACAAGCACTAATAACGCAAGATCTAACACAAAAGGATTGAACTAGGAACAGACGCACCCTAATAACGCTAGATCTAACACAAATGGATTGAACTAGTAACATACGAACCCTAATAACGCTAGATCTAACACAAAAGGATTGAAATGGGATAAGAACAAGGGAACAAAGGGTTACCTCCGGCTCGTCGTCGACGATGCTGGTGTCGTAGGGGTTCTCTGGCGCGACGTACGGCACTGGTTCCTACGGGTCCCAAGCGACGGGGGCCTGGACGGGGGCCTGGACGGTGGAGGCGGCCGATGCGCCGGCGGCTGATGCGCCGGCTGCTACGTTGGAAGCAGCGACAGGGGCCTGGACGGGGGCAGCGGCCGATGCACCGGCGGCTGATGCGCCGGCTGCTACGTTGGAAGCAGCGACAGGGGCCTCGGACGGGGGCAGCGGCCGATGCGCCGGCGGCTGATGCGCCGACAATGGGCATCTCATTCTTCTCCATCTCCGGCGGTTTTCTTCGGGGGTTTTTCTTCGGTTGTGGAGAAGATGATGGGACGGAGAGAGGCGGTTGCAGTGAGAACGTGCGTCGAGGGAGAGGAAAAGGGCTCTATAAAGACGAAGGTGGCGTGTACCGCAACACGCGTCCGCTATGCACGGCTGCAGCGTGCACCGCGACACGAGTCTAACCCTGGGACGTTTGGTGTACTCAGTTATAACCTTGGGCCTTATACAAAAAAATTATCTGTACTCAGTTTCCCCTCGAGTACTTAGACTGGCAAGTGCAATATACTCAGTTTTACCCTCAAGTAGCTAGTCAACAGAGAGTCAACAAATGAGATTAACATATCTAATTGAGGCATTTCATGCGCAAAAAAATTCAAAAAAATAAAAACATAGTGGCACCTACTCATGGAGTCTTCCTACCAACCTGCCACCAAGAAAACCTTAACAAACATATATAAATCAAGTTTTACCACAAATTTCCACTTCTCAGAATCACTAGTGTAGCTATGAAGATGCATGGTTTTCCACTCAAACCCCTTTGCAAAACATCTTCCCCAAAAACATAGTTTGTCTAAATGATGCCCTAATTGTCACACTCATGTATATTTGAATTGCAGATAATTTGATGTAGCCCAATATGAATTATATTGTACAAAACAAGCATTTTTCATTTTGTAATTCTTTTTGTTTGAATCCCTTAGTCTATTTACTATTTATGTGCCCTTGGATTATTAGTACTACTCAGTTTTGCCCTCAAGTTCTGTCACAAAGCTCTCAGAAGCCCAAACTTATCCTGATTGGTTGAGCCGTTGTCACACGGATCGACTCCACGAACCGTTGATCAACTGATCTAACGGGCAGTATACCCCTCCCCGTCTCTTCGTGGCCACCCCTCTCTCTCTCTCTTCGTGGCCACCCCTCTCTCTCTGTCGGTGGATGCATTATTGTCACCCCTCTAACATATATCAACTATCTTTCGCTTTCCTTTTTCTTTTGGGGGATATAGTTTTGGCATATAGTTTTAGTAATTTGAAACGGCCCAAAAGTGGTATAATTTTGGTATAAACATGAGGCATACATATTTGCGCATTTCGGTGAATGCATTATTGTCACCCCTCTAACAATTATCAACTATCTTTCGCTTTCCTTTTTCTTTTAGGGGATATAGTTTTGGTATATATTTTCGGTAATTTGAAACGGCCCAAAAGTGGTATAATTTAGGTATAAACATGAGGCATACATATTTGCGGATTTCGGTGAATGCATTATTGTCACCCCTCTAACAATTATCAACTATCTTTCGCTTTCCTTTTTCTTTTAGGGGATATAGTTTTGGCATATAGTTTCGGTTATTTGAAACGGCCCAAAAGTGGTATAATTTCGAGTATAAACATGAGGCATACATATTTGCGGATTTCGGTGAATGCATTATTGTCACCCCTCTAACAATTATCAACTATCTTTCGCTTTCCTTTTCTTTTAGGGGATATAGTTTTGGCATATAGTTTTGGTAATTTGAAATGGCCCAAAAGTGGTATAATTTTGGTATAAACATGAGGCATACATATTTTCGGATTTCGGTGAATAGATTATTGGGAGCCCTAGATTATTTGTCACCCCTCTAACAACTATTGGGAGCATTCCAATATAGTTGGTAATTTCGGTGAATGCACACACTAACTATGAAAACAACTACAAGTACATGTAACTGAATAATGAATTTGTAACAAGGTATCCCTTGTAACAACTTCTAGCGCCTGGTGAGCAATGATAAGAATCCGATTGCAATTATACAACAGAAAAAACAACCAGCCATCAGATTAGCTTGCTTCTTCAACTCGAATTAGCTGCCTTAACTGCTTGTTCATTTTCTTCAGTTCTCCCTTCACTTCCACCAGTCCTGCATTGGGAGCATTAGGCATAATCGGAACGGCTCCTCTCTCCGCCGCATTCTCTATAGCAAGTCCCCCCCTCCCAAATTGCGCTCCCCAATAGCGCCAATTGATTCCTGCAATTGAAGCCTCTGAACGTACACATCGATCCACTCGAAATGCCCGCATTTCTTCGGGATCTCGAAAACAACAACGAGAACCCTAAATCCCAAATTCGAGGGAATAGCAAGAAAATCGAGAGAAAACGAGAGAAATTGGAGCGAGATCTAACCTTATCCCCCTCTCTATATGGCAAGCTCTCGCATGCAAGGAACTCACGTCCACGGTTGCCGTTCTCGTCCGTCTTACGGATCGACCGCCGGAGGCTCTCGGCGTGGGCGGTCGAGGTATCTTGTCAAAGGCACGGGTCCATCTGCGGCCATGAAGAATGGAAGGTCGAAGAGAAACTAGACATCACCCGCTCTGCCGGAGAAGGGCTGCCGGCAGGCGGAGAAGAAGAACAATGGGGCGCAGGGAAAGAAAGGGGAAGCAATGGCACGGGCACGGGCGCGGGCTGGCTCGGGCTCCCATTTTGCAACGGTCACCTGGGTAAGCTATGGGTCCGGCGCACTAACGTGGACAAGTTGTGGGTCCCACGATGATCTGGATAAGTGAAGACGTGTCCACTGCAGGGCACCAACAACGGCCCCACTTGCTAGCACCAACCAACGTCAACTAAACGGGAATCCTCCGTCCGAGCTCCTTCTGCGGGTTTCAGACAAGGTCTTGGGGAAAACTGAGGAAAAACTAAGGGGCTGGGGAAAACTAAGCACAACTAAGGAGCCAGGGGCACGAAAATAGAAATCCCTTTAAATTAAATTAAATTTTTAGGGTTGACATTTATTTAAATTTACCATTGATAAATAGCGGGTCACCGGGTTGATAGCTTGTAAACTAAAAGAGAGTCGCTGAAATATTCTAAATGAAATACTTTTTAGGGTTATTATTTATTTTATTTTTACAGTTGATAAATAACGAGGCACCAGGTTGATAGCTTGTAAAATAAAAAAATGTTCGCTAAAATATTCTAAATGGAATACTTTTTAGGGTTGGTAGTTTTTTTATAATTACCATTGATAAATAACGGAGCACCGGGTTGGTAACTTGTAAACTAAAAAGAGTCGCCAAAATATTCTAAATGAAGTTAGATTTTTAGGATTGGTAGTTATTTATATTTACTGTTGATAAATAACAGGACACCGGGTTGATAGCTTCTAAACTAAAAAATATTCGCTAAAATGTTTAAAATAAAATTAACTTTGGGATCGATAATTTTATACATTTACCGTTGATCACTCAAGTACGGAGGGGTTGATTATTCAAAACAGAGAGGCTTGATAACTTTTAGCCCGAATTTTTTTTCTCAAAACATATCAACATGGGTGCTAGTTTTGAAGATCTCGTCAAGACGGATTTGTTGGTGAAAACGAATCTTAATTTGGAGTTTTTGTTTGAAAGTTAAAACATTTTGAATTTTCAAATTTAGAAAAGATTTCGCTGACATCAGCAGATTCGTCTATTTGTGCATGCATTCAGAACTTTTCCTCAATACCCTGCACCAGGTTGATAATTTTATACATTTACCGTTGATCACTCAAGTACGGAGGGGTTGATTATTCAAATAGAGAGGCTTGATAACTTTTAGCCCGAAAAAAAGTTTCTCAAAACATATCAACATGGGTGCTAGTTTTGAAGATCTCGTCGAGACGGATTTATTGGTGAAAGCGGATCTTAATTTCAAGTTGTCGTTTGAAAGTTAAAACGTTTTGAATTTACAAATTTGGAAAAGATTCCGCTGACATCAGCAAATTCGTCTATTTTGTGCATGCATGCAGAACTTTTTCTCAATAGTCTGCACCAGGTTGATAATTTTATACATTTACCGTTGATCACTCAAATACGGAGGGGTTGATTATTCAAATAGAAAGGGTTGATAACTTTTAGCCAGAAAAAAAGTTTGTCGAAACATATTAACATGGGTGCTAGTTTTGAAGGTCTCGTCGAGACGAATTTATTGGTAAAAGCGGATTTTAATTTGGAGTTGTCGTTTGAAAGTTAAAACGTTTTGAATTTTCAAATTTGGAAAAGATTCCGCTGACATCAGCAAATTCGTCTATTTTGTGCATGCATGCAGAAGTTTTTCTAAATAGCCTGCATCAGGTTGATAATTTTATACATTTACCGTTGATCACTCAATTACGGGGTGTTGATTATTCAAATAGAAAGGGTTGATAACTTTTAGCCGGAAAAAAAAGTCGTTGAAACATATTAACATGGGTGCTAGTTTTGAAGATCTCGACGAGACCGACTCATAGGTGAAAACAGATCTTAAATCGGAGTTGTCGTTTGTGAGATAAAACGTTTTAAATTTTTAAATTCGGAAAGATTCTCGCTTACGTCATCAAATTCGTCTGTTTCTACATGCATGCAAAACTTTCCCTCAATAGCCTCCACTACAGTCCAAATTTTACCAAAAATGGAAAAAAATTGGTTGAAAACTGAGTGCTCATTCCCTCCCTGGCGCTCGAGCGCTAGCTAGGGCAGCCCTATATAGCATGCACTAGGGTGCTTAATTTGGAAATGGCTTCTAGCTAGGCTGGAAACTGTGTTGACTAATCAGGTAAATATTACCCCCAGATTTCATCAGTAGAATCTGCAAATAGCTATACCCTGATACAAAATAAATACTGAATCACAACAGTGCTGAAGTTTGTTCTCATTGTTGACCAGTTCTTGCTTTATGTATTTTTCATCTACAAAAGGCTCCGGCGTCACGACCGAAGATAAAGCTCGATCCCAGCTTTTCATTGCTCTGTCGCGCCACCTGGGAATGGTGTAACGAACAAGGTTAGATCAGCCAATAGCATGGAGAATGAAATGCACCAAAGTCCAAAGCAAACTAAATCCAAGAATAAACACTTGGATTGGATTTCGCTGTACAATTACCTTCTTGTGACCGCCTTGGACATTGGGTCCGAGCACCACTGCGTCCAAACACTCCATGTTTTTTTTTCGAGGATGACGGGGGGCAAGACGCCCCACCGCTTGTATATAAACTCGAAGAGGCCAAGAAGCCAGTCAAAATGTACAAGTGAGAGAGGTACAGCGGGGGGGGGGGGGGAAGAGGAGGCACACGCCTCTATCTAGCTCTAGTCATGAAGTAACAACAAAGAGCATCCACGTCGGCTCGATCACGCACCGAGAGCCGCCACCGCCAAAGGGACAGCTCATCACCGGCCCGTGTAAGAACGAGGCGAGCAGAGGAGCGCTCACCATTGAACACAAGGTTGTTGCGAGCCTTCCAGATGGACCACAGGATAGCCGCAACTCCCATGTGCCAAGAGGCGGGAGAGAAATCTGCAGGGCCTCGGATGGCCCAGACAGAGAATCGCCCGGTCGGGAGTGGGACATCCAACCGAGACCATACCTCAGCAGCGACGAGGCACTCGAAGAAGAGGTGCCTCCCGGTCTCAATATTCGGGCAGGCAGCACAAAGCGCAGAGGGGGCGCAGCTCTTGTGGAAGAGGCTCGCCCTAGTGCTCAGCTGGTCGATGTCTGCCAAGTAGGTAAAGATCTTCAGCTTCCGAGGGAGCCGAAGTGACCAAGCCACGCAGGCCGACTGGTCCCTGGGGCGTGCAGGCGAGAGCATGCTGTAGGCCTCACGCGAGGAGAACCGAGGTGTCGAAGGAGATTCGATGAAGCGTCTGTCGTGGCCGGAGCGAGGGGGCGAGGCGCTAATAATGTGCAAGACTTCCAGGAGCTCTCCTTCCGCGGCCGTAGAGAGCCGGGGCTGCAGCTCCAGGCCGTCGGCGGCCACGGCTGCCACCGTGGCATGGTGGTGGGTGCTATGGGAGAAGAGCGCAGGGAAGCGGTCGGCGAGGGGAGGGCCAAGCTGCCATTTGTCCAACCAGAAGGACGTGGTGCAGCCGTCAGCAACCTCGACCCTGGTAATGCCCCCGTAGAGTGGGAGGCACTCGTCGACGATCCGCTCCAGGAAGGAGGGGGATTTCGAGGTTTCCCCCAAATCACGACCTGTAACAGAGAAGAACCAACGCTTCCAAGGCAAGGGGTTAGGTATATGGAGGGCATGAATAAAGTTGAGCAGCAAGCACCTGTTCTGCCGGTGGAGATCCTTGATGCCGAAGCCTCCCTCCTGCACAGGCAACACCGCCTTGTCCCACACGATAAGACAACGAGCACCAGAGCAGGTATCCTTCCCGGTCCAGAAGAAAGCACGGCGTCTCTTGTCAATCCTGTCAATAACCCCATGGGGAAGCAAGTACGAGCACATGTAGTATGTAGCAAGATTATTCAAAACATAATTACACAAAATAAGCCTTCCCCCAGCCTACAACAGGTTCGCGCGCCAACCAGAGAGACGACGGTCGAAAGAGCGGAGGAGAGGGTCAAAAGACGACGCAGGAAGCTTGTGGGGGGAGAGGGGGAGCCCAAGATAGGGCTGAGGGAAGGAGGAGATAGGACAACCTAGCGTAGTGGCCATGGTCGAGGCCTCCTCGGAGGAGACATGCATGGGGATGAAGCAGGATTTGTGGAAGTTGATTGCAAGGCCAGTGGCCGCCGCGAAAGACTCGAGGACTTTTTTAAGGGTGGCAGCCGCCTCGGGGGTAGCTTTGCAAAGAATTAAGGTATCATCAGCGTATTGGAGGACGGGGCAGGGGGTATCTGCCGAGAGTGGGTGTTCTAGACCACCAAGAGCCCAAGCCTGACGGATAAGGCGTTGGAGGACATCGGCAACGAGAATGAAGAGGTATGGGTGATACGTCCAAAACGTATCTACTTTCCCGAACACTTTTGCTATTGTTTTGCCTCTAATTTGTGTATTTTGGATGCAACTAACACGGACTAACGCTGTTTTCAGCAGAACTGTTCTGGTGTCTCGTTTTTGTGCAGAAATCCAACTTTCAGGGAAAAACCTCGGGATTTTGACGAAAGGGCCTATTTTCCCGAATAATGACGGAGCCGGAAGGACAATTGAAGTGGAGGCCCGAGGGCCCCACACCACATGGCGGCGCG
>NC_061513.1:77017657-77204837 GCF_022539505.1 Lolium rigidum
TACCACCCATCAACTTCACTGTTTCCAGGTAGTCGACCAACTAATCCTCTGGATCTTGAAGCCCGTTGAACTTTTTATAATTGTCGGGTATCTTGAAACTAGAGGGTGCTCACGTTTTGCGAACCTTTCGGGTGAAGCAGGGGAGCCCGCACAGGTCCTCATTGCTATCTTCTTTTGTTTAACAACTTTCGCGGGTTCTGTTTTCTTGACCTCTTTCCTTGCCTTCTCAACTCAATATTATGGTGGCTAGGGTTACAATGATTCGATCCTCTCTTCGTCCCTCGGCTTCTCCTTTATATAGGAGGAGAAGCCGAGGCTTTTACGTGTCGTACAAGTTTGCAATCTATCGAGCCATGTTGGGCCTTTCCTATATTGACACGTACAAGTTTCCTATTACAACTCTACTTTCCGTACTTGAGAGTGCATTTGCTACCCACGGGGGTAGCTGCGCATGCATGTGTTGCCGTTAGATCTGCCCAAAGATTCGTGTTTCTTTTATTCCCCTTTGATCGTGTCCCACGAGTGATACAGTAATTCAATACCTAATCTAGGAATAAAAATCCCCACCGATGCTAATCCCACTCGTGTCTGCTAGTCCACCACCCACCACCGCTCACCGGCGCCTCCATTCCCTTGCTACAGGTCGCCACAGCTCGTTGGAGAAATCACGGAAATAAAAATCCCCACCGACACGTTCAACTCAAGTTGGAGCTCCCTGCGCCACCACCGGCGGGCCTTCCACGCAGCGCCCTCGCTGGCCTGCGCCTGCGGTCGCCACCACACCGCGACCGGCCGTCGACCCACCACGTGCCCCTGCCTTTAGCGGTCAACCTCACGCTGCCCAGGGTCTCCATGCTCCTCACAGGTGGGAGAGATCGAGCGGAAGGCGGCTGAGTGAGAGATTTGTGTCGATTCGTGCCATTCCAACCGTCTCCTCCGTTGCCCCTCTCCCCATCCTAGATGCGCCCAACGCGGCGAGGGATGCGAGCGCCGCTGCCCCGCGTGGCCAAGCCCAACGGCGTTGCCCCTCTCCCCATCCGTTCTCTGGCTTCGGGAGATTACTCTCTCTCCAAATCCGCTCGTACTAGAGCTGCTTGATGGCATTGATGTGCAGGTTCGATGGCGTTTGATCTCCACGATAGAGCGCCGATCGCTTGCTCCTTCCACCGCTATAGAGCGCGCGCTCCCGGCCACCGGGCCTCCTGATCGGCGTCTGGCCGGCTCCTTCCTAGCGAGTCCCAAATCGAGCGCCTCTACAACGAACATGGGAGATGGATTTCGCGTGGAGGCGATCGGAATCGCAGTGTCTGCCCCGCCCCATCCGCTGTTTTCCTCGGCCTGGCTGGAGTTGACTCGCGGAGCATCCCGAACTCTCACTGGGAATCTGATTTGGAGAAACAAGATGCACAGAGGAAGATGGGGTCCCCCTCGAGCTCGTCCGCCATGGCTTCCCCCTCGAGCTCCCGCTCCAGATGCGGTGATTATAATGAAATCTCCGGTGTGGGTCCGGTCTGAGAGTTTAGATCGAGAACGAGCAGCACCTAGCGGTCCGACATGGTCGGGATTGTTCATCGCCAGCATGGAGAATCAAGGAGGCAAGAGGTAGGGTTGCGTGGAGGAGCTCGGGGAAGGGGAGGCCACCATGGTTGTCTCAACTGAGTCCAACGCGGAGCAGCTGCGGAGGAGCTTGAGGTAGGGGAGTCAACCATGGTACTCTCAACGGAGGGCGGCGTGGAGCGGCTACAGAGGAGCTCGAGGTAGGGGGCTATGGATGGAGAGGTAGGGTGGCGTGATGTGGCCGGTTGCGGCGGCGCACTATCGGTCTGGGAGCGGCACTTGGTCGATGGAGAGGAGGAGATGTGGAGGGACTCGTGCTGCCGGGTGTTGCTCAATAATTACCCAGATAATCACTTCTTATTAATCTGCTAATAATATGGGTGAGGTTGATGATGTTTGACCGAAGGGGCACGTGTCAGACGCGAAAGGGGTGAGCAGCTACCCCCGTGGGTAGCGGCGTTCATCCGTACTTCAAATATGATACTAATGTGTTCAGATGTAAATAAATAAATGTTTCTCCTTTTTGAAAGGGGGTTCTTTGGGCCTCTAGAGCTACAGAACTAGGATATCGGTGGTCGGTTGGTAAAGGAAACAAAATTCGGTTTTGGGAAGATCAATGGCTAGGTAATATGAGTTTAGCTATCATGTTTTGGGACCTCTACTATGGGTGTAATCAACAAGATGCAACAATTAAAAAAGTGTGGGATGGAAATGAGTTGAAACTAACCTTTAGGAGAGTTTCAAACAAAATATGATGGAACCGTGGTATCAACTGGAACAAAGTGTTTCATATATCATACTTTCATATGAGGAAGATAGCTTAGTTTGGAAGCTTCATAGCTCAGGTGTTTATAGTTCACAATCCTTGTATGCGGTTCTTAATTATTGTGGGGTGACTCCGATGTTTATCCCTACGATGTGGAAGCTTAATGTGCCCCCTAGGGTCCAAGTGTTTCTTTGGTTGTTATCACAAAACAAATTGCTTACCAATGACAACCTTGAAAAAGGTAGAAAATTCCTGATAAAACATGCCTTTTATGCTTTGAAAGTGAAACTGTTACCCACATGTTCTTTTCTTGTGATATTATGAAAATCATGTGAATAGAAGTTTAAACTTTACTTGAGAAGAATTTTGGGTCAACTTTGAAAGTGTTGTCAGGCTTTGGGTTAGCAATAAAATGGTTGTTGTTACTAAAATGATTGTTGTTGCACTTATGTGGTCAACTTGGAAACATCGAAATGACATTCTATTTGGGCGGTGCACTTGGTTTGGGATGTAGGTGTTTTGGATGCGTGTGGTGAAGCTGCTGAAGAGATGGCAAATGTTGTGTCCAGCAAAGAATTTGGAGTTCCTAGAAGGAAGCGCGAAATGACTGGAAGTGAAGATGGTAGCATTCCCAGCTCTTACAAGCAACCGACGAAACATAAGACACCGCTAGTTGCTAGCCCAAGGACGCCAGATGCACTGATGTCGCGGGCGCTGGCAGGTGCATGCTAAAAACTTCCATGGTTGAAAAGGAAAAGCTGCAAAAAATGTCCTTTGTGCCAAGATGTGAAATGGGTATCCATTTTGTTGTGTTATGTTCATGGATTGTCAGTAAAACCCCTGTTGTTACTTTCATTTCATTTTCTATGGAAATGGAATGGTGCAGTAACTTGTTGATCAATAAAAACTTTCTGAAGAAGTGGAGACAGCACACGGGTTTTACACCATTACTACATAGTATCGATTCACAATGGTAGTAGAATTTTCTCTGATTCTTTTTGAACGAGTACTCTGTAGGATTTTCTCTGAAAATCATTGCGAATGACGATACTATGAACTTGGGCTACTGTTGTGGGTATACTTCATGGGTGTACCATCGACAGTGGCTAGATCCGGCAAGCTCGGGTGGCCCACAGATGGTGATGGTGGCATATGGCCCGTCGGGAGGCCCAGTTGCTGTTGATCAAGATGGCGGAAGTCTAGCCCAGGAACATGGAGCCGGATCCCACCAACCTTACCTGGAAGTCAGATCCGGCCTGGCCCATCAGGGGTAGCCGGATCCAGTACGAAGTTAGGGGTAGTCGGATCCTTGACGTGCACGGCAATGTAATGTTCCGTAGGTTAGGCAAGATTGTATTCCAGGTAGGACTCTCCATAGAAACCCTAGATCCTGGCGCCTTTATAAGCCGGATCCTAGGAGCCCTCGAAGCACAACCACAACTCATTACAACGCTAAAGTGCCCAGATAATTCCAGACAAGCAACAGTAGGCCCTGTCTTCAAGCAGGTGTTCTGAAGTTGGGTAAATCGCGTACCACCGTCCCGAGTGCTCTCCACCCTATGGCCCATACTTCTTCTCCCCTCCGTGAGGATCCCTCCTGCGGGGTATTGTCGAGTAGGCAATGATAGCTGGCGCCCACCGTGGGGATATTTATAGGCGCGGGATGAGATTCGTGCTCTGCATCCTGTGGTCGGAACGCAAGCGTCACACCGTTGGATAAGAGACACGTGTCAAAACCCTAGCGGTAAAAATGGCTAAGGATCAATTTACCATTCAAATTATCCGGAAATGGCGCCAAGATTGGTGGAACCGTTAGGACCTTTCGAGAATCCGGGTGACAACAACAACTGTTAAGCGAATATCTCAGTAGGGGAGTAACCTGGAGACTCATTGTAACAATGTGGTCGATGGATGAAAAACTTTCCGGCATGAAAGCTGGAAAGAAATTTCTTGATGGCGGAGTTCTTCAAGTTTCCCCATATTTCCGGGAAGCTTGCGGAAGGTTTTGATGAAGCGAGCAAGACGGAGAAGGAGGAGAAACTCGGAGAACTCTGGGGGCTACTGTTGTGGGTATACGTCATGGGTGTACCATCGACAGTGGCTAGATCCGGCAAGCCCGGGTGGCCCACAGATGGTGATGGTGGCATATGGCCATCGGGTGGCCCAGTTGTTGTTGATCAAGATGGAGGAAGTCCAGCCCAGGAACATGGAGTCGGATCCCACCGACCTTACCTGGAAGTCGGATCTGGCCTGGCCCATCAGGGGTAGCCGGATCCAGTGCGGTGATACGCGTACATCACGCGTCCGTTGGGAACCCCAAGAGGAAGGTGTGATGCGTACAGCGGCAAGTTTTCCCTCAGTATGAAACCAAGGTTTATCGAACCAGTAGGAGCCAAGAAGCACGTTGAAGGTTGATGGCGGCGGGATGTAGTGCGGCGCAACACCAGGGATTCGGGCGCCAACGTGGAACCTGCACAACACAACCAAAGTACTTTGCCCCAACGAAACAAGTGAGGTTGTCAATCTCACCGGCTTGCCGTAACAAAGGATTAACCGTATTGTGTGGAAGATGATTGTTTGCGTAAAACGAGAGAACAATGATTGCAAGTAGATTGTATTTCAAGTATAGAGAATTGGACCGGGGTCCACAATTCACTAGAGGTGTCTCTCCCATAAGATAAACAAGCATGTTGGGTGAACAAATTACAGCTTGGGCAATTGACAAATAAAGAGGGCATGACCATGCACATACATATTATGATGAGTATAGTGAGATTTAATTGGGCATTACGACAAAGTACATAGACCGCTATCCAAGCATGCATCTATGCCTAAAAAGTCCACCTTCAGAGTTATCATCCGAACCCCTCCAAGCATTAAGTTGCTAACAACGTACAATTGCATTAAGTATTGCGCGTAATGTAATCGAGTAACTACATCCTTGAACATAGCACCAATGTTTTATCCCTAGTGGCAACAACGACATCCATAATCTTAGAGATTTCTGTCACTTCCCGCATTCACGGAGACATGAACCCACTATCGAGCATAAATACTCCCTCTTGGAGTTACAAGCATCTACTTGGCCGAGCATCTACTAGTAACGGAGAGCATGCAAGATCATAAACAACACATAGACATAACTTTGATAATCAACATAACAAGTATTCTCTATTCATCGGATCCCAACAAACGCAACATATAGAATTACAGATAGATGATCTTGATCATGTTAGGCAGCTCACAAGACCCGACAATTAAGCACAATGGGGAGAAGACAACCATCTAGCTACTGCTATGGACCCATAGTCCAGGGGTAGACTACTCACACATCACTCCGGAGGCGACCATGGCGGCGTAGAGTCCTCCGGGAGATGATTCCCCTCTCCGGCAGGGTGCCGGAGGCGATCTCCTGAATCCCCCGAGATGGGATTGGCGGCGGCGGCGTCTCTGGAAGGTTTTCCGTATCGTGGCTCTCGGTACTGGGGGTTTCGTGACGGAGGCTTTAAGTAGGCGGAAGGGCAAGTCAGGAGGCGGCACGAGGGGCCCACACCCTAGGTCGGCGCGGCGAGGGCTTGGGCCGCGCCGCCCTATGGTGTCGCCACCTCGTGGCCCCACTTCGTCTCCTCTTCGGTCTTCTGAAAGCTTCGTGGCAAAATAGGACCCTGGGCGTTGATTTCGTCCAATTCCGAGAATATTTCATTACTAGGATTTCTGAAACCAAAAACAGCAGAAAATAGCAACTGGCACTTCGGCATCTTGTTAATAGGTTAGTTCCGTAAAATGCACGAATATGACATAAAGTGTGCATAAAACATGTAGATATCATCAATAATGTGGCATGGAACATAAGAAATTATCGATACGTCGGAGACGTATCAGCATCCCCAAGCTTAGTTCTGCTCGTCCCGAGCTGGTAAAACGATAACAAAGATAATTTCTGGAGTGACATGCCATCATAACCTTGATCATACTATTTGTAAAGCATATGTAGTGAATGCAGCGATCAAAACAATGTATATGACATGAGTAAACAAGTGAATCATAAAGCAAAGACTTTTCATGAATAGTACTTCAAGACAAGCATCAATAAGTCTTGCATAAGAGTTAACTCATAAAGCAATAATTCATAGCAAAAGCATTGAAGCAACACAAAGGAAGATTAAGTTTCAGCGGTTGCTTTCAACTTGTAACATGTATATCTCATGGATATTGTCAACATAGAGTAATATAATAAGTGCAATATGCAAGTATGTAGGAATCAATGCACAGTTCACACAAGTGTTTGCTTCTTGAGGTGGAGAGAAATAGGTGAACTGACTCAACAATGAAAGTAAAAGAATGGTCCTCCATAGAGGAAAAGCATCGATTGCTATATTTGTGCTAGAGCTTTGATTTTGAAAACATGAAACAATTTTGTCAACGGTAGTAATAAAGCATATGTATCATGTAAATTATATCTTACAAGTTGCAAGCCTCATGCATAGTATACTAATAGTGCCCGCACCTTGTCCTAATTAGCTTGGACTACCCGATCATCGCAATGCACATGTTTTAACCAAGTGTCACAAAGGGGTACCTCTATGCCGCCTCGTACAAAGGTCTAAGGAGAAAGCTCGCATTGGATTTCTCGTTATTGATTATTCTCAACTTAGACATCCATACCGGGACAACATAGACAACGAGATAATGGACTCCTCTTTTATGCATAAGCATGTAACAACAATTAATAATTTTCTCATATGAGATTGAGGATATTGTCCAAAACTCGAAACTTCCACCATGGATCATGGCTTTAGTTAGCGGCCCAATGTTCTTCTCTAACAATATGCATGCTTAACCATAAGGTGGTAGATCTCCCTTACTTCAGACAAGACGAACATGCATAGCAACTCACATGATATTCAACAAAGAATAGTTGATGGCGTCCCCAGGAACATGGTTATCGCACAACAAGCAACTTAATAAGAGATAAAGTGCATAAGTACATATTCAATACCACAATAGTTTTTAAGCTATTTGTCCCATGAGCTATATATTGCAAAGGTGAATGATGGAATTTTAAAGGTAGCACTCAAGCAATTTACTTTGGAATGGCGGAGAAATACCATGTAGTAGGTAGGTATGGTGGACACAAATGGCATAGTGGTTGGCTCAAGGATTTTGGATGCATGAGAAGTATTCCCTCTCGATACAAGGTTTAGGCTAGCAAGGTTATTTGAAACAAACACAAGGATGAACCGGTGCAGCAAAACTCACATAAAAGACATATTGTAAACATTATAAGAATCTACACCATCTTCCTTGTTGTTCAAACTCAATACTAGAAATTATCTAGACCTTAGAGAGACCAAATATGCAAACCAAATTTTAGCATGCTCTATGTATTTCTTCATTAATGGGTGCAAAGTATATGATGCAAGAGCTTAAACATGAGCACAACAATTGCCAAGTATCACATTATCCAAGACATTTATAGCAATTACTACATGTATCATTTTCCAATCCCAACCATATAACAATTTAACGAAGAAGAAACTTCGTCATGAATACTATGAGTAAAGCCTAAGGACATACTTGTCCATATGCTACAGCAGAGCGTGTCTATCTCCCATACAGTGAATGCTAGGATCCATTTTATTCAAAACAAAAAACAAAAACAAACCGACGCTCCAAGAAAAGCACATAAGATGTGATGGAATAAAAATATAGTTTCAGGGGAGGAACCTGATAATGTTGTCGATGAAGAAGGGGATGCCTTGGGCATCCCCAAGCTTAGATGCTTGAGTCTTCTTAGAATATGCAGGGGTGAACCACCGGGGCATCCCCAAGCTTAGAGCTTTCACTCTCCTTGATCATATTGTATCATCTCCCTCTCTTGATCCTTGAAAACTTCCTCCACACCAAACTTAGAACAACTCATTAGAGGGTTAGTGCACAATCAAAATATACATGTTCAGAGGTGACACAATCATTCTTAACACTTCTGGACATTACATAAAGCTACTGGACATTAATGGATCAAAGAAATTCATCCAACATAGCAAAAGAGGCAATGCGAAATAAAAGGCAGAATCTGTCAAAACAGAACAGTTCGTATTGACGAATTTTATCGAGGCACCAGACTTGCTCAAATGAAAATGCTCAAATTGAATGAAAGTTGCGTACATATCTGAGGATCACTCACGTAAATTGGCATAATTTTCTGAGTTATCTACAGAGAAAACAGCCCAGATTCGTGACGGCAAAGAAATCTGTTTCTGCGCAGTAATCCAAATCTAGTATGAACTTTACTATCAACGACTTTACTTGGCACAACAAAACACTAAACTAAGGTAAGGAGAGGTTGCTACAGTAGTAAACAACTTCCAAGACACAAAATAAAAACAAAGTACTGTAGTAAAAACCATGGGTTATCTCCCATAAGCGCTTTTCTTTAACGCCTTTCAGCTAGGCGCAGAAAGTGTGTATCAAGTTTTATCAAGAGACGAAGTGTCAACATCATAATTTGTTCTAATAATAGAATCAAAAGGTAACTTCATTCTCTTTCTAGGGAAGTGTTCCATACCTTTCTTGAGAGGAAATTGATATTTTATATTACCTTCCTTCATATCAATGATAGCACCAACAGTTCGAAGAAAAGGTCTTCCCAATATAATGGGACAAGATGCATTGCATTCAATATCCAAGACAACAAAATCAACGGGGACAAGGTTATTGTTAACGGTAATGCAAACATTATCAACTTTCCCCAAAGGTTTCTTTATAGAATGATCAGCAAGATTAACATCCAAATAACAATTTTTCAGCGGTGGCAAGTCAAGCATATTATAAATTTTCTTAGGCATAACGGAAATACTTGCACCAAGATCACATAAGGCATTACAATCAAAATCTTTAACCTTCATCTTAATGATGGGCTCCCAACCATCCTCTAGCTTTCTAGGAATAGAGGCTTCGCGCTCTAGTTTCTCTTCTCTAGCTTTTATGAGAGCATTTGTAATATGTTTTGTGAAAGCCAAATTTATAGCACTAGCATTAGGACTTTTAGCAAGTTTTTGCAAGAACTTTATAACTTCAGAGATGTGGCAATCATCAAAATTCAAACCATTATAATCTAAAGCAATGGGATCATCATCCCCAATGTTGGAAAAAATTTCAGCAGCTTTATCACAGTAGCGTTTCAAGCAGTTTTAGCAGCTTCGAGCAATTTCTCGCGCTTTGCATTAGAAGTGGAAACATTGCTAACACCAATTCTTTTATTATTAATAGTAGGAGGTGCAGCAACATGTGTAGCATTAGCATTACTAGTCGTGGTAATAGTCCAAACTTTAGCTAGTTTTTCATTTTCTTCTTTATCCCACCTAGCACGCAATTCGGCCATCAATCTTATATTCTCATTAATTCTAACTTGGATAGCATTTGCTGTAGTAGTAATTTTATTATCTATATCCTCAGGTTTAGCAGCCATTTTATTAATTAAAGAAGATTGTGACGCAAACATATATGAGATTCGGTTTTCAGCATTCGCAAGTTTAGTTTGCAACCCAGAGATTTCCATATTCAGATTTTCAAGTTGATTTCCTATATTCTTCAACAAGGTAGATTGCTCATTCATAGTTTTAGTAAACAATTTATTTTGCTCATATTGTGATTGCATAAAGTTCTTGGTGGATCTTTCAATTTCTAACATCTTTTCCTCATTAGGTGAAGCGTATCTACCATAAGAGTTACCATTAGCAGGATATGGCATAGAGTTATTGTAATTGTTATTCTTAATGAAATTCACATCAACATAATCTTTTTGAGCAGCCAACGAAGCTAACGGAACATTATTAGGATCAACATTAGTCCTACCATTCACAAGCATAGACATAATAGCATCAATCTTATCACTCAAGGAAGAGGTTTCTTCGACGAATTTACCTTCTTACCTTGTGGAGCTCTTTCCGTGTGCCATTCAGAGTAGTTGATCATCATATTATCAAGAAGCTTTGTTGCTTCACCAAGAGTGATGGACATAAAGGTACCTCCAAGCAGCTGAATCCAATAAATTCCGCGAAGAAAAATTTAGTCCCGCATAGAAGGTTTGGATGATCATCCAAGTAGTCGACTCCATGGGTTGGGCAATTTTTAACCGTGAGATTTCATTCTTTCCCATGCTTGTGCAACATGCTCAGTATCTAATTGTTTAAAATTCATTATGCTACTCCTCAAAGATATAATTTTAGCAGGGGATAATATCTACCAATAAAAGCATCCTTGCATTTAGTCCATGAATCAATACTATTCTTAGGCAGAGATAGCAACCAATCTTTAGCTCTTCCTCTTAATGAGAAAGGGAACAATTTTAATTTTATAATGTCACCATCTACATCCTTATACTTTTGCATTTCACATAGTTCAACAAAATTATTAAGATGGGCAGCAGCATCATCGAACTAACACTGGAAAATTGCTCTCGCATAACAAGATTCAATAAAGCAGGTTTAATTTCAAAGAATTCTGCTCGTAGTAGCAGGTGGAGCAATAGGTGTGCATAAGAAATCATTATTATTTGTGGTTGTGAAGTCACACAACTTAGTATTTTCAGGGGTGGCCATTTTAGCAGTAGTAAATAAAGCAAACTAGATAAAGTAAATGCAAGTAACTAATTTTTTTGTGTTTTTTATATAGCAAACAGGATAGCAAATAAAGTAAAACTAGCAACTAATTTTTTTTGTATTTTGATTTAGTGCAGCAAACAAAGTAGTAAATAAAACTAAGCAAGACAAAAACAAAGTAAAGAGATTGGGAAGTGGAGACTCCCTTGCAGGCGTGTCTTGATCTCCCCGGCAACGGCGCCGTAAAAAGAGCTTGATACGCGTACAAGCACGCGTCCGTTGGGAACCCCAAGAGGAAGGTGTGATGCGTACAGCAGCAAGTTTTCCCTCAGTATGAAACCAAGGTTTATCGAACCAGTAGGAGCCAAGAAACACGTTGAAGGTTGATGGCGGCGGGATGTAGTGCGGCGCAACACCAGGGATTCCGGCGCCAACGTGGAACCTGCACAACACAACCAAAGTACTTTGCCCCAACGAAACGAGTGAGGTTGTCAATCTCACCGGCTTGCTGTAACAAAGGATTAACCGTATTGTGTGGAAGATGATTGTTTGCGAGAAAACAGTAGAACAAGTATTGCGAGAGATTGTATTTCAAGTATAGAGAATTGGACCGGGGTCCACAGTTCACTAGAGGTGTCTCTCCCATAAGATAAACAAGCATGTTGGGTGAACAAATTACAGCTTGGGCAATTGACAAATAAAGAGGGCATGACCATGCACATACATATTATGATGAGTATAGTGAGATTTAATTGGGCATTACGACAAAGTACATAGACCGCTATCCAAGCATGCATCTATGCCTAAAAAGTCCACCTTCAGAGTTATCATCCGAACCCCTCCAGTATTAAGTTGCTAACAACAGACAATTGCATTAAGTATTGCGCGTAATGTAATCAGTAACTACATCCTTGAACATAGCACCAATGTTTTATCCCTAGTGGCAATAGCACATTCATAATCTTAGAGATTTCTGTCACTTCCCAGCATTCACGGAGACATGAACCCACTATCGAGCATAAATACTCCCTCTTGGAGCTACAAGCATCTACTTCGCCAGAGCATCTACTAGTAACGGAGAGCATGCAAGATCATAAACAACACATAGACATAACTTTGATAATCAACATAACAAGTATTCTCTATTCATCGGATCCCAACAAACGCAACATATAGAATTACGGATAGATGATCTTGATCATGTTAGGCAGCTCACAAGACCCGACAATTAAGCACAATGGGGAGAAGACAACCATCTAGCTACCGCTATGGACCCATAGTCCAGGGGTAGACTACTCACACATCACTCCGGAGGCGACCATGGCGGCGTAGAGTCCTCCGGGAGATGATTCCCCTCTCCGGCAGGGTGCCGGAGGCGATCTCCCGAATCCCCCGAGATGGGATTGGCGGCGGCGGCGTCTCCGGAAGGTTTTCCGTATCGTGGCTCTCGCATCGGGGGTTTCGCGACGGAGGCTTTAAGTAGGCGGAAGGGCAGGTCAGGAGGCGGCACGAGGGGCCCACACCCTAGGTCGGCGCGGCCAGGGCTTGGGCCGCGCCGCCCTATGGTGTCGCCACCTCGTGGCCCCACTTCGTCTCCTCTTCGGTCTTCCGGAAGCTTCGTGGCAAAATAGGACCCCGGGCGTTGATTTCGTCCAATTCCGAGAATATTTCGTTACTAGGATTTCGAAACCAAAAACAGCAGAAAACAAAGAATCGGCACTTCGGCATCTTGTTAATAGGTTAGTTCCAGAAAATGCACGAATATGACATAAAGTGTGCATAAAACATGTAGATATCATCAATAATGTGGCATGGAACATAAGAAATTATCGATACGTCGGAGACGTATCATGCGGCATTAGGGGTAGTCGGATCCTTGACGTGCACGGCGATGTAATATTCTGTAGTTAGAAAAAACTGTATTTCGGGTAGGACTCTCCATAGAAACCCTAGATCCTGGCGGTTTTATAGGCCAGATCCTGGGAGCCCTAGAGGCACAACCATAACTCATTGTAACAACGCGAAAGTGTCCAGATAATTCCAGACAAGCAGCAGTAGGCTCTGTCTTCGAGCAGGTGTTCCGAAGCTGGGTAATCGCGTACCACCGTCCCGAGTTCTCTCCGCCCTCTGTCCCCTACTTCTTCCCCCTCCGTGAGGATCCCTCCTCCGGGGTATTGTCGAGTAGGCAACGACAGCTAGACCAACACAAGTATGTCCTAATCTCAAGGTAGATTAAGGCCGAACTCGTTAATGAGGCGATGTAACTTTTTTCAACTTTTTATTTTTTTATTTTTTCGGTTTTCTGGTTTTCCATCATTTTCCCTTTTTTGGTCTTTTTTTGAAAATTTTAAAACTTGAACATTTTTAATTTTGAACTTTTTGCAAGTTTCAGCATTTTCCAGATTTCAACATTTTTTGAATTTTTCAATTTTTTATACTTTTTTAAAAAGATGATGATTTTTTAATCGGAACCTCTTTTTAGAAGGGAAGCCACCACGGCGGATTATATCAATTGGGAAACACGGATACATCATTTTCAATTATATCAGCGATAAACTTGTGTGGATCATCCATCCATATTTGGGGATTATCTAGCGTCTCCCTAGCTAGAACATGAGGTTGCAAGATTAGACTAATAGGACTATGTTCAACATTACATCATTAAAAACTTTTCTAAGAAACAAACAATCTTTATAGATAGCAGTTGCAGGTCTTATGCATGACATCCATTCTTCATCACATCAATGACTTGAATGCACTCTGAATTTATAATCAGCTTTAAACTTTTTTAGATTTGGGAGCTTGTATTCTTCATTCAAAGTAGCTGCATCATGAGTGCACCAATGAGGACCAATAAAAGGTAAGGTTTCTTTTTTTTTCCAGTTTTGATTTTGAAAACATCTAAATTTAAAAAGTTTGAATCTAATTTTTTTTTAAAATCAGATTAAAATGTATAAATCAAAAATATTATAATTTAAAATGTCCTAACTCGAAAAACATGCTTTATAAGTTTGAAAAAACTAACAACAAAGAGGAAAACCGGCAAAAAACGAAAAAAAAAAACCAAAGAAAGAAAGAAACTTTAAAAACACAAAAAAAAAACCCACATCCCCTTGCTAACGGGCCCGGCCCAAAATAAACCCCGGCTGTGCGGCGCGTGCCAGATAGCGCCCGCACAAGGCGAATAATAGGATTCGTCGGGCGGGCCCCCGTTCGCACACGGCTTTGGTTTGCTTTCTCGACGCCCGTCGTCCTTCGTGGAAAAATCCCCAAACCAGAACCGCCCAGGTCAGCGGAGGCGAGAAGCACCGGCCCCCGTCCGCCGTCGTCACACCTACACCCGCCGCGGCTCGGATCGGAGACCATACTCCCCGACCCGTTCTCCGGTGTTTTCCCCTCGGAGGTATATTGCTCCTCCCTGCTCAGATCGCGTAGGATTTACGCGTAGGTCGTTGTTGATTCGTGGGGAATCGATTGGAGGTTTTCCGATGTGCGAAATCCCTAGGGCAGTAGCATATCTAACTGTTACGCAGGTAGGTCGCGCAAAACGTTGCAGTTAGCGCGATTGTTCTAGAAGAAGGCTCTGCTTGCCTGTTCCGTGTAGGTGTGATAATGCAAGGCAGTCCCAATTGCTAGTTGCTAGTGCAGTATCGTTTTTGTAAGCAGAAAGAAGTTCATGTTAATTGATTCGTTCAACGGTTTGCTCATCGGTTCCGCTGAGCAAGCGTAGTCTGAGTTCCCTGTAGAGGCGTAGCTTTGTCTTAGCTGGAACCAACCACGGTCCCTGCCTATCCGAGCCTCTGTTGAACTTGTAACTTACCGCATGCCTCCCTGATGCCAGGATTCCGTCGAAGGCCTGCGAAGATGGGTTGGGGGATATCCCGGTTGATCGGACTGAAGGCTCTAGTCTTGCTCTCCGCGGCGTATTTCGTTCACGGACTGGGCATGAAGCTGCTCGCTTTGCCCCTCATATACGCGTGCATGATTGCGCTGCTTGTTTCCATTGCTTCCCATCCGTCGATCGACCTCCCGCTGCTCCTCGGCAAGACGTCCAGCGGAAGCTTCCCCCTGTGGTCGTGGATCATGTTCTCGCCGTTCCTGCTTTTCATCCATCTCTTCATGCTGTTCCGGAGATTTGTGAAAAATGAGCCCCTGTACACCGAGATAGCAGACGGGGTGTATGTTGGAGGCTGGCCTTCTTCAGTTGAGCGCCTGCCACCTGGTGAACCTGCAGTTATCGATTGCACGTGTGAGCTGCCGAGGAGCTCAACTGTAACTGAGACTTCATACTTGTGTGTCGCTACGTGGGATACAAGGGCGCCTCAACCATCGCAGATCGAGTCAGCCGTGCGATGGGCCGTGAGGAAGCGGTCACAGAACAAGCCTGTGTATGTTCACTGTGCCTATGGTAAGTTTGCTGTCTCTGATTTTGTTGTTACTTCCAGATTAGGAACAGCCTTGTGTTCCCTTATGTGTTTGAATATAATAGTGGTTGCCTGCATGCTCCTGAATTCATTTCTGCAGCTTACATCTAGATATATTGTTGATAAACACATCTACTGCCTTAAGGTGGATAAGCCGTTGAGTTGTATTGTAAGTGGTTCTGATTTTCATTTCTAGGTTGTGGTTATTTTAGCATTTCAACATGAAGATAAGCTGCCCTGCATACGTTGTAGGCTAAATGGTAAAGATATATGGCAATCTACAATAAATCATAGTCATATATAGGTCATCATATACCTGTGATTACGAGGTTTATGCATATACATGATGAATATTACAAATATAATTGTAATGTCATACATTATCTCAAGGGCCTGTTTGACCTGGTTTAGTCTTGGGACTTGAAAAATAAGCTTAAGCACCCATTCAGTTTGAGTTTGGTTATAAGTTACAATGTTTTTTGAGATTAGCATTATGTATACAACATTGTGTGTATTAAGCTTATAGCTTTAATAGCATGTCCTTTTGAATAAGCCTAGGCCAGTCCAAATAGTCTTAGACTGTTTGCAGCTGTTCAATATTCAAATTTAAGTTAGCTTTTATATCAAGTATATTCTGAATTCTACAATATACAATGGGGAGCAAGTTCTTTCCTTTTCTGGTACACTGATCTCTTGCAGCTCATCATGTAAGTGATTTGCTAAATTGTTAATAGGCCATGGTAGAAGTGTATGCGTGATGTGTGCACTTCTTGTCGCATTGGGATTGGCTGATGATTGGAAGGCGGCTGAGCAAATGATTCGCAAGAAGCGACCATCTATTAGCATGAACACTCTTCATCGCAAAAGCTTAGAGGAATGGTCAAAACACTTGCTTTCTCATTCAAGAAGTGGGGAATCCGATGTGAGTTCTGTGATTCTTTCGGATTACACCCGAAGAAAGCAGTGAACTCGCAGGAAATGAACTTGTTCAGTAATTGTGATAATTGAGATGACTTCATGCTTTGGTACTATCTACTGTTGTCCTAGTAAAATTCGAAGGCATTTCATTGTCTGAGTTATCTGTTATCGAGTATGTTGTATGGATATACATGGATATTCTATTATTGTGGCTTGCAGTGCAGCTTCTTTTGTGCATACTGTTCATCGATCCTAACTGCCATTGATTGCTTGCCAGGCAAATGGTTTTGTGGTAACCTTTTTCTGAAAATAGGGGGCTCTCCGCTAGCTTGCTAGATTCACATTTATAACGGAGTGTAGTATCTTGCTCGTTTTCAGTACGTTGCATTCAATATCTCTGCTAGGTACCCCTCTTTCGGTTCATAAGTAAATGCTACCTATTCATAGCCTTCTTGAGCTGTACCAGCGCGTCTTGTATATAGATTGCATACATCATTTCAATCTACAAAATGTTCTTGTTTTGAAGTCTCCTGATTTGCCTATGTTAACTGAGGTTATTCTGAAGTGTACTTATGTTGATGCTTTTGTATGGTCACCTTGTATTCATCTTTTTTTACCATCTGTCTATCATTGTTAATGAGCAGCTTTCAAGTTAGGATTTCGAATTCTGAGCTGCATGATTGGAATGATCTGCATCTGATGAAAAATCTCACGCCTGGTAACAGTTTCTGCTAGATGCTATGACAGCTGATTTTGAGTTATTTAGTCCCTTGAGATCTGGTACCAATGGAGCACCCACAACCAGAGCTGATTCTTTTTCATTTATTTGTCAATTATTACCTTTGAACTTGCTTCTTTTGATTTGTTGTTTAGGTTAATATAAGATTCCTTACGGTGGTTAACATGTATTCGTTAATATTGCTCTTCATGTTATCCACTGATTATTTTACATTGTTGTTGACCTTTCGTGGCAGTTTTGTTAAAAAACTATATAAAATATTTCATTAGTTTGTGTTTTCCATGTAAAAATCATCTCCCGTTTCCATCTGTGGTATCTGTAATAATTGTGCTATCAGTGTTAATCAGTAACCTGCAGCTGTTGTCCTTAACTTACTGTTGATTAGCTGGTGTGATTTTTTTAATGATTTGAGTGGATCCAAAATTCATCTTCCAGCCATGTTTTCTTGTGTTATCTCTAAAGGTCTCTTGTCAAAATAAACTTGGAAAACTTAGTATTTAATCTACAGACTGTTAGTGTTTAGCAAGATTAATGGAAATTTTCTTGTCTGGTTCTGTAAGTGGAATTGTCTGCTCGGTTCCTTGAGCAGCCATGTATCCCCGGCTTTTGCTTTGCTCTGCTCTGCATCAAAATTGGCTGTGCTAACTCTTCAATCAGTTCAATAGCCATTGGAACAGGTGAGAGGCACTCAACATGCACCCCAACAATTGCCTGCTTTTCCCCCTAGTGATGCTGCTTTCTCAAATACTTTAATCAATGATAGAACATTACAATCCCTCTTTCTCTCCTCTCTAAGATCACCGACACCTAATTTTACACCTTCTGGGAAATGCCTCAGAATCCTGAGAACTGATTCTGTTGCAGCTGGTGGTGCATACCTTGCAGCTCAGGTCCTGTGGGGCTAAGACTCTCCGCCCCAATGAAATTCCTGTTGCAGTAGAAACAGAAGGTGCAAGTCATTGTCAGCCATGTTCATTTCATTTAAATATACTTTTATTTAAGACACATATCAAATCTCTCTAATGAATCACTACTAAGTGACTCACTGGAGGGGTTTCACATATGTTTTTTTTTTCTTCTGAAACTTGGAACAAAGTTAAGAAGTGCACAATTTTTGCAGCCGAGCGAGTCAGAATCTTACTCGCGAGGACGGGAAGCCCAGAGACTGCTGAGTGCTCGTAGCCGGCGGTAGTACTCCCCAATGGAGAGGAAACATCGAGCCGCCTGTCGGGTTGTTAGAATCCGGCGCATCTGATGCAACGTTACCTGCCTCAGATTGTCAGCCTGCACATTTGCAAGTAAGTCACCCAAGATAATGAGATGTGATATTATACAGTTTTGTATCTTTGCTTGGCTGGGAATTTGACACGGCTTATAATGCTGGAATTATATATACAAGATCACGCGAATACATATTCTAATGCTAGGTTCTTTTCACTGCTATATTCTACTTTGGATGCTGGTTCAAAGCTTCTTGCAAAGGATTATTCTAATGTGACGTTCTTTTCTGATAGCTTAGGGCCTTTCATGGTGTAACAGATGAAAAATGATTTTGACATGTCGACTATCTATCTTAGCACACTTGAAAAGAATGAAAACAAAAAAAGGGGGATATCTAGGTTTAGTATGAGCAAAAGTCATAACTTTTGAAAACTAAGAAGTATCTTCTGTGGTCATCTTCATTTTGATTTATTTTTAAGTGACTCGGATTTGTCTAGATTCGCATGTATCTACTCACTAAAACACGTCTAAATAGATGCGAATCTACACAAATATGGTCACTTGTTTCCGGACGGAGAGAGTAGATTTTTTTCTCATGCAAGTATATCTAAATACATTCACGATCTTTTCATAGGAAACTTTTATGCAGAATGATTGCTCCAATCATGATCCTAGAATTATTAATTAGCCGTATACCTTTCATATATCTACATCCACAAACTACAATCAACATATCTTCAACGGAATCAGGGTTCAGAAAGGCAGGAAAAACAAAATGGAGGTCTCAATCTTCTTTTATCCGTTGAGGCCTTGAGAAAGAAGATAACCCATAAAAAGTCAAGACCATTGTATTTTCTACACTTTGTGATGGAACATCACAGAGTATCCTGTCCATGGAGCTGAAGTTTAGGTGGCTGTGTCCTTTTCCTCACCACTATAGGTGTTTTTTCCTATAAGAGCACTATTCATGGACTGGAACCGTAGCAACTTTTGCAAGGCATGGAACATCATAAACGAGACATCAAATGATTTTCCTTGCTATGCTTGTGGGCCTCAGTTGTGGTACCAGCAAACAGAAAAGCGAATAGAAACAAGAGAAGATATGTGGCCGGCACAACAAGGGGGTAGAGGCACAAAGAACATAGTTTATGCACAGTAGCAACCGTATGTATTCGTCTATTGACTTTATGTAGAAAGTGACATGTGTCTACATGTATATAGTAGTGCTAGATATGCCGGTGCACGTACAAATGTGTGATCAGGAATAAACCTTTGGCCCCCACCGACTCCTCTAGAAAAAAATTGAATAAGTGGCTGTACCGGAAGCATTAGCTCGTTTTCAGTTTTATAATAACAAGCTGATTATGCATGCTGAAAAGTGTTAATGATGCTTATCCACAAGTTTAATCTGCTGGTTTCTGTCAAGAAAGTTGGCCTGTCATGGAGAAAGTAGGTCAGGGCTCCGTAGGGCCAGCAGCTAGCGTTTCTACAAAGGAGGACCACTGCACTCTACTGTAGTTACAGTTTTAGTTCATTTTTTTTGTTCATGTATTATTCGATTAAAATGGAAGAGATTACTTGTATGGGTTATGAACTAACAACAGCAAGTTTCAGGCAGTTGATGATCGATGATGCAGTGCAAGAAGAGGAGTGATGCATGCTGACCTGCTGGTAGAAGCTTTCGAGGCTTGCGAGCTTCTCCAGCGCGATGGCCATGAGCCCCATGTAGTTGGGGGCGGCGGTGCCGTCGTTGAGCGTGCCGGCGGCCACCGTGTCGGCCAGCGACTGGTGCAGCTGCTGCAACCCCTGCCCGAGCGCCTCCTCGGTCTGCTCCGACGACTGCTGCAGGCTGTAGATCGACACCATCTGCTGCTCCGTCAGCGGATCCAGCTGCTGGCTCAGTATCTGCCCATGATAGCAATGCAGCTGCTAGCCTCAGTACGGGACGCTGCCTCAAGAGCCGTACGTTCGTTCGTTCGTGCGTGCACGGATCATTCTTCAATGTCGTTTATGCATGGGAAGAAGGGATATACTGACCTTGAGGAGCTCGGACGGTCGGAAGCCGCCCATCCAGAAGAAGCAGCGCTCGGCGGGGGTGGTCCAGGCGCCGGTGAGGAGGTGGAAGACGTCGGAGCGCGCAAGCTCTGCCTTGAGCTGGAACAGCTCGTCGTAGTGGTGCATGCACTCATCCACGATGAGCCCGAGGTTGCTGTCTTGCAGGTGCGCCTGCAGCCCGCTGCGGAGCTCCGTCAGCCGCTTGCCGTCGTCGTCCAGCCACCGAGCGTACTCCATGTCGAACATGGCCGCTCCTGCATGGAGCATTGTTTAGGGCGGAGCAAGAACTTACTAAGGTTAAAAGGTAAAAGTAAAAAAAAAAGATGTTTCAGGATTTGCAGTAAGAGTAAGAAAAAGTTAAACGGGCGGGCGCTGATTACCAGGGCTCATGTCACCGGCTGCACTGCAGCCCCCGAGAAACATCCCCTGGACCAAGCAATTTTGGCAGAAAAAAATGATAAGAAATAATTTATCAAAGGCAGTGAAAATGGACAAGAGAAATGGAGTTGGAACAACCTGAGACCGGGCTCTCTGGAGCTCTTGCTCCATCTGCTGGAGCCTGACCCTGCTGGTTTCTAGGTTCTGCACATAAGCCTGTGAAAAAAAGGACAATCAAAGGCAGTCTTACCAAGAAGTGATTAATTTGAAGTGTCGGTGATTGAGATGGATGGATGTTTTGAGCGGGCACCTTTTTCCTCAGCCTGCTCTTCTTAGCAGCCTCCCTGTTCTGCGCTAATCGCCTTTCCGTCTGCGAGTTTTAGTTTAACCACCATGTAAGATGAGATGATACAGTTCCAGGAGGCAGCAAGCAAGCAAGCAATGAGTGGGTTGGATAAACAGTAGCCATCCCACCTTGGAATCTACCAACTTGCCATCTTTTCTTGTGGATCCATGTTTCCGCTGTACAAAAAAAAAGGCAGGGGATTAGAGCAACATGGCAGTGTATAGTAGCATCGTTCCTTCCTCTCCTATACCAGAACAGTGCCACATCTCAACATCAAAGACAGCGGCAGGCTGGAGCTACAGGGAACAAGATGGTGCATTGGAGCCAAAGTTCCTATCCATTGTTTTGATCCAGCAAAACACCTCAGCAGCAGCCAGTACAGAAACCATCATGTATCTATCTCCCTCCATAACTTTCTTGGCTGTAGCTGTCCCTGGTGACACCGACGGCTCGGAGACAGCGAGCTATGCTGCTGGCCGTCCCAGCTCCATAACCATCGCTGCCGCTTTGCAAAGGCGCAAGGGAGGTGAGATAGATAAGACGGGGGTTATCATGGTATGATGATCCCGCTTTTATATCTGTCTATCCACCGACCCTGGGTGCGACAAAAGGCGATTTAAGGTGACAAGTTCCATCCATGATTTGCATGATGTGTTTGTGTGTGTGTGTCCTCTAAACCAGATACAGCATTGACCAGATGTCATTAGTCAAATCAATCATCTAGAGATGCAAGTGCTGCCTATGTATTTCCTCCCAAACAAGCATGCAAAAGGGCACATGCCTTGTGTTCACTAACTAGTACCGCTAGTACCTTAAGACGCTATCATAGAGACATAATCTAGCCAGGTAGCTAGTAGGCTTGTTGCGCTAGTCCGTGTGATGAGTACACAAACATGACAAACGTACTGCTGCTCGGCCGTGCAAACCCAGTCCGGGGACGGTGACACGACAGAGCAATGCTGCCACCACAAGGAACCAATTCCTTTAAACAGTTTGATCACCATCTATTCTATCAAGAAGCCAAGGCGATTTGACAAGATTATTCTGCTGGGGGAGTAACAAGGACGGAGTGAATGAGTGGCGAGTGAGGCGATGTGTCCTGTGCTAACTCTTTGGGATGGGGCGGGTCTAGCTAGTACAGTACGTTTGCGATATGATAGGAAAAGGTCAAGAGAGCGGGGGAGCGGTACCTTGTCATGGTCTCCTCCTCCGTGCAGCTGCATCTGCTGCTGAAAGCTTGCCGTGGCAGCAGCGACGGCAGGTGGTGGAGGAGGGCCGGCGGCAGCGAGGGCGCCAGGCTTGTAGCTGTAATCGTCAGTGGTTACCATCATGACCTCGTGCCGCTGCTCGTCGGAGGAGGGCGGCGAGGGCCTGACGCTGCTGGCTGGGGACACCATCTGCGCCATTGTGTTCCGAGCTGAGCTCGAGTCAGTGGTGCTCCCGACTGACTGCGAATTCCCCTGTTCAGCCATTAACGCAGACTACAGTGATCAGTGGTCGCCACACATACACACACACTCGAAAATAACTCGAATCAATGTGCGCGCTCTGAGACGAGGGAGGGAACACGTTTTCGCCCCACTCTTGCAGGTTTCTTTACTCGTGGTGGCGGGTACGGAGCCAAGAGAGGAGGAACAAGTCCATCTTTTTCCTCGGGTTCAGCGACGAGCAGAGGAGGGAAGTAAATGGCCGGGTGGTGAATGATCATGGGAAGCGGGTCCTTACACTGTGCAGCTGCTGTGGTTGGTGTCGCATTGGCCACGAAGGGAAGATCTCCAGAGTGGGGGGCCTTCCCGCGAGGTATCCTGCCGCTGCTGCATGCATACAAAGAGAACTCAATTAACGCGGGCTCCTCATCGATTTCATGTCCTCCCCGTATCCTGTTCATCCTTCTTCTCTCTCTTCCTCCGGGAAGAAGCTGTAGATGAACATGGCGGAGAGAGAGAGAGAGAGACAAGCTCGAGAAGGAGCTGTAGAGGAACATGGAAAAGGGAAGCTCGAGAAGAAGCTGCTGCCGCACTGTTGATATTGTAGGCGAGGAGGGAGGAGGAGAACGACACCCTTGATGTCTTTGTCTCACCATTTATGCCGCACACAAGCTAGCCGCATGTGGCGGAGGCAGTGCAGTGGGCACTCGCACTGCCTATACTGTGTGGGAATGCAAAAGGCGAGGCATGTCTCCCGCATCGCCATGCCATGTGTGGCAGCGAGCAAAACAGGAAACGATCTATTTCTGTGTGTGGGTAAGGTTAAATCGGAGGAGGAAGAAGAAGCTTACACTTTGTCTGCACGTCGCTCGTGATCATGCCGCCGGGGTGACGGTGATCGACGCCGATGCCGCCGGCGGTGGCGCCGCCATTGATGAGAGCCTCCTCCAGCTCCCCGAAGTAGGCGGCGGCCGCGGCTGTGGGTTGGAAGTCCCTGCCCAACAAGGAGCGCACAGAGCTCGTCATCACCAGTGCTAGCTTACTATGCTAGCTGTAGCTATAGGAAATCAATCGAACAGGATAAAAAGGCTTTTCGAGAATGGAAAGGCGTAGGCTGCTAAAGCAAGAGACGGTTAATAAGATCGAGCTGGGCAGATAAGGATGAGAAAAAGATGGAGCCTCGGTGCCCAAATCACTTGTAGGATTCATTCAGGTCTTAGGCATTAAGAAATTGGTGCGTGCGTTTGGAGGTGTAATCCAATGGGAGGAGCATAAGCATATATGTGTGTGTGTGCGTGGAATAAGTTTGTTAAAAAGGAGGCAGGCGAGAAGAGAGGCAAAAAAAAACTAAACAAGTAGATAGCCCACTCAAGGATTTGAAAACTAGTTGCAGGAAAAAGTCGGTCTGATCTTGCTAGCTTAGCTTAGCTCCTGTTGCATGAAGAAAGAGCTTGAGCTAGAGAGGATAGGTAGCTCGAAAAGAGAAACGAATTTTTTGCAAGGAAAATGAGCAGAAGAGATCGAGCAGTAGTACAAGAAGCTACTGGTAGGCGGCGCGGCGGAGGCGTGATGGTGATGATGATGGGCTTGGTGGAGTCCTCCATGGTACGCGAGCGTTGCTTGGTTCAGATGCTGTATGTCGTGGTCATGGACGCTGGCCATCATCCTCCAGGAACTCTCCTCCTCACCTTGCACCATGATCACCAGCTCTGCTGCTTCTGCTGGCAACGAGAGACCAGAGGGGAGTGAGTGGTACATGCAAGGTTGCAAGGGAGAGGAAGGAGAGGAAAGAGCTAGGACCAGAGAGAGAAATAGGGAGAGAACATGTGTACATACCATCCTGGAGCAAGCATGCGAGGGGCGGCAGAGGGGGGGATGAATGATGGGATTGGCGCTCCCCTGCTGCTGCGGCGCTTCTCGGTTCCCGCACACTGGCAAATTGAATCCGCCTTGGAGTTTCATCCACTGTACTGCAAAGAAGATCTTGTCCTCTTCACCACGTCCTACGACCCTGTCTATCTTTTTTCCCTTCACAGGCTAGAGAGAGATGTGATCAAGGAGGAGGCCGGGGTATAGAGGAGGAGGAGAGAGATGGATGTGGTGGTAGGCCTTTGCTGTCAGGGTTTCTGTCTCCTGCTCCACTCCTCGTAACCACCTTTCAACTCCCATTGGTCGAGCTCTGCCTCTCGCCTCTGAGACGGCAAGTACTCTCTCAACCTAAAGAAGCATTGAATAGGGAGAGAAAAAACGTTTCCAAAAAGAATACTAGTAATGGAGAAAGGCGCACAAGCTTTTTTATTTAAAAATGGGGAGGCTTGAGAAGTTGTTCTACACCTCCATCGACCTCCCTTCTTCCTATCTCTTCTATTGTTGAAAGCACAAGGGGAGAGAGAGACAGAGGAGTTGATTTGTCAACTAGTATATTCTCGCTCACTCCATAATACTCCTCCACATATCACACACACAAATCCTAGTTTACTCGTATCTCCATTCCTAACAAGAGCACCACCAGACCAGATATCAGATATGATGCACCATCGATCCATTTTTTGTGAAAACCCCCACTTGCGCCGAGAAATAATGGAATTCCTGGGAGGTGCATGGAAACGGGTTGGTTTGGGAATGTCTCTGTGTTCCGATTCTTTCAATTCGGACGTCGACATCAGTGCCTTGTCATGCACCAAATACTAGAAAGATTCTACCCTCTATGAGGAAAAAAGTGTTTGTTCTTCAGAGGAGCTCCTCTGTCTTGGTCTTGGCCTCCTTGCCTGAGATGTTATGGATATGGCTCGAGCTTTAGCTAGATTGGGAGCACACTTGTCGCGAGCTGATTTGTGACCAAGTTGCGAGTTAGATGCTGGTTAGTGCTTAATCCTTTGCCTAAGTAGGGCCTTCAAGCATAAACTACTAGTAGACCTGAAGAGCCATTGTGCGTGGCGCATCGACGTGGGGGAGAAGATGCATTCATACTCGCTGGCCACAGATTGCTGAAACCTTTTCAGTACTCTCAATCAGTCTATCTCTGAACAATTGTGTGCGTGCGTGCAGTCCTGTTCTGCTGGAGTTTGGTCAAAGGTGAAGCTAGAAAGAGTTTGTTCATGTGCCGGAGCCTGCCCCTGCCCAGTCTACTGCAGCGAATTACGGAACAGTACAGTGTAGGGAAAAGAATATGTATTCCAGTACAAGCAAAGGTCAGCAGCTCAATACTTTAGAGAGATTCGGTAGATTTGATGGGATCTCTTGAGAAGAATGGGCATGTAGTAAGTGTCAAATCTTCACGGTGTTTTTTTTTTTGAAGATGGCAGAATATAGGAAAATCAGTAAGTGAAGTGCACGCCAAGAGAGGAAACGGTCTGTGTTGGCGAACGATTCTTCTACCGTTCTGCTGTGGTAAATTACCGAGGTGAAAACGAGACTTTATGGAAAGCTTAGCTAGATTCTTTTATAAAACATAGTATCACAACTTTATCCTCACTACTATGGTGTCAATCTACCATCACTTCAAAAATGGTGTCATCCTATTACCGCCAGGCGCCAGTTCACCATCACATGAGTAGTTAGTATATGCCACCTCATCATAGTACATGTCATCAGAAGTTTGTAAGCCTCACCAAAATATGTTGGATTATTAGGCAATTTCCGTGTGAGTTTAATTACCGAAAGCAACATTACAGATGCACAAGCATACTTAATCAAACACATCAGACTAAGCACATGCATCAGATCTGAATATGGAACAAGTAGCAGTGCAAGGTAAGAGAGGAAAAGCACATACATCGCGACCGGGAAGGTCGCACCAGTAGCAGCACCACCACCACCATGGGAGTTGTTGATGTCGCCCATGATGTAGTCGGATCTGTCGATGAAGCAGCCGAACTGTCGAAGAAGAAGACGAACAGCAGTGAGCAGTCGCGCCGAGACGCTCCCCAAAAACCTTATCGCCCGTCTCCCGGTGCAGGATCTCAACGGACGGGGTTTCGGAGGCCTGCTCTCCCGGATGGATGTGCACGCAGTCGCCGGGATGGGGAAGACTAGAGAGTAGCACAGCAAAAGGAACTTCGCGAGAGAGATCTAAGAGCACTGTTTTCCAGATCTGATCGGTCTCCTTGTATAGCCTGGGAGGAGAGCCGCCCCGACCGCGTTGACACGCGTAGGAAGCCAGGGACACGCGGCGAGCATGCACATGCAGGTCGACACGTACCCAACACAGTTGGTGCACCAAGCAAAAAATTTAGGCTTCCTTGAGTGTGTCTCAAACTCGAACTCGAGTCACGAAACACGACGTGCGTGCGTGACGTGCCGTGCCGAGACGGGGCGGGCGGAGGAGGAGGAGTGCGCGAGGGCTCTTTCTGTTCTCACTCACTTGGAATGACTAGAACATCAGCCCTTATATACCACTCCAACTCTCTCCCAACTAGCAATGTGGGACTAAACTTTGTCCCCCAAGGCTGTCCCAAGCTGCCAACGTGATGGGCCTTGAGATTTCAGGAATTGTAGACTACATGGGCTGCCTTATTGGGCTGCAGCCCATCTACATTTAACAATCCCCCACCAGATCTCATATGCTCATCAGATGACACATTAGTTCCATTCACTGCACTTCGGTGGAGACTGTTAAGTTGAACTTCCACTTAGGCAAGGTGCTACGCTTGACTACAACTGAACAATGGACTATGCCTTGAATTGTCAGTCTTTGTGCAGCAAGTTTCGCTCAATGCCGGCACGGTACTAGGCTACCATAGCCTTCCCTCGGGTGGAGCTTATAATTCATACTCCTCGGCCTTTCATGAGCTTACTAGAGATTCACCCAAATCTCCCACACTATGACCAGTAGTGTCACTCATATAGGTGTGTTCTTCAAAAGATCGCCCGTAGGACGGCGTCTTTGCTCATCAAGAGCCGCTCGTAACACATTAAGACATTGTCAACTCTGCCTTACAGTAGCTATGAGAGAATTGCATCTGCAGCGGAGTGGGAGTATTAAATTTTCTCTCAACTCGCTTGCTCCGGTTTGTTTTCCCGGGTCCTAGTTCACGGAATTTCCGATCACATAGGTTGGGTTACCCCTCGGCAACTCAAGTGGGTCTCAAACCCATCTCCCTCGATGCAAGGTCTATCATATTTCTTGATAGTCCTTTTGTGAAAGGATCTCGCCGCGATTTTTAGCACTTTGGACATAATCCAATGCTATCACTCCGGAGTTCTTCGGCTTTCGACGGACTTCGATCTCCTCTTGATATGTTTGGAACTTTTCATATTATCCTTAGAACTTTTCACTTTAATAATCACAGTTTGATTATCACAGTTCATGAGGATGGCCGGTATTGGTTTTTCAACCATAGGCAAGTCCATCAAGAGCTCACGAAGTCATTCCGCTTCGACAGTAGCTTTATCTCTAATGCTGTGAGTTCTGCTTCCATAGTTGACCTCGTTAAGATGGTCTGCTTGCAAGACTTCTAGGAAACAGCGCCACCACCAAGAGTGAAAACATATCCACTTGTGGCTTTCATTTTAGCATCAGAAATCCAATTGGAATCACTATACCCTTCAAGTCCTCTTGGATACCCGTGTTATCACCAGAATTTAATCGGATCAGATGTGGGCCGTGATTAAGATGGGCTTGGAGAATATACATGGAAAATATGCATGAATCGGCCTTGTATAAGAGTTTGGGCTAAATTGCTCGTGTATCTGTAAATATAGTAGGATACGTGTCGGTTAGGACTAAAAGGTAGAATTTGGCTCGTGCACGGTTGGGATTATTCCCACGTTAGAAAGTCTACGGACTATAAATATGTATCTAGGGTTATTGATAAAGAGGACGACCACGTTCACAACAAATAAATCTAGGCGCATCGCCACCCCTTGTTTCGAGGGTTTCTTCCGGGTAAGCACCATGCTGCCTAGATCGCATCTCGCGATCTAGGCAGTATCAAGTTTATTCGTTGTTCATCCGTTGCTCGTGCTGAAGCCTTGTTGATGGCGAGCAACGTAGTTATCATAGATATGTTAGGGTTAGCATCAGTACTTTCTTGATGTATTTGTCTAGCCATGCTACCCCTAGATATCTAGCCACCCTTGCACCGATCCGAGGTGCAAGGGTGGCACCTTGCTTAGTCATTGTTCAGTAGATCCGATCCGTTACGATCGCTCCTTGTTCTTCAAGGATTAGTTTAATATCTACATAGTTAGGCCTTGCAAACGGGTTGAAGGATCCAAGTAGTACGTAGGGTGTAGTTTGCTATCCCTAGACAAGATGTTCCGGGAATCAACTCCATGTTGGTTTTTAGGCCTTATCTAGGGCTGGTTTATCATCATCTTGCGTGGCTGCCGTGCTCAATTACGTGTAGGACGTTCCGATTATGTGGTGAAAACCCTAGATCGTCGTAGATCGTTTTAACTTAATATTGATCAAGCAGGATCACCATGTTGTCGTAGACCTCATACGAATCATGGGTGGATCGGCTCCTTGAGCCGATTCACGAGACAACCCGAGAGCCGATCGAGGCTCGTATTTAATGTTTACGTGTATGCCATGCAGGAAACTAAGCGAAGCAAATCATCACCTTCCTGACCAGGTATAGGTCAGGTGGCACGCCCTTGCACCAGCATCGGACGTGCGTGCCGGAGCTTTGCGGGCCATCGCACGAGGGACCAGGGCCTACCGCAGTTCTGGGAGCCTCCCGGCTCTACGTGTTGCCCGTCGCTACTCGCCGGTGGGTTTTGGTGGCCAACACATTCTGGCACGCCCGGTGGGACAGTCTTCGACATCAACTGCATCATCATCCGCATCAGAGATGGCGGAAGATCCAGTCACGTACGAGGATCTGACGGAGGAGCTCAAGAAAAAGTATGACGATGTCAAAGCTCTCTTCGAAGCCGACCTCATCGGCTCTTTCCGCAGGACCCGCTCACACGGCATCGGTGGAAAGGGTTCTCACCGAAGGCGCGCTCGATGGAGTGGACTCTGTCTACTCCTTCGAAGAACGCACCGTGTCTCTCGCGTCAGAGGTGAATCACATGGTAGCTCATTCGCTACACCGCCATTCCCGAGAGCCTCGGTGAACGCCTTGGAGCGTGTCGCGCTGCGCGTGGTCCAGAAATCATGAAGCATCGCATTCTCCATCGGGACCTGCTCTAGGGACTCACCAAGGAGAGATACCACCTGCACTCCGACCACCACTGCCATTCGCGCTGGCAGCACCAGAAGTGCCGAGTTCACCGGCATTCGTCGTTTACAAGATCGGTGGCGATCCTAGTGATTACCAGTTCTTGTATGAAGCGCCCAAGGAGGTCCCACACGGATACATGTGCGCATATGTGCCAGACTGCAGTAGCTGGGCACGTACAAACCAGACTGCAACAGCAGGGACTTCTGGAACAGTAGGAGGGGCTTCTGGATCTGACCTTGAGAAGCAGGCGTGGCTAGCTAAGTATGCCACTCCAACGAATCTTCAAAGCTCGACTCCTGTAGCTAGCTCAGATCTTGAGAAGCAGGTGTGGCTAGCTAAGTATGCCACTCCAACAAATCTTCAAAGCTCGACTCCTGCAGCTAGCACCGTGGATCAGATCAGTGCAATCTTGAGAGACCAGTTCGGCATGGTGCCGAAAAGGAGGACAATCGGCTATTTCAAGCCGTACCCCAACGAGTACGATTTGATCCCACTACCACCCAAATATCGGCTCCCCGAATTCTCCAAGTTTAGCGGGTCGGAAGGCTCCAGCTCAATCGAGCATGTGAGCCGATATTTGGCGCAGCTTGGGCACGATCTCAAGCATCGGACCCATTACGTGTGAGGTTCTTCGCACAGCCCCTCACAGGATCGGCTTTCGGGTGGTACACCTCGCCGCCACCGTATTCAATCCGGACTTGGAAGCGTTGGAGAGCTCCACATGCGATCACTCGAGGCTTCCGAGGCTGGCATTGCCGATCTAGCACAAGTACGACGAAGCGCGGAGAAACAAGTGTCGAATACATCCAGCGCTTCAGGACCATCGAGAACCGATGCTATTCGGCTCGTTTGATCGAAAAGAAGCAGCCGAGCCGGCGGTGGTGGGTCTCGCATCGCCGATCAAGGATATGGCTTCCCAAGCGTAGTACGCTTCACTGGCGCATATGGTTCGAAACCGTCATTATATGAACAGCGCCACCTGCGAGTTGTACCGGGACAAGTTCAAGCGCGCGGTAGTCCCGGTTGAGACAGAGGAAGATGAAGGACTCGCAGGAGATCAGGAGGTAGCAAGTAGCCGAATGGGCTCTGGGGCAAGCCCCGTGTCCCGCAAGTGGGTTAAGCCACAAGGTCCTCCAAGAGGGTTTGACTTCGACGTAAGCAAAGCTGAGCAGATTTTTGACCTCTTACTCAAGGAGAAGCAGCTAAAGTTACCCGAAGGCCATAAAATCCCTACGGCGCAAGAGCTGAACGGAAAGCCATATTGCAAGTGGCATAACACGTTCACCCATACTACCAACGACTGCAGGGTGTGGCGTCAGCAGATCCAAATGGCGATAGAACAAGGGCGTCTAATTTTCAGCCAGTACGCCATGAAAGTCGACACGCACCCCTTTCCCGCCGTTAACATGGTGGAGTGCACTTACCCCGGGAGGTGCCAGCCGGGTTTCTCGTTCAGTATTAACATGGTCGGGCCTGTGCACCACCCTGGTAAGGACAGAGACGAGGGCAGCCGCTCTCGTGGCAATGACAAAGAGGAGGCCGTTCCGCGCGACCGGCCCCGACACGATGGCAAGCGCTACATCACAGTAGGGAGAAGTGAAGAATGTGCGATATCAGCCGACCTCTCTCCGATCATCTCCTCAACAAATATGAGCGTCGCACGACCAACGCCGGCGATAGCAACGACGACGACGAAAGAGATCGCTCGGCTAGCAGTGGACGCCAGGAAATATCGTCGGCGTGATCGGGACGATGAAAGATATGAGCGCCATGCCAAGGAAAAGTCAAGAGAGCAGGATGACGTGGACAGCATCGGGATTGTCCCTTCTTCAAACACTGCTGGGATTCAGGAATGAGCCGATTGCCCACAATCGGCAACTGCCCAGAATGTAGGCAGAAGAAGAGGGGCACAGGAGACGTGTCAGTGTTCAAGCGTCTGGGACCTCTCCCATCTCGGAACAAGCAAGCTGAGTCCTCTCGGGTGGAAGATCTCGAGGAGTTAGAAGAAGAAGAAGAAGATAAATACCACCGTCCAAGGTGGTGCCCTGATGGACTCAGCCACTCCCAAAAACGTAGGGTTCAGCGACTACGTTGCTTGGAGGAAGCCGAAAGGTTATACCTGCATACGTTGAGGAAAGCGCGGCCTGATCTAGCCGTGAAAATTCAGCGAACTCTGGACGAGGAGGGTTGACCACAGAAGAAAGAGTGGCGCCCCAAACAGAGGAAAGCCGATGATGAGACATCGGCTGGCACAAACATGGTGTTCATTCTTCCGGCGGAGTTTTGCGCTCCTGGAACCGAAGAGGCACCTGTGGCACAACTTGACTGCGGCCCAAGGCCGGTTATCTTTGAGAAGCCACGAGAAAGAAGCTACAGACACCTGAAGGCCCTGTACTTGCGAGGTTATATCAATGGGCAGCCTGTCAACAAGATGCTGGTTGACACCGGAGCGGCAGTCAACATCATGCCATACTCCATGCTACGTCGTCTGGGACGCTCTAGCTCGGATCTGATCAAGACCAATGTCACATTGAGCGATTTCAACGGCCAAGCATCAGAAGCACAAGGTGTTCTGAACGTGGATCTGACCGTAGGAAGGAAGACCATCCCTACGACATTCTTCATCGTCCACAGCAAGAGCACCTACGCTGTCCTGCTAGGGAGAGATTGGATTCACGCCAACTGCTGCATTCCATCCACGATGAATCAATGCTTAATACAGTGGGATGGAGATGAAGTAGAGGTCGTCCACGCAGATGACTCGGCCGAGATCTCAACGGCTGGCATGAACGTTTGGGAGACAGCAGGCCAAGAGCCACTCTCCGGAATTACTTTGGACGACTGTGAGCGCATTGACGTGACAAAAAACGGGGTGAGGCTGGTCTTATCCACCGGCCTGACTGTGTAACAAGAGCAAAGACTATGGACGTACGTGGCAAGGCCGATCCATGCGATCGGCCCCAAAAAATAAAAAGTGATGATCTTGTCTCAAGCATGTCACGTAGTCGTAATGAAGCACGAACAAGATGTAAACCTTCATTGAACAATGCAATCAAAGTGGGGGCCGATTCCAGCAGTCGGCCCATATTATCCTCGCCATACGTTTTGCCTGTGTTGAGCATCGATCTAACAGGAGACGGAAAGCTAGGGTATAGGTTTACCTCGGCAGATGAGACAGAAGAAGTCGATATTGGTCCTGATGGAGCCGATGTTCAGGTACAGTTCTTTGGATGACTACAGAGCCGATATCTGCAGTTACCTAGCAGATTCGGCTCGGGGGGCACCTAAACGGATAAACATGTGCGATACATGGCCAGTGAAATGTGGGGGCCGATACCATACAAAAAATCGGCCAGTAAAAAAAAAGAGACAACAGTATACAAGTACAGCCGATGCACAGACGTCGACTTCAGAATAAAAAGCCGATGCATAGCCATCGACTCTAGAGTATTTATTAGTTTACACAGAAAGGCTCTACTCAAGGAACGCGTTGAGGGCATGAAGGGCGTCAACACGGATACGATCCACCTCGGCGATCTCAGCCTCGTCGTCCTCGTCTTTGCCCGTCACCAGCTGACTGTTCAGAGCACGTATTTCAGCCAGATCAGTCTTCAGATCAGCTGTGAGGCCTTTTGCTTCCTCTTGAGAGCGGGCAATAAGAGCCTCCTTGTCTTGGATAAGCTGCTTGGTCACCCTGACCCTCTCTTCAAGGTTCTCCAGTTCCTTACGCAGGGTCTCGAGTTCGGCACTGCTGGCAGAGGTGTCAGTTCTGGCGTCCAAGGCAGCCTTTTTCTCGTTGAGCCGTTGACACTTGTCTGCAATATCGGCTCTCAATGGTAGGTGGGGAAGGTTAATTCTCTGGCGAGCCGATTGCACCCTTGACCTGAAGACCGACAGGGTCACAGCTGGCCAAAGTTTCACCTGCAGTGTCACTGGGAGGTGGGGCTGAATGTCTTCGAGAATGCCCTTTACTTCCTCGGGGTTTTTAACCAAAGTCTCAACCGAGGAGGAGAGCAAAGCCTTGAGATGCTGGAGTTGACCATGGGTAGTGCTAGGTCTCGGCTCTTCACCTGCCCTGGAAGTAGCTGGTTCGATGGATTCAGGGTCGAACGTCAGCAAACTTGAGAGATCACAACCCTGACAAACGAACAAGAACAGCATTAGTATGCAGCAAAAGAAAAGGGAAGAGCCAAGGGGATGGAATATACCTCTCCTAAGACCGGAGGGGCAGCCGATGTGGTGATGATCGGCTTTACTGTGGGCTTGACTAGGTTGGTCACCTTGTCAGCCACGATCTTTGAAGTTGCTAGATCCAGGGTGGCGGATGGCATCACTATCTCTTCAACGTCCTCACTAGAGGTGTCATCAGTCTACAAAGGAAATGGTTAGCCGATCCGAACAAGCGATGGGATAGTATGGAATATCAACCAAGGGAGGTAATTACGTTTGAAACCTCCTGGCTTGATGAAGAAGCTCGCGGTCCTTTGCGAGCCCTCTTGACGCATCGACTCTTCGTGCGTAGCCCTGCCCTGATCGGAGTTTGAAAAGCAGCAGGCTAGGGAGCTGACCTTTTCTTGGAAGCCGATGATGGCGGGTCCGTCTGGCTCTGTGTGGTGGTTCTCCTAGAGTCACCTGAGCTCGAGTCCCTTCGTCTGGACTGTGTCTCCTCGCTGGGGTTCTCCTCGATGGAGGTCTGTAAAAGAAATACAAGCATGTTGCAAAAGCCTGGAAGGACAGACGAAATTAGTCAAGGCATGGATCAGCTTACGTGCAGGCTTTCTTGGGCAGGAGTAGTGGTTTGACGCTTCAAGGTCTTCCTGGCAGCTACTTTCCTCACTGCTTTCCTCGCCTGGATTGAGGCTCGGGGGGCAGCTGTCCCAAAGGATGCTTTACTCTTAGGAGCCGATTTGGGTGAAATCGGCTGACCCTGCATCATAACCTTCTTCAGGGGTGGTGAGCTCTGGCAGAAGAGAACCACTGGAGCTGGTGGAAGGAACTTGAAGGGGGAGCCATCAGTTTGCACGGGTTCTGGGCCATCTTGTTGCTGCAAGGAAATAAAGCCAGGTTACAAACAATCATTGCGAGCCACTACGAGAAAATTATGAGTAGTGGTACCTGTTCTGCAGGAATATTGTATTCAGAATCGAGTTGCTTCAGCAATGGTCCTAGAGCTCTCCTGAAGGCGTGGGTCTTCCACATGGACCACCAAGTCTCAAAACCATCGGTGGTGGTGGTGAAGCGAAGGTTGTGGGGGATTGGAATGGCCAGAGCATCGAAGAAGGAATAGCACCTCTGGCCAGTGAGGATATCAGGCAGCTCAGCTCTACTTTCTGTTAAGTGGTGAAGAAAGAAGTGCGGAGACGCTTGCCCGAGACCAAATTGTCGGGCTACTACCACCGGCTGATAAGACTCATAACCAGGCTTGATGATCCTGTTTGAGGTACTCATGCCGACTGGAAGGAAGCAAGGACGGATCATGATAGAGTACAAGTGCCGAGTGCTAGGGTCATCGGCAAAGCTGTCCAACCTGAAGGAAACTGGGTTCTCAAAATTTTCAGATTCAGTGTAAGGAAAGAACAGAGGATTGTCCAAGCCTTGGAAGAAAGTGCTGAACCACTCTGATGCTTCCTTAGGGGTCAGCCTGCTGCCTGGGAGGCTATACAGAGCTTGGCCATAGCTAGTGCATCGGATCTGCTTCCCACTAGCATTTGGGAAGGTGCAGGTGGCCAAAGGTGGAAAGTTTGGGATCTGGTTGTGGAAGTACAGTTGAGCCCATAACTGAATAAACCACCAAGGGCCTCCTGTTTTAACTGTCTTTTGGGAGAACAGTTTGACAGACATCAGTTGAAGAGATCGGTAGACCTCTCCAAGGAATAGTTTGCCGATGCCAAGCTGAGTGCCTTTGGCGAGTTCATAGGCCAGGGAGAGGTAATTCTTGGTTAGGGCGAGTGAAGGGCCACAGAATATGAAGTGCTCCAACCAGAAGTTCAGGAAGGCCGTGTGTTCTTTCTCTGTCACAGGGCCTTTGGTTTTCATGTAACGCCTGAGGTAGGCACCCCAGCTTGTACACTCTGTTTTGGAGGAGTGGGTGAAAGGAACCTTTGGCAGCATAAAAGCAGAAGGGCATGGGGATGCAATGTCTAGGCCTGTGATCATGGCCACGTCTAACAGAGTTGGTGTCATGGGGCCGTGGCCAAACATGAAGCAATTCAGTGCATCAGACCAGAAGTAGCCGATGGTTTTCAGAATATTCTCATTCTTCTCAAGAGGGGACAATGATAATGACAAGGCATCGGCTATCCCTATAGTTTCCCAGGTGGCATAATGAGTTTTAGACACTCGACTGTACCATGCTACCCAACCCTCAGGAGGATTAGGCCAGGCTCGCAGGCAGTCGGCCCAGGAAGTCAGATCTAAATTCTGGTTCACGAAGGGGATTCTGTTGGCCTCGCATGAGATTAAGTGAGCGGGACTCTCGGAAGAGCGGGGGCCAAGACACATAGAATTTGGGAGAGAAGGATGCGGCAGCAGGATGTCTGAAACCTAAAATTAATAACGAAATAGGACATTAATTCAGGTGTCTGCTGTTAATCCTAATATTTACTCGGATGGCGAGGGGCGGTTAAGGATTACCTTCAGGCCGGAGACCATGGCGTTGGCGTTGGATGATTCCGCCATTGGATGCGCTGTGGAGTTGGAATGGTGCGGTTGAGATCTGAGATTCGTGTGGCCGTGAGTTGGATCTGCTCGGGCGGCGATTTGGGGATCTGAGTTTGCTTTCCCAGACGGAGGTCGCAGGTTACCGTTTGAAAGGGCAACTGGGTTGGCCTTACTCGCGTTTATGGTAGAGGCCGATGCGATGCCATCGGCTCTTTTGGGGATTGTCTGACTTTGACTATCGGCAAAATTAATTGGAAACACTTCTTCATTAATAAGAGGGTTTTTTTTACAATGAAGAGCCGATTGCTCAAGAAAGGAAGAACAAAAGAAGAGCCGATTGCTCAAGAAATACTAATCCTATACTACTAATCCTCGCTGGCCTCGTCGTCGGCGTCGTAACTGCCGTCGGTGCTGCTTCCGGAGAACTCCTCGTCGCTGCTACCCCAGTCCTCAGCCGGGGCTTCTTCTTCCTCGTCATCATCATCGTCGTCGCTCTCCGACCAAGCTCGGAAGCGTTTTGCCGGTGGGTATCCGGCGGAGGAGGAGTCATCTTCCTCTTCCTCCTCTTCCTCGTCCTCCTCCTCGTCAGAGGAGGTAAAGCTCGCCCAGGAGTGGAGGTCGTCCTCGCTCTCGCCCTCCAGTTCCCCTTCGACAAGGAACCGGAGGTCCACCTCCCCGTCAGCCATTGGCAGGTCGTCGTCCGACCCGACGGCAGCTGGGGGAAGGTCGTCGCTGGAGAAGGAGGACTGAAAAGAGAGGCCCGATGAGGCGGAGGAAGAGGAAGACATTGTACAGGAAAAGAGGGTTTTTTGGTGCCGATGGCTAGAACAGGGCGAGGGGGGTGAAGAAGTGATCTGTTCGGCGCGGTTAAATAAAGGGGATATAGTGGAAATTTAATGTCATGGCAGTTTTCGAGGAGGCGATGCCAAAGCACTATCAAATCTTGCAGAGAAGTCGAGAAGGCAAGACATCATGATGAAGGATACTGCGACAGTTCTGCTCTGCCACGACATGACCCGACGAGGGAAAAACAGAGTGGTTTTGGAATTATCATTACCAAAACCAGGGGGGCATGTGTTATCACCAGAATTTAACCGGATCAGATGTGGGCCGTGATTAAGATGGGCTTGGAGAATATACACGGAAAATATGCATGAATCGGCCTTGTATAAGAGTTTGGCTAAATTGCCCGTGTATCTGTAAATATAGTAGGATACGTGTCGGTTAGGACTAAAAGGTAGAATTTGGCTCGTGCACGGTTGGGATTATTCCCACGTTACAAAGTCTACGGACTATAAATATGTATCTAGGGTTATTGAGAAAGAGGACGACCACGTTCACAACAAATCAATCTAGGCGCATCGCCACCCCTTGTTTCGAGGGTTTCTTCCGAGTAAGCACCATGCTGCCTAGATCGCATCTCGCGATCTAGGCAGTATCAAGTTTATTCGTTGTTCATGCGTTGCTCGTGCTGAAGCCTTGTTGATGGCGAGCAACGTAGTTATCATAGATATGTTAGGGTTAGCATCAGTACTTTCTTGATGTATTTGTCTAGCCATGCTACCCCTAGATATCTAGCCACCCTCGTACCGATCTGAGGTGCAAGGGTGGCACCTTGCTTAGTCATTGTTCAGTAGATCCGATCCGTTACGATCGCTCCTTGTTCTTCAAGGATTAGTTTAATATCTACATAGTTAGGCCTTGCAAACGGGTTGAAGGATCCAGTAGTACGTAGGGTGTAGTTTGCTAGCCCTAGACAAGATGTTCCGGGAATCAACTCCATGTTGGTTTTTAGGCCTTATCTAGGGCTGGTTTATCATCATCTTGCGTGGCTGCCAGGCTCAATTACGTGTAGGACGTTCCGGTTATGTGGTGAAAACCCTAGATCGTCGTAGATCGTTTTAACTTAATATTGATCAAGCAGGATCACCATGTTGTCGTAGACCTCATACGAATCATGGGTGGATCGGCTCCTTGAGCCGATTCACAGGACAACCTGAGAGCCGATCGAGGCTCGTATTTAATGTTTACGTGTATGCCATGCAGGAAACTAAGCGAAGCAAATCATCACCTTCCCGACCGGTATAGGTCAGGTGGCACGCCCTTGCACCGAGCATCGGACGTGCGTGCCGGAGCTTTGCGGGCCGTCGCACGAGGGACCAGGGCCTACCGTAGTTCTGGGAGCCTCCCGGCTCTACGTGTTGCCCGTCGCTACTCGCCGGTGGGTTTTGGTGGCCAACAACCCGGTATAATGAATTCCATAACTCATGGTTCCCTTTAGATAGTACATCACTCTCTCAAGAGCATGCCAATGATCATCTCCCGGGTTGGCCACAAACCGGCTAAGTTTGCACATAGCAAACGAGATATCAGGCCTCGTAGCGCAAGCTAAATACATGAGTGAACCAATGATTTGAGAGTATCTCAACTGATCTCTAGTTGCCTTTTCATTCTTTCGAAGCAAGACACTAGGATCATAAGGTGTGAGAGAAGATTTGCAATCAGTATAGCCAAATCTGATCAACACCTTCTCAACATAATGAGACTGCACAAGTGTAATCTCATTATTCTCATCTCTCAATAGCTTGATGTTCAATATAACATCAGCTTCTCCAAGATCTTTCATCTCGAAACACTGAGATAAGAAGGTTTTTACCTCCTCAATCACTTTGAGACTTGTCCCAAAAATTAGTATGTCATCCACATACAAGCATAGGACAACTCCCTCACCCCCACCATGGCGGTAGTACACACATTTGTCAGCTTCATTGGCAACAAAGCCCACAGATGTCAAAGTTCTTTCAAACTTCTCTTGCCATTGTTTGGGTGTTTGTTTAAGACCATACAAAGATTTCTTTAATTTACACACCTTTCTTTCTTGACCTTCTAGTACGAAACCATCAGGTTGTTCCATGTAAATTTCCTCGTCCAACTCTCCATTTAGTAATGCCGTCTTAACGTCCATTTGATGAACGAGAAGACCGTGTGAGGCAGCCAATGACAGTAGTACTCGAATGGTGGTCAATCTCGCCACAGGTGAGTAGGTATCGAAGAAATCTTTGCCTTCCTTTTGGGTATAGCCTTTGGCTACAAGCAGAGCTTTGTACTTCTCAATAGTACCATCAGCTCGAAGCTTCTTCTTAAATACCCATTTACATCCAACAGGTTTGCACCCATAAGGATGCTCAGTTAACTCCCACGTTCCATTAGCCAAGATGGAATCCATCTCGCTTTGAACCGCTTCCTTCCAGTAGTCTGCATCAGGAGATGCGAGAGCTTCTGAAATGGTAGTGGGAGTATCATCCACAAGATACACAATGAAATCATTACCAAAAGACTTTGCAATCCTTTGTCTCTTACTCCTTGTGGGAGCTTCATTGTCATCTTCATCGAATCTGAACTCTCATCATCATATTCCTCATCAGACTCCATAGGAGTTTCATGTATTGGATCAGATTCCCAACTAGACATGCCATGCATATCTCTCATAGGAAATATATCCTCAAAGAATGTAGCATCTCTTGATTCAAAGATGGTGCCAACATTCATGTCGTCCACTCTAGATTTTGAAGGAGATATGCCCTAGAGGCAATAATAAAGTGGTTATTATTTATATCTTTATGTTTATGATAAATGTTTATATATCATGCTATAATTGTATTAACCGAAACATTAGTACATGTGTGATATGTAGACAACAAGAAGTCCCTAGTATGCCTCTTAAACTAGCTTGTTGATTAATGAATGATTAGTTTCATAATCATGAACATTGGATGTTATTAATAACAAGGTTATGTCATTGTATGAATGATGTAATGGACACACCCAATTAAGCGTAGCATAAGATCTCGTCATTAAGTTATTTGCTATAAGCTTTCGATACATAGTTACCTGGTCCTTATGACCATGAGATCATGTAAATCACTTATACCGGAAAGGTACTTTGATTACACCAAACGCCACGGCGTAAATGGGTGGTTATAAAGGTGGGATTAAGTATCCGGAAAGTATGAGTTGAGGCATATGGATCAACAGTGGGATTTGTCCATCCCGATGACGGATAGATATACTCTGGGCCCTCTCGGTGGAATGTCGTCTAATGTCTTGCAAGCATATGAATAAGTTCATAAGATACCACATACCACGGTACGAGTAAAGAGTACTTGTCAGGAGACGAGGTTGAACAAGGTATAGAGTGATACCGAAGATCAAACCTCGGACAAGTAAAATATCGCGTGACAAAGGGAATTGGTATCGTATGTGAATGGTTCATTCGATCACTAAAGTCATCGTTGAATATGTGGGAGCCATTATGGATCTCCGGATCCCGCTATTGGTTATTGGTCGGAGTGAGTACTCAACCATGTCCGCATAGTTCACGAACCGTAGGGTGACACACTTAAAGTTGGATGTTGAAATGGTAGAACTTGAATATGGAATGGAGTTCGAATATTTGTTCGGAGTCCCGGATGAGATCCCGGACATCACGAGGAGTTCCGGAATGGTCCGGAGAATAAGATTCATATATAGGATGTCATTTTATGTGAATTAAAATGACGCGGAAGGTTCTATGGAAGGTTCTAGAAGGTTCTAGAAAAGTCCGGAAGAAACCACCAAGGAAGGTGGAGTCCACATGGGACTCCACCTCCATGGCCGGCCAACCCTAGTGGGGGTGGAGTCCCAAGTGGACTCCCCCTTAGGGGGCCGGCCACCCCCCATATGGGAGGTGGAACTCCCACCTCTAGTGGGAGTCCTAGCTTGGCTAGGTTTCCCCACCATATGGAAGGTTTTTGGTTCGGGTCTTATTCGAAGACTTGGAGACCAACACTTGGGGTTCCACCTATATAATGAGGGGCCAAGGGGAGGGGCCCGGCCACCCAAGAACCACCAAGGTGGCCGCACCCCTTAGTGGCCGGCGCCCCCCTCTCCCAAACCCTAGCGGCCTCTCTCCTCCACCACGTCCCGCACGCTTAGCGAAGCTCCGCCGGACTTCTCCACCACCACCGACACCACGCCGTCGTGTTGTCGGATTCAAGAGGAGCTACTACTTCCGCTGCCCGTTGGAACGGGAGGTGGACGTCGTCTTCATCAACAACCGAACGTGTGACCGAGTACGGAGGTGCTGCCCGTTCGTGGCGCCGGAAGCGATCGTGATCAAGATCTTCTACGCGCTTTTGCAAGCGGCAAGTGAACGTCTACCGCAGCAACAAGAGCCTCATCTTGTAGGCTTTGGAATCTCTTCAAGGGTGAGACTCGATACCCCCTCGTTGCTACCGTCTTCTAGATTGCATCTTGGCTTGGATTGCGTGTTCGCGGTAGGAAAATTTTTGTTTTCTATGCAACGTTATCCTACGGTGGTATCGAGCCGGTCTATGCATAGATGGTTGCACGAGTAGAACACAATGGTTTTTGTGGGCGTTGATGCTCTTGTTATCTTTAGTTTGAGTACTTTGCATCTTTGTGGCATAGTGGGATGAAGCGGCTCGGACTAACTTTACATGACCGCGTTCATGAGACTTGTTCCTCGTTCGACATGCAACTTGTATTGCATAAGAGGCTTTGCGGGTGTCTGTCTCTCCTACTATAGTGAAGATTCAATTTACTCTTCTATTGAAAACATTAGTATCAACGTTGTGGTTCATGTTCGTAGGTAGATTAGATCTCTCTCGAAAACCCTAAACCACGTAAAATATGCAAACCAAATTAGAGACGTCTAACTTGTTTTTGCAGGGTTTGGTGATGTGATATGGCCATAATGTGATGATGAATATGTATGAGATGATCATTATTGTATTGTGGCAACCGGCAGGAGCCTTATGGTTGTCTTTAAATTTCATGTTGAGTAGTATTTCAAAGTAGTTGTAATAGTTGCTACATGGAGGACAATCATGAAGACGGCGCCATTGACCTTGACGCTACGCCAACGATGATGGAGATCATGCCCGAAGATGATGGAGATCATGTCCGTGCTTTGGAGATGAAGATCAAAGGCGCAAAGACAAAAGGGCCATATCATATCACATATGAACCGCATGTGATGTTAATCCTTTTATGCATCTTATTTTGCTTAGATCGCGACGGTAGCATTATAAGATGATCCCTCACTAAAATCTCAAGATAATAAAGTGTTCATCCTTAGTAGCACCGTTACCAAGTCTTGTCGTTTCGAAGCATCTCGTGATGATCGGGTGTGATAGATTCAATAAGTACATACAACGGGTGCAAGACAGCTTTTGCACATGCGGATACTAAGGTGGCCTTGACGAGCCTAGCATGTACAGACATGGTCTCGGAACACGTGATACCGAAAGGTAGAGCATGAATCATATGGTTGATATGATGAACACTTTGAGTGTTCGCCATTGAAATCACACCTTTTCTCGTGATGATCGGGTTTAGGTGTGGTGAATTTGGTTCGTGTGATCACTAAGACAATGCGAGGGATATTGTTTTGAGTGGGAGTTCACCTAGATTTTTAATTATGTTGAATTAAAATTTGAACTCAATTTGTCATAAACTTAGTCTAAACTTTTGCAAATATATGTTGTAGAGATGGCGTCCCCAATCAATTTTAATCAGTTCCTAGAGAAAGAGAAACTTAAGAGCAACGGTAGCAACTTCACCGACTGGTTCCGTCATGTGAGGATCTTCCTCTCTACCGGAAATCTGCAATATGTGCTTGATGCACCGCTAGGTGACCCTCCTGCAGAAACTGAAACCGATGAAGTAAAAGCTGTTTACGAGACTCGGAAAATTCGGTACTCTCAAGTTCAGTGTGCCATCCTGTGCAGTCCGGAATCCGATCTTCAAAAACGTTTTGAGCACCACGATCCTCATGAGTTGATGAAAGAGCTGAAAGCTATTTTTGAGACTCATGCGGCCGTGGAATGCTATGAAGCATCGAAACAATTCTTCAGCTGCATGATGGAAGAAGGCAGCTCCGTTAGTGAGCACATGCTCGCCATGACCGGGCATGCGAAGAAACTCGGTGACTTGGGAATAGTGATTCCTAACGGACTGGGGATTAATCGTGTCCTTCAATCACTCGCCACCAAGTTACAAGAACTTCGTGATGAACTACAATATGCAGAACATGAACAAGGAGTTACCTGAACTCTTTGGCATGCTAAAAGCTGCTGAGATAGAGATCAAGAAAGAGCACCAAGTGTTGATGGTCAACAAGACCACCAGTTTCAAGAAACAGGGCAAGTCTAAGTGAAAATTCAAGAAGGGTGGCAAGAAAGCTGCTACACCTCCTGTGAAACCTAAGAACGGCCCTAAGCCTGATGCTGAGTGCTATTACCGCAAGGAGAAGGGACACTGGAAGCGTAATTGCTCCAAGTATCTGGCTGATCCGAAGAGCGGCCTTGTCAAGAAGAAGAAAGAAGGTATATCTGATATACATGTTATAGATGTTCATTTCACCGGTTCTCGTTCTAGTACCTGGGTATTTGATACTGGTTCGGTTGCTCATATTTGTAACTCGAAACAGGAACTAAAGAATAAACGACAACTGCTGAAAGATGAAGTGACGATGCGCGTTGTAAACGGATCCAAGGTCAATGTGATCGCAGTCGGCACACTTCCTCTACATCTACCTTCGGGATTAGTTTTAAGCCTAAATAATTGTTATTATGTACCTGCGTTGAGCATGAACATTATATCTGGATCTTGTTTAATGCAAGACGGTTATTCATTCAAGTCTGAGAATAATGGTTGTTCTATTTTTATGAATAATATCTTTTATGGTCGAGCACCACAAAAGAATGGCTTATTTCTGTTAGATCTCGATAGTAGTGATACGCATATACATAACGTTAATGCTAAGCGAATTAAATTGAATGATAATTCTACTTATATGTGGCACTGTCGTCTTGGTCATATTGGAATAAAACGCATGAAGAAACTCCATACTGATGGATTACTTGAATCACTTGACTTTGAGTCACTTGATAGATGCGAAGCATGTCTAATGGGAAAAATGACTAAGACTCCATTTTCTCGGTATGATGGAGCGAGCTACCGACTTATTGGAAATCATACATACCGATGTGTGCGGACCAATAAGCGTAGCATCGCGCGGTGGTTATCGTTATGTTCTAACCTTCACGGATGATCCGAGTAGATATGGGTATATCTATTTCATGAAACATAAATCCGAAACTTTCGAGAAGTTTAAGGAATTTCAAAGTGAAGTAGAAAATCAACGTAACAAGAAGATTAAATTTCTACGATCCGATCGTGGAGGTGAATATCCGAGTTATGAGTTTGGCATGCATTTAAAGAAATGTGGAATACTTTCACAATTGACACCGCGGGAACACCTCAACGTAACGGTGTGTCCGAACGTCGTAATCGAACTCTCTTAGATATGGTTCGTTCTATGATGTCTCTTACTGATTTGCCGTTATCATTTTGGAGTTATGCATTAGAGACAGCCGCATTCACTTTAAATAGAGCACCATCAAAATCCGTAGAAACGACACCGTATGAACTATGGTTTAATAAGAAACCTAAGTCGTCGTTCTCGAAAGTTTGGGGTTGCGAAGCCTATGTAAAGAAGTTACAACCGGACAAGCTAGAACCCAAAGCGGAGATATGCGTCTTCATAGGATACCCTAAGGAAACTATAGGGTACACTTTCTATCACGGATCCGAAGGCAAAATCTTTGTTGCTAAGAACGGAACCTTTCTTGAGAAAGAATTTCTCACTAAAGAAGTGACTCGGAAGAAAAGTAGAACTCGATGAGATTGATGAATCTATACTCGTTGATCGAGTAGCGCGATGCCGGAAATTGTACCTGTACCGCCTACACCGACAACGAGAGGAAGCTAATGATAATGATCATGAAACTTCGAACGAGGAAACTACTCGAACCTCGCAGATCGACAAGGGAACGTGCCACTCCTGATTGGTATGATCCTTGTCTAAATGTCATGATTGTGGATAACAATGATGAGGACCCTGCGACGTATGAAGAAGCGATGATGAGCCCAGATTCCAACAAATGGCAAGAAGCCATGAAATCCGAAATGGGATCCATGTATGATAACAAAGTATGGACTTTGGTAGACTTACTTGATAGCCGAAAGGCTGTCGAAAATAAATGGATCTTCAAGAGAAAAACAGATGCTGATGGTAATATTACTGTCTATAAAGCTCGACTTGTCGCAAAGGGTTTCCGACAAATTCAAGGAGTTGACTACGATGAGACTTTCTCACTTGTAGCGAAGCTAAAATCTGTGAGGATTTTGTTAGCAATAGCTGCATTTTTCGATTATGAGATTTGGCAGATGGATGTCAAAACGGCGTTCCTTAATGGAGACATTGAGGAAGAGTTGTATATGGTACAACCCAAAGGTTTTGTCGATCCTAAAAATGCTGACAAAGTATGCAAACTTCAGCGTTCAATCTATGGACTGAAGCAAGCATCGAGAAGTTGGAACCGACGCTTTGATAAGGTGATCAAAGACTTCGGGTTTATACGGTGTCATGGAGAGGCTCGTATTTACAAGAAAGTGAGTGGGAGCTCCGTAGCATTCCCGATATTATATGTAGATGACATATTATTGATCGGGAATGATATAGAACTATTAAGCGGTGTTAAAGGTTATTTGAATAATAGTTTTTCAATGAAAGACCTTGGTGAAGCATCATATATATTAGGCATCAAGATTTATAGAGATAGATCAAGACGCCTAATAGGGCTATCACAGCAGTACATATCCGGACAAGATTCTAAAGAAGTTTAGAATGGACGAAAGTAAGAAAGGGTTCTTACCTATGTTACCAGGCAAAGTCTTGAGTAAGACTCAAGGACCGGCTACGGCAGAAGAAAGAGAAAGGATGAGTAAAATCCCCTATGCCTCGGTAGTAGGATCTATCATGTATGCCATGCTATGTACTAGACCGGATATAGCACATGATGTTAGTTTGACTAGCAGATATCAAAGTGATCCAGGAATGGAACACCTGGACAGCGGTCAAGAATATCCTGAAGTACTTGAAAAGAACTAAGGATATGTTTCTTTGTTATGGAGGTGACCAAGAGCTCGTTCTAAGTGGTTACACCGATGCAAGTTGGAACACCGATCCCGATGACTCTAAGTCACAATGCGGGTACGTGTTTGTATTGAATGGTGCTTGCGATAGGCTGGGCAAGCTCGAAGCGGTGCACGGTGGCGAAGTCTTCAACCGAATCGAGTACATAGCGGCTTCAGAGGCTTCATCAGAAGCGGTATGGATGAAGAGGTTCATTGTAGAGCTCGGTGTGGTTCCTAGTGCATTGGACCCATTAATCATTTACTGTGATAACATGGGTGCCATCGCCAATGCACAAGAGCCAAGGTCACACAAGAGGCTGAAGCATATCAAGCTGCGTTACCACTCGATTCGTGAGTACATCGAAGATGGAGAAGTAAAGATTTGCAAAGTACACACTGATCCGAATGTAGCAGATCCGTTGACTAAAGCTCTCCCTAGGGCAAAGCATGACCAACACCAGAATGCCATGGGTGTTAGGTATATTACAATGTAATCTAGATTATTGACTCTAGTGCAAGTGGGAGAGCTGAAGGAGATATGCCCTAGAGGCAATAATAAAGTGGTTATTATTTATATCTTTATGTTTATGATAAATGTTTATATATCATGCTATAATTGTATTAACCGAAACATTAGTACATGTGTGATATGTAGACAACAAGAAGTCCCTAGTATGCCTCTTAAACTAGCTTGTTGATTAATGAATGATTAGTTTCATAATCATGAACATTGGATGTTATTAATAACAAGGTTATGTCATTGTATGAATGATGTAATGGACACACCCAATTAAGCGTAGCATAAGATCTCGTCATTAAGTTATTTGCTATAAGCTTTCGATACATAGTTACCTAGTCCTTATGACCATGAGATCATGTAAATCACTTATACCGGAAAGGTACTTTGATTACACCAAACGCCACTGCGTAAATGGGTGGTTATAAAGGTGGGATTAAGTATCCGGAAAGTATGAGTTGAGGCATATGGATCAACGAGTGGGATTTGTCCATCCCGATGACGGATAGATATACTCTGGGCCCTCTCGGTGGAATGTCGTCTAATGTCTTGCAAGCATATGAATAAGTTCATAAGAGACCACATACCACGGTACGAGTAAAGAGTACTTGTCGGGAGACGAGGTTGAACAAGGTATAGAGTGATACCGAAGATCAAACCTCGGACAAGTAAAATATCGCGTGACAAAGGGAATTGGTATCGTATGTGAATGGTTCATTCGATCACTAAAGTCATCGTTGAATATGTGGGAGCCATTATGGATCTCCGAGATCCCGCTATTGGTTATTGGTCGGAGTGAGTACTCAACCATGTCCGCATAGTTCACGAACCGTAGGGTGACACACTTAAAGTTGGATGTTGAAATGGTAGAACTTGAATATGGAATGGAGTTCGAATATTTGTTCGGAGTCCCGGATGAGATCCCCGACATCACGAGGAGTTCCGGAATGGTCCGGAGAATAAGATTCATATATAGGATGTCATTTTGTGTGAATTAAAATGACGCGGAAGGTTCTATGGAAGGTTCTAGAAGGTTCTAGAAAAGTCCGGAAGAAACCACCAAGGAAGGTGGAGTCCACATGGGACTCCACCTCCATGGCCGGCCAACCCTAGTGGGGGTGGAGTCCCAAGTGGACTCCCCCTGGGGGCCGGCCACCCCCCCCCCCCATATGGGAGGTGGAACTCCCACCTCTAGTGGGAGTCCTAGCTTGGCTAGGTTTCCCACCATATGGAAGGTTTTTGGTTCGGGTCTTATTCGAAGACTTGGAGACCAACACTTGGGGTTCCACCTATATAATGAGGGGCCAAGGGGAGGGGGCCGGCCACCCAAGAACCACCAAGGTGGCCGCACCCCTTAGTGGCCGGCGCCCCCTCTCCCAAACCCTAGCGGCCTCTCTCCTCCACCACGTCCCGCACGCTTAGCGAAGCTCCGTCGGACTTCTCCACCGCCACCGACACCACGCCGTCGTGCTGTCGGATTCAAGAGGAGCTACTACTTCCGCTGCCCGCTGGAACGGGGAGGTGGACGTCGTCTTCATCAACAACCGAACGTGTGACCGAGTACGGAGGTGTTGCCCGTTCGTGGCGCCGGAAGCGATCGTGATCAAGATCTTCTACGCGCTTTTGCAAGCGGCAAGTGAACGTCTACCGCAGCAACAAGAGCCTCATCTTGTAGGCTTTGGAATCTCTTCAAGGGTGAGACTCGATACCCCCTCGTTGCTACCGTCTTCTAGATTGCATCTTGGCTTGGATTGCGTGTTCGCGGTAGGAAATTTTTTGTTTTCTATGCAACGTTATCCTACAGATTTCACCACAAGGAATCTATAAGCAATGCTATGGGAAGCATAGCCAAGAAAGACACAGTCCACGGTTTTTGGTCCAAGCTTTCGCTTTTTGGTGATTGGCAAATTCACTTTTGCCAAACAACCCCAAGTTCGTAGGTAGGAGAGCGTTGGTCTTTTCTTTTCCCACTCCTCATAAGGGGTAATCTCTTTATTCTTGGTTGGAACACGGTTTAGGACATGACACGAAGTCAATATAGCCTCCCCCCACCATTCCTTGGATAAACCCAAAACATCCAACATGGCATTAACCAAATCTGTTAGAGTACGGTTTTTCCTTTCCGCAATCCCATTGGATTGTGGGGAACTGGGAGGCGTCCTCTCATGGATTATACCATGTTCTGCACAGAATAAATTGAACTCATTAGAAAAGTACTCTCCACCACGATCGGACCGAACCCTTTTTATCTTTCTTTCAAGTTGATTCTCAACTTCAGCCTTATAGATTTTAAAGAAATCAAGAGCCTCATCTTTAGTTTTCAGGAGATACACATAACAATATCTAGTGGAATCATCAATCAAAGTCATGAAATATTTCTTTCCACCTCTTGTCAACTCCCCATTCGTCTCACATAGATCTGAATGTATGAGCTCTAGTGGTGCCAAGTTTCTTTCCTTCGCAGGCTTGTGAGGCTTGCGAGGCTGCTTTGCTTGCACACAAGCGTGGCACTTAGAGCCTTTGACAAAGGTGAATTTCGGAATTAAACTCATATCAGCAAGCCGCGTCATACAACCGAAATTAACATGATTAAGTCGTGAATGCCAAACATTAGTTTTATTAACGCTAGTGCTTACATGGTTCACAACATTATCACAGAAGTCTTCTAGAGAGAAGCGAAACATTCCCTCACATTCATAGCCCTTTCCAACAAAAGTTCCATACTTAGACAGTACAACTTTATTGGACTCAAATACCAACTTAAACCCATCTTTCATAAGACGGGAGCCACTAACGAGATTCTTCTTGATAGAAGGGACATGCAACACGTTCTTCAGTTGCACGATCTTTCCCGAAGTAAACTTCAGATCTACCGTGCCAACACCACGAACAATAGCATGTAACCCATTCCCCATCATTACTGAGGAACCTCGGGCCTGATAAGAGGTAAACATGGAGATGTCAGCACACACATGAACATTGGCACCTGTATCAACCCACCATTCCATGGGTTGAAACACCGAAAGAACAGTAGGTAACATATTACCATACCCTGTAGTTCCGTCCTCTGTGTTGCCAATGATCATGCTGACAGAGTTTGAATTCTGTCCAGCCTGACATTTCTTTCCTTTGCGTTGTGTACATCGATTAGCCCAATGGCCTATCTCGCCACACACCCAGCAAGGATCTTTCTTCTCCATTTTCCCCTTCTTCTTGAAGTTGGTAGTCTGGGAGACTCCCTTGTTCTTTCCCTTGGACTTGTGGGCATTTTTACGTACCATATTGGCAGCAGAACGTCCCTCGGTTCCTCCAGTGTGTTTGTCTTTTGCCCTCTCCTTCTCCTCAACATCCAGAGAGCTCATGATATTCTCAACAGAGAACTCATGCCTCTGATGTTTCAGGGAAGTGCCAAAGTTCCTCCATGAAGGGGGAAGCTTAGCGACAATGCATCCCGCGACAAACTTGTCCGGTAGCACACACTTGAGAAGCTCGAGTTCCTTTGCCATGATATGTATCTCAGGAGCATGTTCTACTACAGATCGGTTCTCAACCATTTTGTAGTCATTGAACTGCTCCATAGCATACAGTTCACCTCCGGCATCGGCAGCACCAAACTTAGCGTCCAGTGCATCCCACAGTTCCTTCCCATTTCGGATGTGCAGATAAGCATCAACCAACTTGTCTCCAAGCACACTTAGAACGGCACCCACAAAGATTACGGTGGCATCCCCGAACGCTTTATCCTCGTCAGGAGTAAGCGGACCTCTCGGAGTACCTTCCGCAACTCGGTGCACGCCCATAGAAGTGAGCCACAAGAGGGTCTTATTCTGCCATCTCTTGAAATGAGAACCCGTAAACGGGCTCGGTTTGAGCGCAGCAGCAAAGCCAGATGGTGAAAATTGCCTAAGCATATAAGGTTTTTGGATTATTGGATTATTAGGCAATTTCCGTGTGAGTTTAATTACCGAAAGCAACATTATAGATGCACAAGCATACTTAACCAAACACATCAGACTAAGCACATGCATCAGATCTGAACATGGAACAAGTAGCAGTGCAAGGTAGGAGAGGAAAAGCATGTACATCGCGACCGGGAAGGTCGCACCAGTAGCAGCAGCACCACCACCATGGGAGTTGTGTTGGCGAACGATTCTTCTACCATTCTGCTGTGGTAAATTACCGAGGTGAAAACGAGACTTTATGGAAAGCTTAGCTAGATTCTTTTATAAAACATAGTATCACAACTTTATCCTGCACTACTATGGTGTCAATCTACCATCACTTCAAAAATAGGTGTCATCCTATTACCGCCAGGCGCCAGTTCACCATCACATGAGTAGTTAGTATATGCCACCTCATCATAGTACATGCCATCAGAAGTTTGTAAGCCCTAACTAACACCAAAATATGTTGGATTATTAGGCAATTTCCGTGTGAGTTTAATTACCGAAAGCAACATTACAGATGCACAAGTATACTTAACCAAACACATCAGACTAAGCACATGCATCAGATCTGAACATGGAACAAGTAGCAGTGCAAGGTAGGAGAGGAAAAGCACGTACATCGCGACCGGGAAGGTCGCACCAGTAGCAGCACCACCACCACCATGGGAGTTGTTGATGTCGCCCATGGTGTAGTCGGATCTGTCGATGAAGCAGCCGAACCGTCGAAGAAAAAGACGAACAGCGGTGAGCAATCGCGCCGAGACGCTCCCCAAAAACCTTATCGCGCGTCTCCCGGTGCAGGATCTCAACGGACGGGGTTTCGGAGGCCTGCTCTCCCGGATGGCCGTGCACGCAGTCGCCGGGATGGGGAAGACTAGAGAGTAGCACAACAAAAGGAACTTCGCGAGAGAGATCTAAGAGCACTGTTTTCCAGATCTGATCGGTCTCCTTGTACAGCTTGGGAGGAGAGCCGCCCCGACCGCGTTGACACGCGTAGGAAGCCAGGGACACGCGGCGAGCATGCACATGCAGGTCGACACGTACCCAACACAGTTGGTGCACCAAGCAAAAAATTTAGGCTTCCTTGAGTGTGTCTCGAACTCGAACTCGAACTCGAGTCACGAAACGCGACGTGCGTGCGTGACGTGCCGTGCCGAGCCGAGACGGGGCGGGCGGAGGAGGAGGAGTGCGCGAGGGCTCCTTCTGTTCTCACTCACTTGGAATGACTAGAACAGCAGCCCTTATATACCACTCCAACTCTCTCCCAACTAGCAATGTGGGACTAAACTTTGTCCCCCAAGGCTGTTCCAAGCTGCCAACGTGATGGGCCTTGAGATTTCAGCAATTGTAGACTACATGGGCTGCCTTATTGGGCTACAGCCCATCTACATTTAACAAGATATACATCAAGTCATGATCATCATCAACATCAATATCACCTCCATGCATGCCTCCCGAATCCCATCGCCGAAGCCAGCCTAGTTGTAGGTTCATCATAGCCTGGTACATGTCGGGGTGCATGTCAGTGGGCTTCTTCTCCCTAATGGCCTAAGTGACATCCTTGACGGCCTTGGTCATCCTAGGCTTGGATCTCGTCGTTAGCTAGGGCGCCCATATTCCTCTTTCCGTTGCCACCAGGTGGCGGCGAAGGAGCATCGGGTTGTTTGTCGGGACATCAAGGACGAATGTTAAAATATATAGCCTAGCCTTTTCCAATAGTTCGGACTTTTGAAAACTTGGATAGTGGATCAAGTTAATATGGTTTCGGAGTCAAGGTCTCGGGATCAAATCCTACCCAACACACTATTTAGTTTACTGCCCCCGATTACCCACGTCTAGTGTCTTCGTGTTTGTTCATCCTAGACGTGAGGGGAAGTGTTAAAATATATTGCCCACCCCTTTTTAACGGTTTGGACTTTTGGAAAACTTGGCTAGTGCATTAATTTAATAACGGTGATGTCCGAGTCTTGGGTGTTAGCATCCTTAGGTGCAACAGGAGTACCAAGGGGCTCACCTGGCCCCATGGCGCACTCCACTCAGAACGAAGGTGGACGATGTAACACATCTTGTTCAGAATGAAGGTGGGCATGTAAGGGAGCCATTTCATGGTGCCCTTCATGTGCGCCTTCTTCTGGGTGTTGGCAAGATTGGCTTGAACCTTGGCAGCGGCGACACTCACAAAGCTCTAGATGCTTCGGTCCAAAGCCACAAAGGAGCTATCTTGAGTGCAGGCTTCGCTCATCATAAGGTTCGACGACAATGCCTGGCTGTCATCCACATAGGAAGGGGTCTGGGATTCTCCAAGAGGGACCAGAGCCTGGGTGAAATCGTTAGAAAACGATTCCTACAAACAGATGCATGTACACACTGCAGTCAATTTGGACATAAACATTGCACATAAACAAGGACAGTGAGCATCGAAGATCCAGTTGTACAACTACAGAGGAAGCTAAAACCAACTATTCGTAGGTGCACAAATCTAGCAGTCTATCATCACATCAAGGACAAGATCAAGCTCAACCTAGCAGTTCAACCATCGCAAAAAGGTCAACATCTTACTCAACCATTTCTAGCATTCCCTCATTGCAGATCGAACGTGTATCACAGCACAAGAAGGTAAATCCTACCGCCAAATCGCTCACACTACATGTCCAAGATCTACTACAACAAAAACAACGCAGATCTACCTACGAACCCTAACCAGAGAATTGTTGACCTACCGTCATCGCAGGAGGACGACAGAGATGACTTCCTAACGAAGAGCACGTACCAGTCTTCACGCGAACGCCGCCTCCGCCTTCTATGCCTCTGTCGGCCACCAGCGACGAGAGACCGAACAAAGCTCGAATCGGGGGAGGGGGATGGGCCTTTGAAACGCAATGGTGAGCCGGGATGGTAGAAATAGGCGGGGGTTTCAGCGGGAGGTGTCGAAATTTCTCCCCAACACTTTTTCGGTGCAGCGGAAAAGCTCTCGCATGCGCCATGGTCGCACGCCCTCGTGCGGGGAGCGGCTGCTTTTGCATCAAGTCAGCGTAGCTCCAGGGTGGCTCGCTACAAGCGGTGGAATCGGGCGTTGTCGTTGGGCCTGGCTACGGACTACTTTAAGATTCACACTGCCGCAGCCCAACCTCCCATGCGAGCAACCAATCGGGCTAATTCTGTGTCCCCCATGCTCATGCGGACCAACTAGAATGCAGGCCACCAAACGCACCCTTAAATGTCTCTTAGTGAGATTTTGAGACCATCCATGAACAAGTTCCAAAACTATGGTATAGAAATATGGTAACAATCTGAGGTTGGGTATGTGAGCATGTATGTTTGTACTGTATTTCTATAAAAAATGGTATTTTTACATGTACACGATATTTAGCCATGTCCCGAACCAAACCATATTTCTAATCAAGTGGCTTTGAGATCCTTAAGTTGATGTACTTATCCTAATGCAGATGCTTTCTTCCACGGCTTCATATTTTTTATCCACTTGAGAACGAAAAGGGATACTATAGAAAGTCTCGCCTTCAAACTTGTAAAGGAAGCTGCAGAACAGAAAGGTCAATGATCTGAACTTTTGATCAGTCTGTCCACGGCTACGTATTTTACGGAACAGGTCGCACCTTTTGTTTATTTCATTTCATTTCATTCATGCCTCAGCTGACAAATCCACCATATTCCAATTCGTTGGCTACCATGAGACAAATCCACCATAACAACCCAGAGATTAGCTTTGCACTAACCAAGATATTAAGGGAGTTTAAGCTACTCCCAAAGGGAAAGACCAATCTGCCAAAAGAAATAAAAGAATCAAATTGTTCCACTGAGTTCTTAAAGCTTCGTTGATTTGCTGAACTAAACCAATAAACAGAATCATCCTTCATTTTGACATTGCAGGACGTAATAAGAAAAGGAAAGTCTGTATAGTGAGTGGAGGTGTATTTGGAGGAAGGAATGTCAATTCAGCAAGCCAACTCAGACCCCTAATTTGATATGATCAGCGTGTGGAATATATTCTTTTATAAAGATTCTAAAATGTAAGCCCGGATGGAATAATAGCACAGATGCTACCCTTAAATATTATATAGCACTCGACTTGGATGATTATGATTAGGCTGCCATGCAATGAAAATCATCCTGGGTGACGAATGTCAAGGATAAAGTGGCCGAAGAGTACCACTCAGGCATGTAACTGTATTACAAATCCTTGATGGAAGCTCGTCAGTCGGAGGAGGCCAGGACTAACAATGGATATGTTATATCTTCGTCCGTAAATGATACTGAATTATGGAATAGATTATGGAAACTCCCACTAGTACCTAAGGTGCGTGTTTTTTGGTGCCGAGTTCTTCGAGGAATTCTTCCTAACTATAGAACTCTGTCACGGCGACATATAATGGATAACAACACTTGTGCTCTGTGTAAGGCAGAATCTAAAAGTGTGATGCATGCCTTAATTGAATGCAGTCATGCAAAGTTGTTTTCGGAAGCAGCAAAGAAAATTCTATTAGTTAAACTGCGGAAGCTACACCCATTGATATGGACAAAAGATATCCTTTGTGAGTTTTTTTTCAACCGACATGAGAGAGCTATTATAACTTCAGTCATGTACTCGATCTGGTCATCGAGAAATAATCTGACTCGTGGTGAATCTGCTTTTAATCCAACTAAAACTATGAAGATGGTGAAGGAGACCTTGCAGACCCTTGAGTTACCAAGGGAGGAGGGTTTTCCTAAACCTGCTAGGCCGGACTGTAAGTGGCAGAGACCACCTGATAGAGTTGTTAAAATTAATTCCGATGGTGCAGTTAATGTCAACTGGCAACTAATGGTGCTGTTGCACGGGAGGGTGTGGTTTTCCGTGGTGCTACGGGTAAAACTTGCCGAGATTTGTCTAATCCTCTGACTATGGAGTCCCTTGCACTTAGAGATGTTGTTTTGTATGCTCGAGGAAGGGGTTTCAGCAGTGTCGTTTTTAAAGTTGACTCTGAAGATTTGGTTCGACTTCGGCAAAATAGAGCTAATGATCATTCAGTGATCAAGCAGGTTTAGGTTTTAGATGAGATTAGTGAGCTGAGTTTGTTGTTTACAAATTTTAGCTTAAGTCATGTTCATCGCGAGGCTAACTAGGCGGCTCATTCTTGTGCGAAATATACAAGTTTACAAGATGAGTCGTTTCCTACAATGCTGAGCCACCTGGTTTACAAGATGAGTCGTTTCCTTCGATGCTGAGCCACCTGCTTTTCTAGTTCACAGCCTGGCTGATTGTAACTTGATGTGATTTTGATGGCTGCAAGTTTCTAACGCACTTTTTTCCTTACTATGGTACTTAAGGGGGCTGAAAGATTTTTAATGAGGCGGCTTGCTAGCTTTAATATATTATCTTTCAAAAAAAAGCATGTAACTGTATGCTTTAAATGGTAGGGGTATAATTTAGAAAACTTCCACTTTCACAGCATAATCAATAGAATTTCGAATCAAATGCTGTGTCATGAATATCCAAAAGATGTTGACATGATGTGCATCTAAATCTCAACTGAATCAATTCACTTCAGTTGAACAAATGTAGTAGAATAAAGGGAGATGATTTCTCAGAAAATAAATGGGGTTTTGCATCATGCATTGGCAAATGCAGGAATTTTCAATTTTGTGAATAGGTCACCCCGACTGTCTCCATCCATGTGCAATGCTACGTCCAGCTGCCGATTATAAACCATGTGGTTTTCATGAAGTAGGATAGAAAGCGAACTGCAAGATGCATAGAAAACATTAGGCATGGGGTACAATCAAAAGATAACAACCAGATTAATGTTGCACTACACGGGGTAAAACTAAGAGATCAATATCAGAGCGAATTTTTGTAGATTCAACTCTTATCAGTTTGTAATGTTGTATTTGAGTCAAAACCAGTGAAGCGATATTGTGGCAAAAAAAAAAAAAAAAAAAAACCAGAGGAAGTACGGAAGCAACGATAGAAGCCTATAACCGGCACAGAATAGTCCATCTATAAGCTATTCCAGGTACGTTGTTGAACCGTGAGCTCATCTAGGAGCTGCTAGATTCCAGGTACATGGTTAAACTGTCAAACAGCACAGCACAGTTGACAGCACTCAGTAATAGCACCTGCAAGCTAGTCCCCTAGAAAAGGGCGAAGGTAACAGGAAGAAAAGTTGTCTGCCACCATTGTCTTGTAGAATCAGTGCTCAGGAACATGTTACCACGAAAGATGTCTAGGATCCAAATTGATTTTCTTTAACTGAAACCAAATAGCTTTGATACATATATTTAACTTATTAGAACAGTGATTGTTCACCAAAGTGGACACACGAATCACTTGTTAATCCTGAATTTGTAGACCATTAATTTCATCAGACATTTAGTTTCCTAGTGTCATTCTCGGAAAAAAAAAACGAGTGTATCTCCATCTCTAAACAATAACACTACAACATAAATCCCAATGATCATTATAAAAATTATTTTTCAACCAGAAGAATCTACAACTTATGAAAAAGCAATGCTACACACTTATCGTTGGGCATGCATTAACAGAACAGGCTACAGAATAGCACGCACGATTATGCTAGTACAAACCATCGCGTGCTTAACCACATCCAAATAACACTTCATCATAACTTGTTTACACCATGGCAATGTGTTCACACAACTAGAAGTTCAAGATCTAACCTGATTCTAAAAAAAACAAATGGTTGACCATGATAGCAGATTAGTGCTCCTCAAGAATAGCAACAGTTTGCCTAGTGTTAAACAGAAATTACTCGATCAGTGGGCTTGAACTGCAATCACACGTTCCACAAAAAACAGAATCTAAGAGACATAAAAGTTAACCAACAAAAATTCACAGGTTAGCCACAGCCACTAAGAAGCTCCGGGTGATGATCCTAGGATTGAAACTTATCAAGGCTGAAAGGAAAGGCGTATAGCTTAGATGCCAGTAAAACTGATATTGCAACACTAAATACAACACTATCATCGGCTCTATAATACTCAGAGTGCGATTTTGCACCGCATGCTGGCTGATATGCAAAACACTGTAGCGTCAACGACAACTACAATAATTCCTAAATTCAGTTTAAAGCGGAGTATATGTGTATATCCTCAATTTTCTGGACCAAGTTCACGTCTGTAACTATCCCAGTTTTATATGTCAATCTGCATCTTAAACTGATGTGATAAAAAACTGAGCATATTGCTGTTTTCTCATGAAAGCTTGTGTGAGCAACCAGTAGGCAACAAGAGTGCAAGGCATGGAAAATCAAAACACAAGCTCCAAAAGCTCCAAAAGCCCCAAAACTATGAAAGTAGTTTTACATCTTAGCATATGGTAAATCGAATTGCAATTGTTAGTAGCACAACAATTCAAAGCTCCAAAAGGCCAAGAACCTGATCGTGTGTCATGCCTCTCCTGCGACTCTTCCATAAACACAAATACTATTCACCGATTAAACTCACTTACATCTATTCAAAGCCCTCAGTCCCTACCAGTCTACCACCCGAGCATTCAATCCAAGTAACAAACTTGAGTTAGTACTATATAAGAACGTCATGGGCGAGATTTTAGCGAAAGGATAAGAGCACAGTGCATGCCTACTGAATTTTATAGTGTTTGCTAGTTACTAGCGTATCATCACTGATTTAAATCAAATTTCCAAGACCTCAAAATAGTTTCTCATTTGTTCAAAGGGTTGTACTTTAATTAAAGGGAAGGTAGAAAAACTTTCTTTTATCTTCAAGAAGGTAAGAACAACATACAACATGTGGTACAGCAGGCATGTTAGGCTTAACCACGTGAATGACTCAAGTCAATCGACAGCAGCCCAATTAACCACAATACTGGAATTCTGTAGCAGCCCAATTAACCACAAAACTGAAATTCTGTTGCCAGAATAGCGGCCCTTAGGATACAGCCCAGTTAGCAGGGAGTGTGCCACTCATGGTTTTTAAGGCGTCCTAAAGTGCACTCTACCGCCTAAGTGGGCAAAACCCTAAGTCGCTGGGGCGCGCTCTATCACCTAAGTGTCCTAATGAGGACGCCTTAAAAACCATTGGTGGCACTGCAGCCAAGATCTGACAGCCAGGAACGACAGAAGCACGAGATCAGATGGTGTACAAGGTTGGAGTGTTAGAGAGATCCTAGACTGTCCAGTTGTACTGTCCTAAATAAATAAAGGGTATCATCTATCCTCTGGAAGCATGCGTGCTGAAATTCAGTACTCTATCACGCAAACCAGAAGAAGCTGGATTCTAAAAGTGACCAGAATATACCGCAAAGTAAAGCCCTTGTATAGAGGCAGATATGCACACGGAAATAGAAATATGAAAAGGCGGCCTCTCTATTATACGGGCATTCAAGTAAGTATTGGTCAACTACATGCATATCAGAGTTCAAACGACCTGCGCCAGCAGCTAAGTCATATCACTCTCAGTAGGAGCTGAAGAAGCACTTCATAAGGGCTATGTTGTAACTATATGTGGCACATATTAATGCTGCTACAGCACAACATGATTCTGAAGGTTTCAAAGTTTTCTTTGGCATATGTGATAGACTCAAAGGTGAGTAACCAAGACGTCACACAGTAACCTTCTAAATGAAAAAATTGACAATGCAGCAGCAAAATACGCAACATGATAACACCAACCAAGAATAATTTTACACGAAGATAGCCAGAGATGAGATATTTGCAATTAGACATTTAAAAATAAAATAAATTGCAGAAAGTACAATTGCAATGAGGATATGCTGGTCGAAGTTCAAAACCCCAAGAATATTACCTGATGTCACGACTTGAACAGAACTAGGATAAGGGTGCCCACTTGACCTAGTGGATAATCACTCATACTCAAATTGCACATCAACATGCACATACTTTCTCATGAGACAGACTATAAAAGAGGTGAAGCTTGCTAACATCTTGCGCTCTTCGCGTGTTTTTGCCTCAGAAAGAACACCATGAATGACAAGTTTCTTGAGATTTGGACACTTTTCAATCATTCCAAACACCCAGGGTCCAAAGTGCTCACTTATTACTGTCCAGCCAAGTTCCAGAACCAATACATTCTCTAGTGGTGACAATCCTTGGAGGCTATAATGAAGTAGCCCATCTCGTAATTCATAACTTAGTGAAAGATGCCTTAGAAGAGGAAATGAAACAGCAATAGTCTCCAAGTCCACAATCTCATCCTCATCATCAAACACAACACCCCATAAACGTAGTGTCCGCAAGTTACAAGCTCTAGAAATCATATTGTAGAACTTTGGCCAGACTATCATGAAGTTACTCACATCCACGACCTCCAGATGATCTGTACTCTCCCCAATATCCAAATGTGTAACACTCACATCATCAATCTTGAGATGCTTTAGTGTACCCTTCCCAGAGAGCTCAAACAAATCAAGGTTCAAAGCATTCAGGTGCAGGACCTCCAGATTATCTGCATCGAGTATGATCTTGTCTACACCGACTGTTTTTACAAAAAGGCTTTTCAAGGTATGGCTTGTCAATTCCATTGTAGACAGCGGATCAGAAGTGACAATCTCAAGGACATCGAGTGCCAGTGACTCAATCTTTGGACAAGCAGCAACTAAAAGGCTCAAATCCAGGGCAGAAATGCTCACATGCCTCAAATAGAGGGACTTAAGACAAGTGAACCTCTGGTAGCTAGGTTCAACACCGGTGATTGTGTTATGGTCCAAATCCAACACCTCCAGCTTCTGTCTCCCACACTTCTCCAGGATGTTCACATTAGGGTTGGTTTGGATGTTGTAATACAAGCATCGGAGCGTATCCCTGGTATACATTAACCATGCAATCACAGGTGCTGCGGAGAACTCATGTGTGTTATCTATATGTATAGAGAGGCACTGCAGCCCCATCGTCTGAAATATAGTCTGCGTGATGACGATCTCCAGTTGACGTGTAGTCATGTCTCGAGGGAAGTCGTCAGAGTTGAAGGACAGTGAGTGGAGATGCTTCCTACAGGCCTCCCGCCACTTCCGACAGACCCCAGAGGCAACCATTACATCGCGTGCAGCACTAAGCTGTGCAAAAATGTTGCCAATAACTTCAACCGGGAGGTGCTCCATAGTTACTTCCAACTGAATTGTCCGATTTGATCAGCTAAATCCAAATGCAGAATTTGCCCAATCACAGTCAAGACAAGTGCAGTACTCAACAGAATTCATGGGGTGACAAACATTTCGGGATGTGTGATCATCAATGTAAATTCTATGAGCCATACATTTCGATCCAGTCACCTTACTTCCCTGTGAAATGGCAATGATAGACAGTCATGTGAAGGTCAGTGGGGTTTAGCTAATCAACTGGATGCAAACAAGCGCATACCTCAAAACGCAACGGCCAAAGGTCCCGGACTGGGTGGAGACAGCAGGAACGCGGTGAAGAAGAATGGGAACTTGGATGGCGGCGGCTGTAGGGGGGCCGATGGTAGACTACGGGAGATTTAGGGCTTGTTTGATGGAGGAAACATGCCTTGGCCGGATACCTCGCCGGAAGTTGCCTAGGCCGCCTTGGTTGATTGGCGCAAGCAATCCGCTCCAGGCCAATCGGACGCCTCGGCACCAGGCGCCGCCGTCTTCCACCCGTAATCACCGGACAGATACACGCGGCACCGCCGTCCTCCCCTCTAGAACCAGAAGCCGGTGGATTCCGCGGCCTCTTCCTGACCCGACCGGGCGCGGAAATCGATTTGGCGCCGCCGCCCGTGGAACCGATCCGAAACCTCAACCAGCGGCGAGAAAGGGCTTGTAGCTGCCGGGCGTGGACGATGACGACCGGATCTCGAGGAGCTTGGCCTTACTCCTCGATGCCGCCGTCGATGACCAGGCCGCCGGGATCTCGTTCTCCGCCCGATGACAAGGGTGTCCGTGGTTCTATTCCTCTTTTTCTTTCCCCCACCGATCTTTTTTCCGGTAATATCGAACAGATGGTCTGATTTCGTGTTAAGTTAACGAATTCACTGAGAGGCGTATCGCAGTCTCTTAGGCTGTGTGTTTGGTAGCAAAATATTTTAAAGTATTTTAACAGTTTATCAAATAACATAGTTTCAAATGCTTTCATTTGTTTGGCTGTGAGCCTGTGACTACAGACTGTAGTATTAATACCTCATTGACAACTTTAATATGACCTCTGGTAAACTTCTATGTTATGAGAGTAGAAGTAACTTTTACATTTGCATAACATGCATCTCTAAAATATGGGAAAATTTTGAACTTTTTTACTTTTAAGAACCAAAGTGGCCAGATTTGAACTCCAATGTCGAAGTTCACCTAACTTATCCACCAAAATTCTACTCCATTGTATGTACAATTGAACCATGGTCTCTCTAAAAAAAACAATTGAACCATGGCTGAGGGTGAAATCCTATGGTGGAGGTTCCATTATACTGAAAAGACCATCAGGATTAACCAACAAATGTAGTTGGTCACCCTAGCGTCGTGTAGACAACGCATCTCCCGGAGTGGGACACGATAGTCAGTTGTACCCATTTCCTTTTCGCATTCCTCGGATATCTAGTTGGGATGGTTTCTTGGGGAAACCCAACATGGTGGGAGCCCGTAACATCCTCTTCCCATCTGCGAAATGACAACTATGGTATCGTAGAATGGAGCGTAGGTTTATCAACCGAAACACATTACACTTGGTGGAATGTGGAGCCTCGGAGAAGGGTAGTGATTGGCTTGTCTTTTAGTCGGGCCTCACACCATTTTGGATTGTGTGAATGGAGAGATACTCCCTGTTGTGCACTAAGGCTTAAGACGTTTATGGGTAAAAGTAGCTAACCTCTCGAGAGTGTATAGAACATGTTATGATACTTATTGTTCTTGGGTAAAGAACTACGATCACAGCGGGAAAGGAACTCCATGAAATTCTCACAACCCATGGGGACCGACGGACATTGTTTTTCATAATCTAAACTTACTTTTTCTAAAAAAAAACATTTCAAAAACCTGCACAAGCCTAGGATCTCTTGGTCCATGTTTATACATCAAATAACCATCATAGAACTTGCTGAGTACTCTAGTGTACCCAATCTATTACTTTGTAACCTTTCTTTAGAGTCCGATAGGAATGATGCGGAGGCTACCGACGAACCCGAAGTAGAGGAGGTGTACTATGCAAAACCAAATCTGTCAAGAGGCGCCAAAGGAATATATTATGATATAGTATATGGAATAGTGGAGGGGGAAAAGGAGATAGAACCTTAGAACTCTTAAACTATGATAGATGAGTCGAGTAGCGTAGCACGCTACTAAATAAGTTGTTGAGCTCAGATGACATCAGGCTTAATTGTGTCATCTTGCTTCAAAACTTCAGATTCAAGATTTTCATTTGCTTTGACTCCTCATTAGACGGAGGAGTATCTCACATTATTTGTCGACTTTTAACTTATAGATTTAAGTTTATAAAGAGAGATTAGTTTGGACCAACGATATTTTTGTTGTAGCACTCTAAGGGATGCAATATTTATGGTGTTTTGTGAGTGTTATGTCAATGACTTGTACACTACAACATGAAGTGGTGTACTATGTCACTACAAGTAGGAACTCCTGCTTCGCCTGATCACTGTGGCAGATTTTCAACAGAAAATCTCCAAACCTTTGTGTAGAAAATCCACACCTCAGATGCTCATGGGTACACCTCGACCTCCACACCTCAGAAGCTCGCTAGGTAGACATGTAACTGTTTAGGAGATGTCAAATCTCCAAGAGAGGGGGTCCTTCTCCGTCTGTGGCCACATCTCGTTCTTTTTTTTTGGTGCGCGACCAAACATATAATCTCCTTCTCTCCAATGGATAACATTGAATATATGAGAGAAGTAGGGGTTAGCTCGATAATTTCGATCAAAGGATATTGACAGTAATGTTCCAGGATCTACCAACCTAGCTTGGGAGAAGCTTGGTACTATTTATAGGTAGATGGGAAGGATGCAAACAGTTGCCTAAAGTTGTGTAGCCATTTCTAAATATCTTTAGGGGTCCTGACAGGTAAAACCCCGTTAGGAGTACGAGTGTGGGACAAAAATTATCCATATGTACGTAAATGAGAGAATATCATGCCCATCAAGTGAGCAGGTATGGGTATGACATCGTAGAACCCGTACCCGTACAAAATTTGACAAGTGAAGCCTTGGTAATATTCCAATGTATTTAATTCCCCCTAAACATATGCACTCACATAGCTAGGCCAAACCTCACGATTCATAGTCCCACACAATTGTTGGTAGGTGATACGTCTCAAACGTATCTATAATTTCTTATGTTCCATGCTAGTTTTATGACAATACTCACATGTTTTATATACACTTTACATCATTTTGATGCATTTTCCGGTACTAACCTATTAACAAGATGTCGAAGCGCCAGCTCCCGTTTTCTCGCTATTTTTGGTTTCGTAAATCCTACACAGGAAATATTCTCGGAATTGGACGAAACAAAAGCCCACGGTCTTATTTTCCACGGAGCCTTCCAGAACACCGAAGAGGAGACGAAGAGGGACCACGAGGCGGCCACACCATAGGGGGGCGTGGCCCCACCCCTGGCCGCGCCGCCATATGGGGTGGGCCCCTCGAGCGTTCCCCAACTCTGCCCCTTCGCCTATATAATCCTTCCGTCGCGAAAACCCTAGGACCGAGAGCCACGATACGAGAAAAGTTCCAGAGACGCCGCCGCCATCAACCCTACCTCGGGGGGTTCTGAAGATCGCCTCCGGCACCCTGCCGGAGAGGGGAATCATCACCGGAGGGCTCTACATCACCATGCCCGCCTCCGGACTGATGCGTGAGTAGTTCATCCTTGGACTATGGGTCCATAGCAGTAGCTAGATGGTTGTTTTCTCCTCTTGTGCTATCATGTTTAGATCTTGTGAGCTGCCTATCATGATCAAGATCATCTATTTGTAATGCCACATGTTGTGTTTATTGGGATCCGATGAATATGGAATACTATGTCAAGTTGATTATTGATCTATCATATATGTGTTGTTTATGATCTTGCATGCTCTCCGTTGCTAGTAGAGGCTCTGGCCAAGTTGATAATTGTGACTCCAAGAGGGAGTATTTATGTTCGATAGTGGGTTCATGCCTCCATTGAATCTGGGACAAGGATGTAAAGTTCTAAGGTTGTGGATGTGTTGTTGCCACTAGGGATAAAACATCAATGCTTTGTCTAAGGATATTTGTATTGTTTACATTACGCACGTACTTAATGCAATTGTCCGTTGTTTGCAACTTAATACCGGAAAGGGTGCGGATGCTAACCCAAAGGTGGACTTTTTAGGCATAGATGCATGCCGGATAGCGGTCTATGTTCTTTGTCGTAATGCCCTAAGTAAATCTCATAGTAGTCATCATGATATGTATGTGCATTGTTATGCCCTCTCTATTTGTCAATTGCCCAACTGTAATTTGTTCACCCAACATGCTATTTATCTTATTGGAGAGACACCACTAGTGAATTGTGGACCCCGATCCATTCTTTTACATCTGAAATACAACCTACTGCAATCATTGTTCTCTGTTGTTCTTTTCAAGCAAACATCATTCTCCACACCATACGTTTAATCCTTTGTTTACAGCAAGCCGGTGAGATTGACAACCTCACTGTTAAGTTGGGGCAAAGTATTTTGATTGTGTTGTGCAGGTTCCACGTTGGCGCCTGATAACCCACAAGTATAGGGGATCACGTGTAGCCTTTTCGATAAGTAAGAGTGTCGAACCCAACGAGGAGCTAAAGGTAGGATAAACATTTTCTCAAGTTCTATCAACCACTGATACAACTCTACGCACACTAAGCGTTTGCAATATCTAGGAAATAAAACTAGAGCGATAACGGGTATGAGAGGTGACTTTGCGTAACAATAAAATACACGGAATAAATGTTAGTGCTGCAGCAATAAAACAAACTAAACTAATAGTACCATGAGTGTGGAAAGGCGGTGGTAATAGTGGTGGCTTTATCCAAGATCAATTAGTGAAGATCTTGGGTTCAATGTCTTCGATGCAGTTTTCTATGTAGGAGAGGCTAAATATACATGCTCTCCCTCCGGGATTACAAGTACTATATGATTGGCTTGCTAGTAAACATCCGTAAATACTAACAAGCATTAAGGTTTCCCCAACCATAGCCTTAAGTAAATGGTCCTCTTACTCCCATACATGCAACTATCCGGTTCGCGTCCTGACATAGGCATCCCCAATGGGCCTGCCGATGATGGTACCCGGGGTTTACTGAAAGCCCATTACCCGAAGAATAAGAAGATTCGGAAGCCCAAGATATTGTTAAGGAAAGTTAGAGTTGTAATAGGAAGCATTATTTGTAATCTTGCGGGAGGAGTTAGAAACCTTCCCGGACTCTGTAACTTGTACAATACGAATCCCTCGGCTCCACCTCCTATATAAGGGGGAGTCGAGGGACACAGAAAGGATCGAGTCATTGTTTTCTCAAACCCTAGTTTTCATATTCGTCGAGTACTTTTCGGCTGAAACCTTCGAGATCTACTTGCCCTCTACATCCAACTAAACCCTAGTCTACAATCCGTAGGCATTGACAAGTTAATACCTTGTCAATTGGCGCCGTCTCGTGGGAACTAGAGGCGACAAGGAGCTGATCTCGATGGCACGTTCAAGACCGTCGACTTCATCGCAGCAAGCAACATCATGGACAGAGGTAAACAGATCGAAACCGGTCTCGTTGATTTTATTCCTCACCCGCCCTCCCGTTTGGATGCATATGCGTATCTGGAGGAGCCCATGAAGATGATGTTTGGAAAATTCCACTTCCACGTCGAGAAAGAAGGATCGTATCGTCTCGAAGTTCCGATCTCGTCGGGATTATCGGCGAATGGTCTTGATTTCTCAAACTCAGTATCATCCGTCGAGTCAAGCGACAAGGAGATTTCATCGCCACGCTTCATCGGCAGCAGGGCAAGTGAAAGACTCGCCAAAATCTTCAGCGACATGTCCTTCGAGTCATCGGCGGACTCCTATATAAGCGATGATTCGAGCGACACCGATAGCTTCGACTTCATCGACAAATCCATCTCTATTGGGAAGGTCTTCACCAATCTCTATGATGGTGTCACCAAACCAAGCAAAGTGAAAACTCCAAAATATCACCAAGTCTACGCCATTGGAGAAGCAAGTCGCGATCAAGAGGAAACATCAGAGGCTTTCGACGATTTGGGAAACCCCTATGTCGATCCCTCGGATCTAAGGAGAGGTTTGGGCACTAAATATGTCGGGCCCACACTGCGTGCTAGAGTTCAACTTCCACAAGCAGCTCGGGATAGAGCCGCGAAAGCTTTGGATGGCTCCGAACCAATGGAGACAACTCGCTACGATCGAAGAACCGCAAGCTTATCAATATAGACTTGCCCGAGCCGGAAGAGAGTTGGAAAAACAGGCATACCGCTTTGAACGTAAGAAGGGAGGCAGCCTTCCGCATCAAGCAGGCGACGAGCGGAATTAAGTCGACACTCGTAAACTTCGGGAGATAGTCACAGAGAAGCTCTGGAGGAGAGCAAGATCTCGACCGCAAAATATACCGGAAGCCGAAAGAGAGACTCTAATCCAAAACCTCGACATGTCTTTTATGTCAATCGACACGAGGGGGAATATTATCCCAAAAACACCGGAAGTGTGGTATATGGCGACACAAGCTTTCATCTTAGCGTCCAGACCACCTCCCGGAGATCCAAGAGAAGCGTTGTACAACATGGCCATGGCAGGATGTGGAGCCATGGGAGCAGCGTTCACAGCCACACCTCCCGAAGGAACTGCAAGGCAAAATAGTCCGAGACCTACCGTAGCAGTGCAAGATCCACCAAGAGCAAGTGGAGCCAGGGATACAGCAACTCGAGCCGTAGTCGATAGAGCGCGACAAGAAAGAAGGGAACGTCGGCATTCACCGGACCTTGCCGAAGAGGACATGTGTGGACTTCCATGTTTCACACGACGGGTCCGAAAACTCGAGTTCCATCAGATTCAAGCTACCCGATAGTTTCAAGAAATTCGATGGCTTGCAAGACCCCGAGGATTGGCTTGTAGATTACCTCGAGACAAGAAATTGATAGGCGGGACCGCAGCAACAGCCATGCGAGCATCCGGATACATCCGAGCGGAGCCGCTGTGTCATGGATAAAAAGCTTCCCCCAGGTTCCATCGACAACTGGGAAAGTTTCGAGGACGTGTTTATTAAGAATTTCCGGTCAACTCCGCAAGAAACCTGCGACACTAGAGGAGTTGAGGTCATGTCGACAAAAGCATGATGAATCAATGAGAAGTACATTCAAAGGTGGAACATCATCAAAAACTCGGCAGAAAATATATCTGACGAAAGAGCGATAGATGCATTTGTTGCAGGAGTTCGACGAGGAGATTTTGTGGAGGACTTGGGGAGGACAAACCCAAGAATAGTATCAGCTTTAATGGAGATAGCAAACAGATGGGCAGATGGCGAAGATGCGGTACATAACAAACGACATAGGTCCCCGGAGGAAGATCGCAGTCGAAATTTTCAAAATAGACGTCGATTCCCCCGTCAATTTTCGAGTTACGATGCACCCGGCCAAATATCGGCCGGCTTTCTGGGAAACAATGGAGGAAACAAGAGAGATGACTACCAGAGAAGTAATGCACAAGAAGGCGACAATAGAGATAACAGTACAAAATAGCGGGTCAAGGTTCCGCAGACCTTTTGTGTCTCCCGAAGAGATGATGAACGGGCCGTGTCGTATGCATTTCTTTCTCGATAGCAATGGAAAAAGACAAGTCGGACACTTGCAAAAGGACTGCCGAAATTTCCAGGCAATGTTAAGGTGGGCGGGACACGCAAATGCTCGTGCAGCTCAGCGTAAATCCTCAAGGACCTAGGAGTGAGATTCACTTGCCACCTCCTCCCGCGGTTACGTACGAAAATCGACATCATCTCAGAATAGCGGCAGCACCTGCTCCACCGCCCTACGTCGATCCTAACTCTAACGGAGCGGTCTCGATGATTCAGAAAGGTAGGCCATCCAATAGAGCTCAGAAAGTAATCTCGCGACAGGTGTTTATGGCAGAAAAGATGCCACCACCAACAATCGAGTACCTTAACTGGTCATGGCAAGATATTGGCTTCACAATAGCTGATCATCCACAAGAAGTTCCTCGACCAGGGCAGTCAAGACCGATCTTACCGAGCAGTAATTGCGGGATTCGATGTATCTCGAGTATTCATAGATGGCGGCAGCAGCTCTAAACCTTATGTACGCTGATACGCTAAGGAAGATGAATATTTCCTCGCAAATTTGAAACCAACCGACACACGTTTCCACGGCATCACACCGGAGAAGCCAAGTTACCCACCGGGGAAGATCAATCTCGACGTTCGGCTTTGGGACCCGAGAAAACTACAGGATAGAGAGGCTGGAATTCGAAGTTGTGGATTTCCCGTCGCAAGATCATGCTTCGTTGGGGCGACCAGCATATGCCAGGTTTATGGCGGTACCACATTACACGTACTTGCTTTGGAGGTTACCTCGGACCCAAGGGACCGATCACAGCTCAAAGGAAGCTTCGCGCTAGCCGATAAATGCGACAAAGATTTTCATCGACTAGCGTAAACTTTCGGGATGCAGTGCGAGTACGCAGCGTCAAGGCTCATGACCGATTATGATGTGCTGCCGTACGTAGGGAGGCCCAACAAGGAATCAACTTTCAATACAGCAAAAGATTCTAAGGAAGTGCAGATTCACCCGACAGATCCGCAGAAAACAACATCCATCGCAACAAACATGGACCTCGCATAGGAAAGCGCGCTCGTCGAGTTCCTCCGTGAGCACTCGGAAAATCTTCGCATGGTGTCCAACCGACATGCCAGGAGTACCCGTGGAACTTGCCGAGCACCACCTAAACTTGGATCCTATCGCGAGACCAATCAAGCAACCTTTGCGACGTTTTTCGGAACCAAACCGCAAAGCCATGCTCGTCGAAATTGATCGACTTAGAGAAGCTGGTTTCATCAAAGAGATATCTATCGAGGCCACTTGGGTAGCTAACCCAGTTGATGGTGCCGAAGAAAAACACGAAAGTCCTTCGCATGTGTGTCGACTTTACGTGCCTCAATAAACATTGTCCAAAGGATCACTTTCCCCTCCCAAGGATCGATCGATTATCGACTCCACGGCAGGATGTGAACGTCTTTCCTTCTTGGACGCATATTCTGGTTACAATCAGATCAGATTAAAAGAAGACGACGAAGCTAAAACAGCGTTCATCACACCGTACGGCGTATTTTGTTACAAAACAATGCCCTTCGGGTTGAAAAACGTGGGAGCAACATATCAACGGATGATGCGTAAGTGCCTAGCAACACGCATTGGGAAAAATGTACAAGTGTACATCGACGACGTCGTCATCACATCAAAAAAGGGGGCAACATTAATCGAGGACTTGAAGGAAACTTTCGACAACCTCGACAAATTTTGTCTCAAGTTGAACCCGACGAAATGTTCTTTCGGCGTCCCTGTAGGAGAACTTCTCGGGTTCCTAGTTTCAGCGAGGGGGATTGAAGCAAATCCTGAAAAAATCCAAGCTATCGTAACAATGAGGAGGCCAACAAAGTTGAAGGAAATACAGCAGCTAACTGGGCGAGTCGCAGCTTTAAGCGCATTCGTCGCCAGTCGGGAGAAAAGGCGCTACCATTCTACGCCTTAATCAAACAAGGAGAGAAGTTCCAATGGAACGAAGATGCAGATAGGGCCTTCGAGGACCTCAAGCGGAAAATTTCGACACCACCAATTCTAGTAGCGCCAAAAGAGAAAGAACCGCTCCTGTTATATATTGCGGCTACACCTCGTGTGGTCAAGACGGCACTAGTTGTCGAAAGAGAAGAAGAAGGAAAACTCCATGGAGTGCAGAGGCCAGTATATTTTATCAGCGAAGTATTATTGCCTTCAAAACAGAGGTACCCGCAGTACCAAAAGCTAGCATATGGAGTATTCACAACCGCAAGAAAATTGCGTCACTATTTTTCGGCGCATCCGATAATAGTGGTGAATGAGGCGCCTTTATCCAACATACTCAATAATCCAGAAGCTACAGGCCGTGTCTCCCTTTGGGGAATAGAACTTTCCCCAATAAAGTCACAAATTCTACCAGACTTCATCGCAGAGTGGATGGAGTTGCAAAACACAGGACCTCCGGATTTATCGAGAACCTGGACTATGAACTTCGACGGGTCCAAAAGGTTAGAAGGAGCTGGAGCAGGGGTAATACTCATATCACCTGAAGGCGACAAATTGAAATACGTCCTGCGGATGACGTTCCCAAACGCATCTAATAATGAAGCAGAATATGAAGCCCTTATACATGGGATGAAGATGGCGAAAGCCTGCGGCGCAACTCGACTAAAGATATTCGGCGACTCACAATTGGTAGCTCAGCAAGTCATGAACCAATGCGATGCGGTCAATGATAGCATGGTGGTGTACAAAGAGATGTACAATGAGCTGGAGAAACTGTTTGATGGATGCGAGGTAAACCATATCGCAGAGTTGAGCAATGATGAAGCCGATGTTCTCGCAAACATCGGGTCGCAATGGTCTCGCAATCCCCCAGGTGTGTTCTGGGAAGAGATAACAGAAAGATCCACGAAGCCGAAGAAATTAACAAAGAAGGAGAAAAGCGAGAAACCCTCGGGGGCTGCGAAAGAAGCATTGGAAGAAGAAGAAGAGGAACAAGATCTAGTATTGATGGTGCAAATCCCGTGGATGCAGGCGTACATATCATACATCCTAAGAAAAACAATACCCGACGATCCAGTTGAAGCAAGGCGAGTTATTAGGCGATCCAAAGCTTTCACGGTGGTCAAAGGGGAGTTGTACAAACGCAGTATCTCGGGTGTGTTACAACGGTGCGTCACACCCGAAGAAGGAAGGATAATTCCGAAAGACGTACACGAAGGAGTATGCGGCCACCACGCGAGCAGTCGAGCTATTGCAGCCAAAGTTTTTCGAGCAGGATTCTACTGGTTGACAGCAATTAAGGACGCAAAGGAGATAGTACGAACTTGCGACACATGTCAGAGATTTGCCGCAAAACCTCACTCTCCGGCAGCAGAATTAATGCCAATACCCTTATCTTGGCCTTTCGCTCAATGGGGTCTTGATATGGTGGGAAAATTACACAAAGCTTCGCCAGAGGATACGAGTACATGTTGGTTGCCGTTGACAAATTCACCAAGTGGATAGAAGCAAAGCCGATAAATTCTCCGTGATGCAAGCATCAACAATAAAGTTCGTGAAGGGCATCGTTTTTCGATTTGGAGTACCTCACAAGCATCGTCACGTACAATGGCAGCAATTTTACGTCAAAGGAGTTCAAGGCGTACCGTGCGAGGTAGGCATCAAATTGCGCTCGCGCCGCTTGCACATCCTCAAACCAATGGTCAAGTCGAGAAAGCCAATGGTATCATCTGCAATGGCATCAAGAAACACTTGTTAGGGCCACTGGAAAAAGCTCGACATACCTGGCCAGAAGAGTTACCAAGTGTGTTATGGAGCATCCAAACAACACCAAATACATCAACACAGGAGACCCCGTTCTTTCTGGTCCATGGAGCAGAGGTAGTACCGCCGATAGAAATAGAGCACGACTCCCCCAGAGTCACAGAGTATAAGGAAGAAGTCTCCAGGAAAGCATTGGAAGACGACGTCGACGCACTCGACGAAGCTCGAGATGAAGTATTGTCAAGGGTAACTAAATATCAGCAGGACTCGAAAATTACCATAGTCGACGTTTGCGACCAAGATCTTTTCAAGTCGGAGACTTAGTTTTGCGACTCAATCAAGAGCGCACCGAAAAACTCGAGTCGCCATGGCTTGGCCCTTACGTCATCACGAAGTAATCGAAGGAGGAGCATACAGGATAAAAGACAAGAAGACAGGGTTCCCGAGAAAACCCCCGGAACGTGGCACATACTCAGTGCGGTTCTACGCTTAGAGTCGAAATATAGTCCTCCCCCGTAAAAATACAATGTACCGAAACGCCCGCGAGTTTTCAGTACGCACTCTTTTCCTTTTCGAGGCACCGAGTGGGGCCGGAAAGGTTTTTAATGAGGCGGGCTCGCGGTGCTGCAATATAATAAAGATAGTGGAGATATACTTCTTATCCTTCGACACGCCCGGGGCTCAATGCCTTCAAAGTTACAAAATATATACAATATAGATATAACTAGGCTTACCGAAATATTTCGCCTTGGTACAAGAATACCTCGCCAAATAGAACATCGGAAGCCAACAACTATGAATATAGTGTACTCGTCAAAATGTTATTACTTTGGTCTGAAAACCTCGCAACAAAAAGATAGAACGTCACCACCAAGACACTCGGGGGCTCGTACCCATTGATAGCGAAATATATGTACCTTCTCGCAATAAGAGAAAAATCTTCGGGATAACAAAATAGTATAAGCCCCAGCCAAAGGCTCGGGGGCTCGACGATCAAAAATAGAAACAATATATACTTACAGAGTTGACAGCTTTACAATATAGATCATGTGTACAAAGACGTATCAATGGTGAAACTACAGAAAAAAGAAAAATTCTCAGTGGCTACCTAGCACATGGTCTATGGTTACTCGTTCATTGGAAGGACGGGTACTATGCTCGGCATAGCTACCCTTCACAAAGAACTCAGCGTCCATCCGAAGAAGTTCATCCATCATATCTTCGGTACATGAGTCACTGCATCATCAATCTTGCTCATGTTTCTCTTTTCTTCGACATTTTAGCTAGAGCACGTAGGAACAATTTGATCCATGGGCAATTTCGGATGGCAAATCTTTATCATCATCATAGCAAATCTCGCGCCAGTGAGAGTTGAGCCCGCACAAAGTCATGAATTCGAGAGCATCTCGAATTTTTCCATTAATGCAGGAAGAGTCTCGGCATTTTGTTGCGAGGAACATGGTTCCATAAACTAAAAATAGGGTCTTCGAGAAATCAGGAAATCACGAACTCGACCCGCGCGATCTTGAATCGACAACTTGAGTACGCTCGGAGTAACCCAAAGATAGAACCATGTTGTGCCGCCAATTTGAGCAAAGCATTGGCTCGAAGCTCAACACGTTGATCTTCGGCGCTAAGTATCCAAAAATGAGCTCGGTACAACGAATAAATTGATAAGGAAGGAAAATAGCAACAATAACATCCAGCATGGTTGTGAACAAGAAACATACCGCCATGTCCAAGTCGGCATCAGTCATCATGAAGCATATAATTTTCTCGAGGAAGCTGGTAGTCTCAAGCAATAACAAGATCTCTTGCAGCAATGGCTTCTTGTGACTGTTGAAGAGCAATTTTTTCCCTCTCGGATGCTTGTCGAGATTGTTCCATCATCGCAAGAGTTTGTTTTTTCATGGATTGGAGTTGTTGGCGCAATTCTTGCAAATCTTGCGACAGATGTTGCCCGGAAGAACCGTCGACAAAGTCATCATTGACTAGTGTTTTCTTCGAGAAGGAGGAAGCAGGAGAAGTATCGGCAGAATAAGGATCGGCAGAGTAGTTATCAAATATCAACTGGAAAAGAAAATTCCAATATCAAAGGATTGCACAAGACAGAATTCCATTGATCTTCAAAAAATTTACATGGATATTACAAAAGGAGTTCTTCAAAAGTACTAAGGAAATTGTCGCCAAAGCTAATATGGCGACAATAGCTAAAGAAACAAGAAAAATAAAGAAGGGGCATTCAACTAGACCTCCGGCTTTGATGAGCTAGGAGTCGAAGATGGCTTGATCCCGAGATAGACGAGATTTTCTTCGTGTTGGGCTTTCGCCTTGATCAACGATCGCCATTTTCTGCTCTACTGTTCGTGTCGCTACTTTCGCCTAGCCGATAGTTTGTTGGCTATCGCAACCAAGGCAATAGTGCTTTCAATAGCGATCTTCATATTTTCTGGCGCATCTTCAGCCCAAGATCTTCAGAGGATTAAAGCACTTGGCAAGAGTAAGGAAAGTTGCGGTTCCTCTTTCTTCGGGAAGAAATAGGGGAAGAGTCGCGAAAGCCCGCTTTAGCTTGATCAATGCCTTCGCGTGCTTCGTTCCATGAAACTCAAGGAACGAAATGGCGTCAAGAAGAGGATCGTTGTCGGGATCTTCAAGTTCAAATTCTTGAGATGTTTTATCTGTCAAGATAAAAACTTATTGATCAACAAACGAGTGAAAGAAAGAAAGTCGAAAGGATGCGAAGTGGTTCAGATACTTACTGACAAAGCGACGGTTTTGCGACCTTACGCGCTTAATGATCGCTTCCTCGCGAGCAGATTGTGCGCGCTATATGCTCGCTCAGTGAAGTCTCAGCATCGTGAAGTCTCTTCCTAAGATCTTCGACACAGAGATCGGTCTTGGCCTTGTCAACTCTCGCTCTAGCTTGGATAGCATTCGATTCGGCCTTCTTACGAGCCTCTTCACTTTGCTCTAATTTTCGGCAAGTGTATTGGCACGTTGATCGCCTAGCGTTTTCGCTAAGAAAGTTAAATATAGTTAAAGCATCGACAGCAAAGGAGTAGCAAGCAAGGCAAAAAGAAGCAAAGGCATTACCTTCAGTCTTACTCGATACTCACGATACCCAATGAATTGGGCACCAATATGAATAAGCTCTTTGATCATAGGTCGTCAAAGAAGGACAAAGAAAAGAAAATGTCGGTATGGGAAAAATATGATGGCATAAAGAGGCAAAATGAGGAAATATAGATAGTGATACAAAAATTAAGAACTTACATCATCCAAGAGAGGGTTAGAGGAGCTACTCAATTGAAGAGTAGGCTCGATTGTTTCAACCCTTGCCCTTTTCGGTGAAGGGACAAGGGGCTTGAAGGAGGAGTAGAAGCGCCGATGTTTTGTTGAGGAGGCGAGGATTCCTCTCCTTCAACTGGCGTTCGAAACAACTAGAGTACGTGACGTGCTGCTTGAGCAGCCACATCAACACTGGTACTTCTTCCTCATCATCACGCGAATAAGGTTGGTAGCATAAAAAGCAAGATAGAAAAATCTTCGAGTACAAAAATAAAAAAATAAAGAGAGAAAAAGGTAACTTACGAACTGATGAGGGCCTCAAGGTATGGATCATAAGCTGCCTTCTGATGTGGAGGAACAGCTTCTTCGGCTTTGGAGGTGCCGGAGTCTTCGACATCACTCCTTTTCCTTTTGTTCTTTGGAGAAACAGCAGGGGAGGAGATTGTGCCGATGCGGTGCCTTCGGAGGAGCCTCCTTTCAACAGATCCCGCAGATTTTCGAGAATCGCGGGTTCATTCATAAAAGAGGGAGCATCTTGGTTGTCGTCGTAACGGCCTTTCCTCGACTTCTCCACCTTCGGAAGGGGAGGAAGCGAGACAAGATTTGGATGGTTCTATATAAAACAGGGGAAGATGTCAAAAAAAGGAGTTACAGTAAAATAGCAAGGCAATAACAAATCAACCGATAAAAATTACCTCGGGAAGCGCATTGGTGGCGCCGTATGCTTTACACGACAGAAGAAGGGACGAGATCTTTTTTGCTGAGAGAAGAGATTTTTCGGACAAGCTTTTCTAAATCCTTGACCTCCAAATCCACCGACAGCCGATCTGCGTCCTTGTCGCCAGCATACTTCCAGAGAGCATTCTGTCCCTTCTTCCTGTCGTGTAAAACCGTACAGCGCCACCAATGCGCTTCCCGAGGTAATTTTTATCGGTTGATTTGTTATTGCCTTGCTATTTTTCTGTAACTCCTTTTTTTTTGACATCTTCCCCTGTTTTTATATAGAACCATCCAAATCTTGTCTCGCTTCCTCCCCTTCCTGAAGGTGGAGAAGTCGAGGAAAGGGCCATTGTTACCGACGACAACCAAGATGCTCCCTCTTTTATGAATGAACCCGCAGATTCTCGAAAATCTGCGGGATCTGTTGAAAAGGAGGCTCCCTCTGAAGGCACCGCATCAGCACAATCTCCTCCTCCCGTCGTTTCTCCAAAGAACAAAAGGAAAAGGAGTGATGTCGAAGACTCCGCACCTCCAAAGCCGAAGAAGCCGTTCCTCCACATCAGAAGGCAGCTTATGATCCATACCTTGAGGCCCTCATCAGTTCGTAAGTTACCTTTTTCTCTCTTTATTTTTTTTATTTTTGTACTCGAAGATTTTTTCCTATCTTGCTTTTTATGCTACCAACCTTTATTCGCAGTGATGATGAGGAAGAAGTACCAGCTGTTGATGTGGCTGCTCGAACGAGCACGTCACGTACTCTAGTTGTTTCGGAAACGCCAGTTGAAGGAGAGGAATCCTCGCCTCCTCAACAAAACGTCGCGCTTCTACTCCTCCTTCAAGCCCCCTTGTCCCTTCACCGAAAAGGGCAAGGGTTGAAACAATCCCGGAGCCTACTCTTCAATTGAGTAGCTCCTCTAACCCTCTCTTGGATGATGTAAGTTCTTAATTTTCATATCACTGTCTATATTTCCTCTGTTTGCCTCTTTATGCCATCATATTTTTCCCATACCGACATTTTCTTTCTTTGTCCTTCTTTGACAGCCTATGATCAAAGAGCTTATTCGTATTGGTGCCCAATTCATTGGGTATCGTGAGTATGCGAGTAAGATCGAAGGTAATGCCTTGTCGCTTCTTTTTGCCCTTGCTTTCTTACTCCTTTGTTGTCGATGCTTTTAACTATATTTAACTTTCTTGGCGTAAAACCGCGTAGGTCAACGAACGTGCCAATACACTTGCTCGAAAATTAGAGCAAAGTGAAGAGGCTCGTAAGAAGGCCGAATCGGATGCTATCCAAGCTAGAGCAGTAGGCTGACAAGGCCAAGACCGATGCTGCTGGTGTCGAAGATCTTAGGAAGAGACTTCACGATGCCGAGACTTCGCTGAGCGAGCATATAGCCGCACAATCTGCTCGCGAGGAAGCGATCATTAAGCGCGTAAGGTCGCAAAACCGTCGCTTTGTCAGTAAGTATCTGAACCACTTCGCATCCTTTCGACTTTCTTTCTTTCACTCGTTTATTGATCAATAAGTTTTTATCTTGACAGATAAAACATCTCAAGAATTTGAACTTGAAGATCCCGACAACGATCCTCTTCTTGACGCCATTTCGTTCCTTGAGTTTCATGGAACAGAAGCACGCGAGGGCATTGATCAAGCTAAAGCAGGGCTTTCGCGACTCTTCCCCTATTTCTTCCCGAAGAAAGAGGAACCCGCAACTTTCCTTACTCTTGCCAAGTGCTTTAATCCTCCTGAAGATATTGGGCTAAAGATGCGCCAGGAAAATATGAAGGTCGCTGTTGAAAGCACTGTTGCCTTGGTTGCTGATAGCCAACAAACTATCGACTGGGCGAAAGTAGGCGACACAGAACAGGTAGAGCAGAAAAAATGGCGATCGTTGATCAAGGCGGCAAAGCCCAACACGAAGAAAATCCTGTCCTATCTCGGGATCAAGCCATCTTCGACTCCTAGCTCATCAAAGCCGGAGGTCTAGTTGAATGCCCCTTCTTTTTATTTTTCTTGTTTCTTTAGCTATCGTCGCCATATTAGCTTTGGCGACATTTTCCTTAGTACTTTTTGAAGAACTCCTTTTGTAATATCCATGTAAATTTCTTGAAGATCAATGGAATTCTGTCTTGTGCAATCCTTTGATATTGGAATTTTCTTTTCCAGTTGATATTTGATAACTACTCTGCCGATCCTCATTCTGCCGATACTTCTCCTGCTTCCTCCTTCTCGAAGAAAACACTAGTCAATGATAACTTTGTCGACGGTTCTTCTGGGCAACATCTGTCGCAAGATTTGCAAGAATTGCGCCAACAACTCCAATCCATGAAAAAACAAACTCTTGCGATGATGGAACAATCTCGACAAGCATCCGAGAGGGAAAAATTGCTCTTCAACAATCACAAGAAGCCATTGCCGCAAGGGATGCCGTTGTTGCTGAGGCTACCGAAGCTTCCTCTCGAGAAAATTATATGCTTCAGCTGATGACTGATGCCAGCTTGGACATGACAGGTATGTTTCTTGTTCATAACCATGCTGGATGTTATTGTTGCTATTTTTTCCTTCCTTATCAATTTATTCGTTGTACCAGGCTCATTTTTGGATACTGCTGCCGAAGATCAACGTGTTGAAGCTCGAGCCAATGCTTTGCTCAAACTGGCGGCACAACATGGTTCTATCTTTTGGGTTACTCCCGAGCGTACCCATCAAATTGTCAGATTCCAAGATCGCGCGGGTCAGGTCCGTGATTTCCTTGATTTCTATACGAAGACCCTATTTTTAGTTTATGGAACCATGTTCCCTCGCAACAAAATGCCAGAGACTCTTCCTGCATTAATGGAAAAATTTCGAGATGCTCCTCGAATTCATGGCTTTGTGCGGGCTCAACTCTCTGCTGGCGCGAGATTTGCTATGATGATGATAAAGATTTGCCATCCGAAATTGCCCATGGATCAAATTGTTCCTACGTGCATGGCTAAAATGTCGAAGAAAAAGAGAAACATGAGCAAGATTGATGATCTGGTGACTCCTGTAGCCGAAGATATGATGGATGAACTTCTTCGGATGGACGCTGAGTTCTTTGTGAAGGGTAGCTATGCCGAGCATAGTACCCGTCCTTCCAATGAACGAGTAACCATAGACCATGTGCTAGGTAGCTGATGTCTACTTCCCCCTCCTTTTCCTGTAGACAGTGTTGGGCCTCCAAGAGCAGAGGTTTGTAGAACAGCAGCAAGTTTTCCCTTAAGTGGATCACCCAAGGTTTATTGAACTCAGGGAGGAAGAGGTCAAAGATATCCCTCTCATGCAACCCTGCAACCACAAAGCAAGAAGTCTCTTGTGTCCCCAACACACCAAATAGGTGCACTAGTTCGGCGAAGAGATAGTGAAATACAGGTGGTATGAATATATATGAGCAAGTAGCAACGGTGCCGTAAAATAGCTTGCGGGCGTGTAGTTGATGGTGGTGGTATTGCAGCAGTAGTAACGCAAGAAAACAGTAAACAAGCAACGATAGCGTATTTAGGAACAAGGCCTAGGGATTACACTTTCACTAGTGGACACTCTCAACATTGATCACATAACGTAATAGATAAATGCATACTCTACACTCTTGTTGGATGATGAACACATTGCGTAGGATTACACGAACCCTCAATGCCGGAGTTAACAAGCTCCACAATTCAATGTTCATATTTAAATAACCTTAGAGTGTAAGATAGATCAATTCGACTAAACCAAGTACTAACATAGCATGCACACTCGTCACCTTCATGCATATGTAGGAGGAATAGATCACATCAATACTATCATAGCAATAGTTAACTTCGCAATCTACAAGAGATCATGATCATAGCATAAACCAAGTACTAACACGGATGCACACACTGTCACCATTACATCATGCAGGAGGAATAAAACTACTTTAATAACATTGCTAGAGTAGCACATAGATAAATAGTGATACAAAACTCATATGAATCTCAATCATGTAAAGCAGCTCATGAGATTATTGTATTGAGGTACATGGGAGAGAGATGAACCACATAGCTACAATGGAGCCCTCAGCTTCGGGGTGGATTACTCCCTCCTCATCATGGAGGCAGCGATGGCGGTGAAGATGGCGGTGAAGATGGTGGTGGAGATGGCTCCGGGGCAATTCCCCATCCCGGCAGGGTGCCTGAACGAGAGTTCTGTCCCCCGAATTGGAGTTTCGCGACGGTGGCGGCGCCCCGGAGTCTTTCCGGAGTTTCGTCAATTGGTACCGCGTTTTTAGGTCGAAAGGGATTTTATAGGCGAAGAGGCGGCGCAGGGGGCACTCGGGGGCGCCACACCCTAGGCCGGCGCGGCCAGGGTCTGGCCCGCGCCGCCATGTGGTGTGGTGGCCCCCTGGCCCCTCTCCAACTCTTCTTCGGTGTTCTGGAGCCTTCCGGGAAAAATAGGAGGTTTGGCGTTGATTTCGTCCAATTCCGAGAATATTGCCCGAACAGCCTTTCTGGAACAAAAAACAGCAGAAAACAGCAACTGGCACTTCGGCATCTTGTTAATAGGTTAGTTCCGGAAAATGCATGAAATCATCATAAAGTGCAAGCAAAACATGTAAGTATTGTCATAAAACAAGCATGGAACGACAGAAATTATGGATACGTCGTGGACGTATCGGCATCCCCAAGCTTAGTTCTCGCTCGTCCCGAGCAGGTAAAACGATAACAAAGATAATTTCGGAGTGACATGCCATCATAACCTTGATCATACTATTTGTAAAGCATATGTAATGAATGCAGCGATCAAAACAATGTATATGACATGAGTAAACAAGTGAATCATATAGCAAAGACTTTTCATGAATAGTACTTTCAAGACAAGCATCAATAAGTCTTGCATAAGGGTTAACTCATAAAGCAATAAATTCATAGTAGAGACATTGAAGCAACACAATGGAAGATTAAGTTTCAGCGGTTGCTTTCAACTTATAACATGTATATCTCATGGATATTGTCAACATAGAGTAATATAATAAGTGCAATATGCAAATATGTAGGAATCAATGCACAGTTCACACAAGTGTTTGCTTCTTGAGATGGAGAGAAATAGGTGAACTGACTCAACATTAAAAGTAAAAGAATGGTCCTTCAAAGAGGAAAGCATCGATTGCTATATTTGTGCTAGAGCTTTTATTTTGAAAACATAAAGAGAGCATAAAAATAAAGTTTTGAGAGGTGTATGTTATTGTCAACGAATGGTAGCGGGTACTCTAACCCCCTTGCCGTACAAACCTTCAAAGAGCGGCTCCCATTTTATTTTATTTTGGGTGGCACTCCTTCCAACCTTTCTTTCACAAACCATGGCTAACCGAATCCTCGGGTGCCCGCCAACAATCTCATACCATGAAGGAGTGCCTTTTTATTTTAGTTTTATTATGATGACACTCCTCCCAACCTTTGCTTACACAAGCCATGGCTAACCGAATCCTTCGGGTGCCATCCAACAATCACATACCATGGAGGAGTGTCTATTTTTGTTAATTAATTTGGGACTCGGGAATCCCATTGCCAGCTCTTTTTGCAAAATTATTGGATAAGCGGATGAAGCCACTAGTCCATTGGTGAAAGTTGCCCAACAAGATTGAAAGATAAACACCACATACTTCCTCATGAGCTATAAAACATTGACACAAATCAGAGGTGATAAATTTTGAATTGTTTAAAGGTAGCACTCAAGCAATTTACTTTGGAATGGCAGGAAATACCATGTAGTAGGTAGGTATGGTGGACACAAATGGCATAGTGGTTGGCTCAAGTATTTGGATGCATGAGAAGTATTCCCTCTCGATACAAGGCTTAGGCTAGCAAGGTTGTTTGAAACAAACACAAGGATGAACCGGTGCAGCAAAACTCACATAAAAGACATATTGAAAACATTATAATACTCTACACCGTCTTCCTTGTTGTTCAAACTCAATACTAGAAATTATCTAGACCTTAGAGAGACCAAATATGCAAACCAAATTTAGCAAGCTCTATGTATTTCTTCATTAATGGGTGCAAAGTATATGATGCAAGAGCTTAAACATGAGCACAACAATTGCCAAGTATCACATTACCAAGACATTTATAGCAATTACTACATGTATCATTTTCCAATTCCAACCATATAACAAATTAACGAAGAGGAAACTTCGCCATGAATACTATGAGTAGAGCCTAAGGACATACTTGTCCATATGCTACAGCGGAGCGTGTCTCTCTCCCACACAAGCATGATGTAATCCAATTTTATTCAAACACAAACAAAAATAAGAAACATACAGACGCTCCAAGCAAAGCACATAAGATGTGACCGAATAAAAATATAGTTTCAAGAGAGGAACCTGATAATGTTGTCGATGAAGAAGGGGATGCCTTGGGCATCCCCAAGCTTAGACGCTCGAGTCTTCTTAGAATATGCAGGGGTGAACCACCGGGGCATCCCCAAGCTTAGAGCTTTCACTCTTCTTGATCATAGTATATCATCCTCCTCTCTTGACCCTTGAAAACTTCCTTCACACCAAACTTCTCATAAACTTCATTAGAGGGGTTAGTACATAATCAAAAACTCACATGTTCGAGAGGTGACACAATCATTCTTAACACTTCTGGACATTGCTCAAATCTACTGGAAGGTAATGGAACAAAGAAATCCACCCAACACAGCGAAAGAAGCAATGCGAAATAAAAGGCAGAATCTGTCAAAACAGAACAGTCCGTAAAGACGAATTTTTAATAAATACTTCCGTTGCTCAAACCAGAAAACTCAAAACTAATGAAAGTTGCGTACATATCTGAGAAACACGCACGTAAATTGGCATATTTTTCTGATTTTTCTACAGAGAAAACAGCCCAGATTCGTGACAGATAGAAATCTGTTTCTGCGCAGAAATCCAAATCTAGTATCAACCTTCGATTAGAGGCTTCACTTGGCACAATAAAACACAAAACTAAGATAAGGAGAGGTTGCTACAGTAGTAAACAACTTCCAATACACAAATATAAAACAAAGTACTGTAGCAAAATGACACATGGGTTATCTCCCAAGAAGTTCTTTCTTTATAGCCATTAAGATGGGCTCAAGCAGTTTTAATGATGCACTCGCAAGAAATAGTATTTGAAGCAAAAGAGAGCATCAAGAGGCAAATTCAAAACACATTTAAGTCTAACATGCTTCCTATGCATAGGAATCTTGTAAATAAACAAGTTCATGAAGAGCAAAGTAACAAGCATAGGAAGATAAAACAAGTATAGCTTCAAAAAATTTAGCACATAGAGAGGCATTTTAGTAACATGAAAATTTCTACAACCATATTTTCCTCTCTCATAATAACTTTCAGTAGCATCATGAGCAAACTCAACAATATAACTATCACATAAAGCATTCTTATCATGAGTCTCATGCATAAAATTATTAGTCCCCACATAAGCATAATCAATTTTATTAGTAATAGTGGGAGCAAATTCAACAAAGTAGCTATCATTATTATTCTCATCAAGTGTAGGAGGCATAGTATAATCACAACAAAATTTACTCTCCATAGTAGGTGGAACCAAAAGACCACTATCATTATAATCATCATATATGGGAGGCAAAGTATCATCAAAGAAAATTTTCTCCTCAATGCTTGGGGGACTAAAAAGATCATGAAAACCAGCTTCCCCAAGCTTAGAACTTTCTATATCATTATCAACAATGGTGTTCAAAGCGTTCATACTAATATTACTACCAGCATGCAAATAAGATTCCATAGGTTTTTTAATCTTCGCATCAAACAATCCATGTTTTAAATCAGGAAATAGCATAAGAAGCTCATTCTTGTCCATTATGCCAAACTAGTGTAAACAAGAAACAAAAAGTTGCAATTGCAGGATCTAAAGGAAATAGCTTCGAGTACTTACGGCGCCGGAAAATAGCTTAGTAGCCGAGATCCGGAGTGTGAGTACCTTTTACCTTTCCTCCCTGACAACGGCGCCAGAAAATAGCTTGATGTCTACTTCCCCCTCCTTTTCCTGTAGACAGTGTTGGGCCTCCAAGAGCAGAGGTTTGTAGAACAGCAGCAAGTTTTCCCTTAAGTGGATCACCCAAGGTTTATCGAACTCAGGGAGGAAGAGGTCAAGGATATCCCTCTCATGCAACCCTGCAACCACAAAGCAAGAAGTCTCTTGTGTCCCCAACACACCAAATAGGTGCACTAGTTCGGCGAAGAGATAGTGAAATACAGGTGGTATGAATATATATGAGCAGTAGCAACGGTGCCATAAAATAGCTTGCGGGTGTGTAGTTGATGGTGGTGGTATTGCAGCAGTAGTAACGCAGTAAAACAGTAAACAAGCAGCGATAGCAGTATTTAGGAACAAGGCCTAGCGATTACACTTTCACTAGTGGACACTCTCAACATTGATCACATAACAGAATAGATAAATGCATACTCTACACTCTTGTTGGATGATGAACACATTGCGTAGGATTACACGAACCCTCAATGCCGGAGTTAACAAGCTCCACAATTCAATGTTCATATTTAAATAACCTTAGAGTGTAAGATAGATCAATTCGACTAAACCAAGTACTAACATAGCATGCACACTCGTCACCTTCATGCATATGTAGGAGGAATAGATCACATCAATACTATCATAGCAATAGTTAACTTCGCAATCTACAAGAGATCATGATCATAGCATAAACCAAGTACTAACACGGATGCACACACTGTCACCATTACATCGTGCAGGAGGAATAAAACTACTTTAATAACATTGCTAGAGTAGCACATAGATAATAGTGATACAAAACTCATATGAATCTCAATCATGTAAAGCAGCTCATGAGATTATTGTATTGAGGTACATGGGAGAGAGATGAACCACATAGCTACAGCGGAGCCCTCAGCCCTCGGGGTGGATTACTCCCTCCTCATCATGGAGGCAGCGATGGCGGTGAAGATGGCGGTGAAGACGGTGGTGGAGATGGCTCCGGGGGCAATTCCTCATCCCGGCAGGGTGCCGGAACAGAGAGTTCTGTCCCCCGAATTGGAGTTTCGCGACGGTGGCGGCGCCCCTGGAGTCTTTCTGGAGTTTCGTCAAGTGGTACTGCGTTTTTAGGTCGAAAGGGATTTTATAGGCGAAGAGGCGGCTCGTGGGGGCACTCGGGGCGCCACACCCTAGGCCGGCGCGGCCAGGGTCTGGCCCGCGCCGCCATGTGGTGTGGTGGCCCCCTGGCCCCTCTCCGACTCTTCTTCGGTGTTCTAGAGCCTTCCGGGAAAAATAGGAGGTTTGGCGTTGGTTTCGTCCAATTCCGAGAATATTGCCCGAACAGCCTTTCTGGAACCAAAAACAGCGAGAAAACGAGAACCGGCACCGTGGCATCTCGTTAATAGGTTAGTTCCAGAAAATGCATGAAATCATCATAAAGTGCAAGCAAAACATGTAAGTATTGTCATAAAACAAGCATGGAACGACAGAAATTATGGATACGTCGGGGACGTATCAGTAGCCACTGAGAATTTTTCCTTTTTTTGTAGTTTCACCATTGATACGTCTTTGTACACATGATCTATATTGTAAAGCTGTCAACTCTGTAAGTATATATTGTTTCTATTTTTGATCGTCGAGCCCCCGAGCCTTTGGCTGGGGCTTATACTATTTTGTTATCCCGAAGATTTTTCTCTTATTGCGAGAAGGTACATATATTTCACTATCAATGGGTACGAACCCCCGAGTGTCTTGGTGGTGACGTTCTATCTTTTTGTTGCGAGGTTTTCAGACCAAAGTAATAACATTTTGACGAGTACACTATATTCATAGTTGTTGGCTTCCGATGTTCTATTTGGCGAGGTATTCTTGTACCAAGGCGAAATATTTCGGTAAGCCTAGTTTTATCTATATTGTATATATTTTGTAACTTTGAAGGCATTGAGCCCCCGGGCGTGTCGAAGGATAAGAAGTATATCTCCACTATCTTTATTATATTGCAGCACCGCGAGCCCGCCTCATTAAAAACCTTTCCGGCCCCACTCGGTGCCCCGAAAAGGAAAAGAGTGCGTCTGAAAACTCGCGGGCGTTTCGGTACATTGTATTTTTACGGGGGAGGACTATATTTCGACTCTAAGCGTAGAACCGCCTGAGCTGTGCCACGTTCCAGGGGTTTTTCTCGAGAACCCCTGTCTTCTTGTCTTTTATCCTGTATGCTCCTCCTTCGATTACTTCCGTGATGACGTAAGGGCCAAGCCATGGCGACTCGAGTTTTTCAGTGCGCTCTTGATTGAGTCGCAAAACTAAGTCTCCGACTTGAAAAGATCTTGGTCGCAAACGTCGAATATGGTAATTTTTCAGGTCCTGCTGATATTTAGTTACCCTTGACAATACTTCATCTCGAGCTTCGTCGAGTGCGTCGACGTCGTCTTCCAATGCTTTCCTGGAGACTTCTTCCTTATACTCTGTGACTCTGGGGGAGTCGTGCTCTATTTCTATCGGCAGTACTGCCTCTGCTCCATGGACAAGGAAAAACGGGGTCTCCTGTGTTGCTGTATTTGGTGTTGTTCGGATGCTCCATAATACACTTGGTAACTCTTCTGGCCAGGTACGTCGAGCTTTTTCCAATGGTCCTATCAAGCGTTTCTTGATGCCGTTGCAGATGATACCATTGGCTTTCTCAACTTGACCATTGGTTTGAGGATGTGCAACTGACGCGAAGTGCAATTTGATGCCTACCTCTGCACAGTACGCCTTGAACTCCTTTGACGTAAAATTGCTGCCATTGTCTGTGACGATGCTGTGAGGTACTCCAAATCGAAAAACGATGCCCTTCACGAACTTTATTGCTGATGCTGCATCTGGAGAATTTATCGGCTTTGCTTCTATCCACTTGGTGAATTTGTCAACAGCAACCAACATGTACTCGTATCCTCCTGGCGAAGCTTTGTGTAATTTTCCCACCATATCAAGACCCCATTGAGCGAAAGGCCAAGATAAGGGTATTGGCATTAATTCTGCTGCCGGAGAGTGAGGTTTTGCGGCAAATCTCTGACATGCGTCGCAAGTTCGTACTATCTCCTTTGCGTCCTCAATTGCTGTCAACCAGTAGAATCCTGCTCGAAAAACTTTGGCTGCAATAGCTCGACTGCTCGCGTGGTGGCCGCATACTCCTTCGTGTACGTCTTTCAGAATTATCCTTCCTTCTTCGGGTGTGACGCACCGTTGTAACACACCCGAGATACTGCGTTTGTACAACTCCCCTTTGACCACCGTGAAAGCTTTGGATCGCCTAATAACTCGCCTTGCTTCAACTGGATCGTCGGGTATTGTTTTTCTCAGGATGTATGATATGTACGCCTGCATCCACGGGATTTGCACCATCAATACTAGATCTTGTTCCTCTTCTTCTTCTTCCAATGCTTCTTTCGCAGCCCCCGAGGGTTTCTCGCTTTTCTCCTTCTTTGTTAATTTCTTCGGCTTTGTGGATCTTTCTGTTATCTCTTCCCAGAACACACCTGGGGAATTGCGAGGCACTGCGACCCGATGTTTGCGAGAACATCGGCTTCGTCATTGCTCAACCTGCTGATATGGTTTACCTCGCATCCATCAAACAGTTTCTCCAGCTCATTGTACATCTCTTTGTACGCCACCATGCTATCATTGACCGCATCGCATTGGTTCATGACTTGCTGAGCTACCAATTGTGAGTCGCCGAATATCTTTAGTCGAGTTGCGCCGCAGGCTTTCGCCATCTTCATCCCATGTATAAGGGCTTCATATTCTGCTTCATTATTAGATGCGTTTGGGAACGTCATCCGCAGGATGTATTTCAATTTGTCGCCTTCGGAGTGATATGAGTATTACCCCTGCTCCAGCTCCTTCTAACCTTTTGGACCCGTCGAAGTTCATAGTCCGGGTTCTCGATAAATCCGGAGGTCCTCGTGTTTTGCAACTCCATCCACTCTGCGATGAAGTCCGGTAGAATTTGTGACTTTATTGCCTTTCTTTTTTCATACGTGATGTCCCGAGGAGAAAGTTCTATTCCCCAAAGGGAGACACGGCCTGTAGCTTCTGGATTATTGAGTATGTTGGATAAAGGCGCCTCATTCACCACTATTATCGGATGCGCCGAAAAATAGTGACGCGATTTTCTTGCGGTTGTGAATACTCCATATGCTAGCTTTTGGTACTGCGGGTACCTCTGTTTTGAAGGCGATAATACTTCGCTGATAAAATATACTGGCCTCTGCACTCCATGGAGTTTTCCTTCTTCTTCTCTTTCGACAACTAGTGCCATGCTGACCACCTAAGGTGTAGCCGCAATATATAACAGGAGCAGTTCTTTCTCTTTTGGCGCTACTAGAATTGGTGGTGTCGAAATTTTCCGCTTGAGGTCCTCGAAGGCCCTATCTGCATCTTCGTTCCATTGGAACTTCTCTCCTTGTTTGATTAAGGCGTAGAATGGTAGCGCCTTTTCTCCCAGCCTGGCGACGAATCTGCTTAAAGCTGCGACTCGCCCAGTTAGCTGCTGTATTTCCTTCAACTTTGTTGGCCTCCTCATTATTACGATAGCTTGGATTTTTTCAGGATTTGCTTCAATCCCCCTCGCTGAAACTAGGAACCCGAGAAGTTCTCTTGCAGGGACGCCGAAAGAACATTTCGTTGGGTTCAACTTGAGACAAAATTTGTCGAGGTTGTCGAAAGTTTCCTTCAAGTCCTCGATTAATGTTGCCCCCTTTTTTGATGTGATGACGACGTCGTCGATGTACACTTGTACATTTTTCCCAATCTGTGTTGCTAGGCACTTCTGCATCATCCGTTGATATGTTGCTCCCGCGTTTTTCAACCCGAAGGGCATTGTTTTGTAACAAAATACGCCGTACGGTGTGATGAACGCTGTTTTAGCTTCGTCGTCTTCTTTTAATCTAATCTGATTGTAACCAGAATATGCGTCCAAGAAGGAAAGACGTTCACATCCTGCCGTGGAGTCGATAATCCCATCGATCCTTGGGAGGGGAAAGTGATCCTTTGGACAATGTTTATTGAGGCACGTAAAGTCGACACACATGCGAAGGACTTTCGTGTTTTTCTTCGGCACCATCACTCGGGTTAGCTACCCAAGTGGCCTCAGTAGATATCTCTTTGATGAAACCAGCTTCTCTAAGTCGATCAATTTCTGACAGCATGGCTTTGCGGTTTGGTTCCGAAAAACGCCGCAAAGGTTGCTTGATTGGTCTTGCGATAGGATCCAAGTTTAGGTGGTGCTCGGCAAGTTCCCTGGGTACTCCTGGCATGTCAGCTGGACACCATGCGAAGATTTTCTAGTGCTCACGGAGGAACTCGACGAGCGCGCTTTCCTATGCGAGGTCCATGTTTGTTGCGATGGATGTTGTTTTCTTCGGATCTGTCGGGTGAATCCGCACTTCCTTAGAATCTTTTGCTTGTATTGAAAGTTGATTCCTTGTTGGGCCTCCCTACGTCCGGCAAGCACATCATAATCGGTCATGAGCCTTGACGCTGCGTACTCGCTCTGCATCCCGAAAGTTTCTGCTAGTCGATGAAAATCTTTGTCGCATTTATCGGCTAGCGCGAAGCTTCCTTTGACTGTGATCGGTCCCTTGGGTCCAGGTAACCTCCAAAGCAAGTATGTGTAATGTGATACCGCCATAAACCTGGCATATGCTGGTCGCCCCAATAGAGCGTGATACTACGACGGGAAATCCACAACTTCGAATTCCAGCCTCTCTATCCTGTAGTTTTCTCGGGTCCCAAACTGAACGTCGAGATTGATCTTCCCCAGTGGGTAACTTGGCTTCTCTGGTGTGATGCCGTGGAAACGTGTGTCGGTTGGTTTCAAATTTGCGAGGGAAATATTCATCTTCCTTAGCGTATCCGCGTACATAAGGTTTAGACTGCTGCCGCCATCTATGAATACTCGAGATACATCGAATCCCGCAATTACTGCTCGGTAAGATCGCGTCGACCGCCCGGTCGAGGAACTTGCCGTGGATGATCAGCTATTGTGAAGCCAATATCTTGCCCCGACCGAGTTAAGGTACTCGACCGTTGGTGGTGGCATCTTTTACGCCATAAACACCTGTCGCGAGATTACTTTCTGAGCTCTATTGGATGGCCTACCTTTCTGAATCATCGAGACCGCTCCGTTAGAGTTAGGATCGACGTAGGGCGGTGGAGCAGGTGCTGCCGCTATTCTGAGATGATGTCGATTTTCGTCTGTAACCGCGGGAGGAGGTGGCAAGTGAATCTCACTCCTAGGTCCTTGAGGATTTCTGTGAGCTGCCTGAGCATTTGCGTGTCCTGCCCACCTTAACATTGCCTGGAAATTTCGGCAGCCTTTTGCAAGTGTCCTGACTGTCTTTTTCCATTGCTATCGAGAAAGAAATGCATCTGACACGGCCCGTTCATCATCTCTTCGGGAGACACAAAAGGTCTCTGGAACCTTGGCCCGCTATTTTGCCTGTTATCTCTATTGTCGCCTTGCTGTGCATTACTTCTCCGGTAGTCATCTCTACTTGTTTCCTCCATTGTTTCCCCGAAAGCCAGCCGATATTTGGCCAGGTGCATCGTAACTTGAAAATTGACGGGGGAATCGACGTCTATTTTGAAAATTTCGACTAGCGATCTTCCTCTGGGGACCTATGTCGTTTGTTATGTACCGCATCTTCGCCATCTACCCATCTGTTTGCTATCTCCATTAAAGCCGATACTCGTTCTTGGGTTTGTCCTCCCCAAGTCCTCCATGAAATCTCCTCGTCGAACTCCCTGCAACAAATGCATCTATCGCTCTTTCGTCAGATATATTTTCTGCCGAGTTTTTGATAATGTTCCACCTTTGAATGTACTTCCTCATTGATTCATCATGCTTTTGTCGACATGACCTCAACTCCTCTAGTGTCGCAGGTTTCTTGTAGGTTGACCGGAAATTCTTGATAAACACGTCCTCGAAACTTTCCCAGCTGTCGATGGAACCTGGGGGAATCTTTTTTATCCATGATCTGGCGGCTCCGCTCAGATGTATCTGGATGCTCTGCATGGCTGTTGCTCTGGTCCTGCCTATCAATTTTACTATCTCGAGGTAATCTACAAGCCAATCCTCGGGGTCTTGCAAGCCATCGAATTTCTTGAAACTATCGGGTAGCTTGAATCCTGATGGAACTCGAGTTTTTCGGACCCGTCGTGTGAAACATGGAAGTCCACACATGTCCTCTTCAGCAAGGTCTGGTGAATGCCGACGTTCCCTTCTTTCTTTTCGCGCTCTATCGACTCTGGCCTGAGTTGCTGTATCCCTGGCTCCACTTGCTCTTGGTGGATCTTGCACTGCTACGGTAGGTCTCGGACTATTTTGCCTTGCAGTTCCTTCGGGAGGTGTGGCTGTGAACGCTGCTCCCATGGCTCCACATCCTGCCATGGCCATGTTGTACAACGCTTCTCTTGGATCTCCGGGAGGTGGTCTGGACGCTAAGATGAAAGTTGTGTCGCCATATACCCTGCTTCCGGTGTTTTTGGGATAATATTCCCCCTCGTGTCGATTGACATAAAATACATGTCGAGGTTTTGGATTAGAGTCTCTCTTTCAGCTTCCGGTATATTTTGCAGTCGAGATCTTGCTCTCCTCCGAGCTTCTCTGTGACTATCTCCCGAAGTTTCTGAGTGTCGACTTATTTCCGCTCGTCGCACCGCTTGATGCGGAAGCTGCCTCCCTTCTTCCGTTCAAAGCGATTGTCTGTTTTTCCAACTCTCTTCCAGCTCGGGCAAGTCTATATTGATAAGCTTGCGGTTCTTCGACTCATAGCGAGTTGTCTCCATTGGTTCGAGCCATCCAAAGCTTTCGCAGCTCTATCCCGAGCTGCTTGTGGAAGTTGAACTCTAGCACGCGGTGTGGGCCCGACATATTTAGTGCCCAAACCTCTCCTTAGATCTGAGGGATCGACATAGGGGTTTCCCAAATCGTCGAAAGCCTCTGATGTTTCCTCTTGATCGCGACTTGCTTCTCCAATGGCGTAGACTTGGTGATATTTTGGAGTTTTCACTTTGCTTGGTTTGGTGACACCATCATAGAGATTGGTGAAGACCTTCCCAATAGAGATGGATTTGTCGATGAAGTCGAAGCTATCGGTGTCGCTCGAATCATCGCTTATATAGGAGTCCGCCGATGACTCGAAGGACATGTCGTCGAAGATTTTGGCGAGTCTTTCACTTGCCCTCGCTGCCGATGAAGCGTGGCGACGAAATCTCCTTGTCGCTTGACTCGACGGATGATACCGAGTTTGAGAAATCAAGACCATCCGCCGATAATCCCGACGAGATCGGAACTTCGAGACGATACGATCCTTCTTTCTCGACGTGGAAGTGGAATTTTCCAAACGTCATCTTCATGGGCTCCTCCAGATACGCATATGCATCCAAACGGGAGGGCGGGTGAGGAATAAAATCAACGAGACCAGCTTTTGATCCGTTTACCTCTCGTCCATGATGTTGCTTGCTACCGATGAAGTCGACGGTCTTGAACGTGCCATCGAGATCGGCTCCTTGTCGCCTCTAGATCCCACGAGACGGCGCCAATTGACAAGGTATTAACTTGTCAATGCCTACGGATTGTAGACTAGGGTTTAGTTGGATGTAGAGGGCAAGTAGATCTCGAAGGTTTCAGCCGAAAAGTACTCGACGAATATGAAAACTAGGGTTTGAGAAAACAATGACTCGATCCTTTCTGTGTCCCTCGACTCCCCCTTATATAGGAGGCGGAGCCGAGGGATTCGTATTGTACAAGTTACAGAGTCCGGGAAGGTTTCTAACTCCTCCCGCAAGATTACAAATAATGCTTCCTATTACAACTCTAGCTTTCCTTAACAATATCTTGGGCTTCCGAATCTTCTTATTCTTCGGGTAATGGGCTTTCAGTAAACCCCGGGTACCATCATCGGCAGGCCCATTGGGGATGCCTATGTCACCTGGGTCGCCCAGCTTCTTTGGAACTTTGCCATTGAAAGAGTAATTAGCAAGCATAGTGGAAATCTCCTCATTAGAAATTTTCCTTTTGTTAGTGACAATATCTTTCATATACTTTCCATAAGGAGGCAATTTAATAGCATCAGTCAAAGGGATTTGCAGGAATAAAGGTTTCATCCAATCACAAAATTTGTTATAGTGTTCTTCTTCCTTTGATTTTAGTTTCTTAGCAGGAAAAGACATTTGCTTTTGAACCCAAGGTTCCCTTTCATTACCATGTTTCTTAGCAATAAAATCTTCTTTGGTATACTTTTTATTTTTAGCATGCTTTTCAGGTTCTTCTTCAACCTCTTCTTTATCAGAAGCATCATTCTTATCATTATCTTTATCATGTTCATTACCACTTTCGGTTTCAGCATCGAAATAGAAATACTATTAGGATCATTAACGGGCTCAGAGGATTCTACAACAGTTTTATGTTTCTTTTTCTTTTTCTTAGATGGAGCACTAGTTTCAGTTCGTTGAGAATCTTGTTCAACTCTTTTGGGATGCCCTTCAGGATATAGAGGATCCTGGGTAAAAACACCGCCTCTTGTTTTTTACTTCATAAGCATGTTTTTCTTTAGAATTGTTTTTTAACAAGTCATTTTGCACTTTAGTGAGTTGATCAATTTGAGTTTGAACCATATGAAAGTGTTTAACAAACATCTTAACATCATTGGAGGTTCTCTCCACAATACCATGCAATTCACTAATAGCTCGAGAATTTTCCATTAAATGATTCTCTACTCTCATATTGAAATTATTTTGCTTAACAATATAATTATCAAACTCATCTAAGCATTGAGCAGGAGGTTTTGAATACGGAATATCTTCCCTAGTAAAGAGTTGAAGAGAGTGTACCTCAATCATGGATGAAGGGGAGTTATCTTGCATAAATCTTCTATGGGAGGTAAATTCTTCACATCTTCGGATTTAATACCTTTCTCCTTAAGAGACTTCTTGGCTTCCCTCATATCTTCATCATTTAATTTAATCATACCCCTCTTCTTCAATATTGGTGTCGGGGTTGGTTCAGGTGTAGACCAATCATCATGATTCCGGCCTATTCTAGCCAATAATTCTTCAGCGTCGTCTGGAGTTCTTTTCCTGAAAACACAACCAGCACAACTATCCAGGTATGCCCTAGACTCAATGGTTAGTCCACTATAAAACATATCAAGTAAATCATGCTTTTCCAAATCATGTCCAGGCCGAGCTCTGATAAGAGAGCAAAATCTCGCCCAAGCCTCAGACAATTTCTCTCCATCTTCCTGGTCAAAATTATAAATTCTCTGCAAAGCAATATGTTGAGCACTAGCAGGAAAGTATTTCCGAAAGAAAACATCAAGCAAATCACTTGGACTATCAATAGAATCAGGTGGCAAACTATTATACCAAGTTTTAGCATCATCCTTTAATGAGAAAGGGAAAATTTTAGCAACAAAATAAGTACGCTTCTTAACATCATCAGAAAACAAGCTACTCAGAGTAGACAGCTCAATCATGTGTTCAACAACACTTTCTTTTTCAGTACCACAAAAAGGTGTTTTCTTAACAATAGATATATGAGATAGATCAAGAGAAAAATCATAATCCTTATCCTTAATATTTATAGGAGATGTGACAAATTTAGGATCAGGAGACAGTTTATATCTAACAGTATGTTGTGCAAGAAACTTTTTAATTTTACTTGCACCAGTAGTAGCATTGCATTTAACAATAAAATCATCATCTCTTCATCAGGATCATCACTAGAGTATTCAACAGACTCAGGTGAATTAACAGGTGTAGCAGCATTTTCATTAGGAGTTTCAGCATTTTCAATTTGTCTAGACCTAGCAATTGTAGCATCTAGAAAAGATCCTAACGAACCATCATTATCAAGTACAGTAGAAGCATCATCAAAATTATAAGAGGGACTTTCAGATCTAGCGAAGTACCAAGCATGTGAAGCTTGTGGTGGTGAAACAAGTTTATCTATCACAGATGGTGAATCAAGAGCAACAGAGGTATTCAGAGTTGTACCTTTTCTTGTAGTGGATGGTAATATGGCGACTTTAGTATCGCGAGGTTTACCCATGATGGAGAATTTGTAGCGAACAATATCAATCCAAGTGAACTTGCAAATAAAGCTATGCTCCCAGCAACGGCGCCGGAAAATAGTCTTGATGACCCACAAGTATAGGGGATCGCAACGGTCTTCACGGGAAGTAAAACCCAATTTATTGATTCGACACAAGGGGAGACAAAGAATACTTGAAAGCCTTAACAACGGAGTTGTCAATTCAGACTGCACTGAAACGAGACTTGCTCGCAAGAGTTTATCGAGTAAGCAGTTTTATAGCAGATGAGTGTAGTGAAATATCAGCAGCAGAGTAACAAAGACAACAGTAGTGATTATAGTAAGCAACAGGATTAAAATACTTTAGGCACAGGGATGGATGAACGGGAATTGCATGGATGAGAGAAACTCATGTAACAATCAAAGCAGGGCATTTGCAGATAATAATAAAACGGTATCCAAGTACTAATCAATCAATAGTCATGTGTTCCATATATAGTCGTACGTGCTCGCAATGAGAAACTTGCACAACATCTTTTGTCCTACCAGCCGGTGGCAGCCGAGCCTCTAGGGAATCTACTGGAAATTAAGGTACTCCTTTTAATAGAGCACCGGTGACAAGGTATTAACTTGTCAATGCCTACGGATTGTAGACTAGGGTTTAGTTGGATGTAGAGGGCAAGTAGATCTCGAAGGTTTCAGCCGAAAAGTACTCGACGAATATGAAAACTAGGGTTTGAGAAAACAATGACTCGATCCTTTCTGTGTCCCTCGACTCCCCCTTATATAGGAGGCGGAGCCGAGGGATTCATATTGTACAAGTTACAGAGTCCGGGAAGGTTTCTAACTCCTCCCGCAAGATTACAAATAATGCTTCCTATTACAACTCTAGCTTTCCTTAACAATATCTTGGGCTTCCGAATCTTCTTATTCTTCGGGTAATGGGCTTTCAGTAAACCCCGGGTACCATCATCGGCAGGCCCATTGGGGATGCCTATGTCAGTAGCCCCCGAGATTTTGCTTGAATCGCAGAGTCAAGGAAAATCTCCACTGTTTATTTTTACTCGACAATTCAAAACCTTTCTATATTTCTTCACATAAATTTCTATATTGTGCAGGGATAATGGTAGTTGGGGCTAGTTCATCCGACGGATCGTGTACTAGTTAACCGCTCTAGTGGCAATCCGCAAAAACCTACTTCAAAATCACGTCCCTGGACATGATCTCGGGATACTGGTGTAAACTTCGACGAGTGCCGCTTAAGGTCTTACCATTCCGTCGAGTCCCGGCCATATTTATCGGGTACCTAACGCGTCCGTTAGGATTTTTCTTCGTATCCGTTGATACGGATAATAGTAGCAAACCGACGTCGAGAGACGGCGCCACGCCTCACGTAACGGATCGCGGGTCTTACCTTCGTAAAGTTTTGCGGCATTCGGAAATTGATCGCAACTTTGGCGTTCCGAGAATATATTGTCGAGTGCTTATTCGGCTGTTGGAATGGCACATTTTATTGAGTCAAAGATGACTTATATTGCTCTCCCGATGGGAGTATATGCAGAGTTATTTATAACTCGAAATATACTCTTTTGCTCTTCTATCTTTTTTCTTTTCATTCTTTCTTTCTTTATTATAATTTCATCGGGCACGCGAACAGCGTTCCCGATGGGAGTAGCCCCCGAGGCTACAGCCAAGGACTTGTTCTTGGTTGTAGGCTCCACGCCTTATGCCGCTATATTTTCTTTTTCTCCCGAAGTTTTATAATTTCTCGGGTGCGCAAACAGCGCTCCCGATGGGAGTAGTCTCCGAGGCTATGAACAAATATTTGTATTTGATCATAGGCGCACGCCGTTTCTATTTTGTCTTTCTTTGATCTTTTCATTTTTTCAGAGTAGCCCCCGAGCATTTGATCAAAAACTTGTATTTGATCAAAGGCTCTCCGATTTTTTTCATGTCGCCTTTTTATGCCGCTGTTGAGTCGAATTTTTCTCTCTGACAAGGTGACGTTATTGCTGACGATAGCCACGATTGCAAATCCGAAAATGGCGAGAAGTTTGCCCCCACTGCCTTGCGGGCCCAAATTATCCATTATCTTGACACGTCGTGTAGGTGGGGGACACACGTCCTCCGCTTTTCCTGGCGCACGTACCGTAACTTCTCCAGTGTTAAAATACTTTTTTACCCTTGTTTCCACGTGGTTATCATCTGTCACACATTTTTTCCATCCAACGGTCCGCCGCTTCGCCGCACCTTTATATAAGATCTCCTTCTTCTTCCTCGAGCACTTCCGCTCTCGCCACTCTCCTCCTCTTCTTTACAAAACCTCCGCCTGCGCCCCACAACTTCCTGAGCTCATCTTCTCCAAGCTGCATTCCTGCGCCATTGTTGATGCCACCGCGTCGGTTGATCAAGCGCAGCACGCCTAAATCGTCAATGGCCGCTGCAGATCTAGGAAGCGCGGAGTGGGAAAGGTCCAAGATTTCCACCCAGGACATCAATCTCTTGAAGAAGCTAGGGATTAGCAAGAAGCCCAAAGCGCTGTGCTTCCCTAGTGAAGAAAGCTACCCCACCCCTCCAATGGGGTATCGGGTAAGTTTCGTCGACCATCTCATCCGCGGTCTTTCCGCCCCTATTCATCCTTTTCTCCGTGGATTGCTTTTTGTTTATGGTCTTCAACTTCACCATCTCACGCCCAACTCAATCCTCCATATCTCCATTTTCATCACCCTCTGTGAGGCCTTCCTTGGCGTCCAGCCTAACTGGGCGCTATGGAAGCGCATTTTCTTTTGTCGCCGCAATGGCTCTCCCAATGTCGCCTATAATATAGGCGGCATTGTTATTTCTGTACGCCCCACTGTCGATTACTTCGACGTCAAACTCCCTGATTCAGTTCAAGGGTGGCGCAAGAAGTGGTTGTACATTCAAGAGGAGAACCATGGATGCGCTGAAGACAACATTCCTCCTTTCGATGGTGCCGAAAAAATCCTTCGCCGCCGCTCCTGGGATGCAGAGGCTACCGAGGAAGAAAAAACATCGACAGAGGCCTTGATGACTCGTATCCATGAGTTGCAAAATACTCGCGGCGAAGAATTGTCGGGTATCCAAATCACGGCGTATTTTCTTAGAACCGCAGTGCAGCCTCTTCGGGCTCGCAAAAATCCTCTCCGGAAGTATGCTCGGCGACGAGGACGCAGATCGGTCTGTCGGTGGATTTGGAGGTCAAGGATTTAGAAAAGCTTGTCCGAAAAATCTCTTCTCTCGGCAAAAAAGATTCTGTCCCTTCTTCTGTCGTGTAAAACCGTACGGCGCCACCAATGCGCTTCCCGAGGTAATTTTTATCGGTTGATTTGTTATTGCCTTGCTATTTTTCTGTAACTCCTTTTTTTTTGACATCTTCCCCTGTTTTTATATAGAACCATCCAAATCTTGTCTCGCTTCCTCCCCTTCCTGAAGGTGGAGAAGTCGAGGAAAGGGCCGTTGTTAACGACGACAACCAAGATGCTCCCTCTTTTATGAATGAACCCGCAGATTCTCGAAAATCTGCGGGATCTGTTGAAAAGGAGGCTCCCTCTGAAGGCACCGCATCAGCACAATCTCCTCCTCCTGCTGTTTCTCCAAAGAACAAAAGGAAAAGGAGTGATGTCGAAGACTCCGGCACCTCCAAAGCCGAAGAAGCTGTTCCTCCACATCAGAAGGCAGCTTATGATCCATACCTTGAGGCCCTCATCAGTTCGTAAGTTACCTTTTTCTCTCTTTATTTTTTTATTTTTGTACTCGAAGATTTTTTCCTATCTTGCTTTTTATGCTACCAACCTTTATTCGCAGTGATGATGAGGAAGAAGTACCAGCTGTTGATGTGGCTGCTCGAACGAGCACGTCACGTACTCTAGTTGTTTCGGAAACGCCAGTTGAAGGAGAGGAATCCTCGCCTCCTCAACAAAACGTCGGCGCTTCTACTCCTCCTTCAAGCCCCCTTGTCCCTTCACCGAAAAGGGCAAGGGTTGAAACAATCCCGGAGCCTACTCTTCAATTGAGTAGCTCCTCTAACCCTCTCTTGGATGATGTAAGTTCTTAATTTTCGTATCACTATCTATATTTCCTCTGTTTGCCTCTTTATGCCATCATATTTTTCCCATACCGACATTTTCTTTCTTTGTCCTTCTTTGACAGCCTATGATCAAAGAGCTTATTCGTATTGGTGCCCAATTCATTGGGTATCGTGAGTATGCGAGTAAGACTGAAGGTAATGCCTTGCTGCTTCTTTTTGCCCTTGCTTTCTTACTCCTTTGTTGTCGATGCTTTTAACTATATTTAACTTTCTTGGCAGAAAAACTGGCAGAGGTCAACGAACGTGCCAATACACTTGCTCGAAAATTAGAGCAAAGTGAAGAGGCTCGTAAGAAGGCCGAATCAGATGCTATCCAAGCTAGAGCAGAGGCTGACAAGGCCAAGACCGATGCTGCTGGTGTCGAAGATCTTAGGAAGAGACTTCACGATGCCGAGACTTCGGCTGAGCGAGCATATAGCCGCACAATCCGCTCGCGAGGAAGCGATCATTAAGCGCGTAAGGTCGCAAAACCGTCGCTTTGTCGATAAGTATCTGAACCACTTTGCATCCTTTCGACTTTCTTTCTTTCACTCGTTTGTTGATCAATAAGTTTTTATCTTGACAGATAAAACATCTCAAGAATTTGAACTTGAAGATCCCGACAACGATCCTCTTCTTGACGCCATTTCGTTCCTTGAGTTTCATGGAACAGAAGCACGCGAAGGCATTGATCAAGCTAAAGCAGGGCTTTCGCGACTCTTCCCCTATTTCTTCCCGAAGAAAGAGGAACCCGCAACTTTCCTTACTCTTGCCAAGTGCATTAATCCTCCTGAAGATCTTGGGCTGAAGATGCGCCAGGAAAATATGAAGGTCGCTGTTGAAAGCACTGTTGTCTTGGTTGCTGATAGCCAACAAACTATCGGCCGGGCGAAAGTAGGCGACACGTAACAGGTAGAGCGTAAAAAATGGCGATCGTTGATCAAGGCGGCAAAGCCCAACACGAAAAAAATCCTGTCCTATCTCGGGATCAAGCCATCTTCGACTCCTAGCTCATCAAAGCCGGAGGTCTAGTTGAATGCCCCTTCTTTTTATTTTTCTTGTTTCTTTAGCTATCGTCGCCATATTAGCTTTGGCGACATTTTCCTTAGTACTTTTTGAAGAACTCCTTTTGTAATATCCATGTAAATTTCTTGAAGATCAATGGAATTCTGTCTTGTGCAATCCTTTGATATTGGAATTTTCTTTTCCAGTTGATATTTGATAACTACTCTGCCGATCCACATTCTGCCGATACTTCTCCTGCTTCCTCCTTCTCGAAGAAAACACTAGTCAATGATAACTTTGTCGACAGTTCTTCCGGGCAACATCTGTCGCAAGATTTGCAAGAATTGCGCCAACAACTCCAATCCATGAAAAAACAAACTCTTGCGATGATGGAACAATCTCGACAAGCATCCGAGAGGGAAAAAATTGCTCTTCAACAGTCACAAGAAGCCATTGCTGCAAGGGATGCTGTTGTTGCTGAGGCTACCGAAGCTTCCTCTCGAGAAAATTATATGCTTCAGCTGATGACTGATGCCAGCTTGGACATGACAGGTATGTTTCTTGTTCATAACCATGCTGGATGTTATTGTTGCTATTTTTCCTTCCTTATCAATTTATTCGTTGTACCAGGCTCATTTTTGGATACTGCTGCCGAAGATCAACGTGTTGAAGCTCGAGCCAATGCTTTGCTCAAACTGGTGGCACAACATGGTTCTATCTTTTGGGTTACTCCCGAGCGTACCCGTCAAATTGTCAGATTCCAAGATCGCGCGGGTCAGGTCCGTGATTTCCTTGATTTCTGTACGAAGACCCTATTTTTAGTTTATGGAACCATGTTCCCTCGCAACAAAATGCCAGAGACTCTTCCTGCATTAATGGAAAAATTTCGAGATGCTCCTCGAATTCATGGCTTTGTGCGGGCTCAACTCTCTGCTGGCGCGAGATTTGCTATGATGATGATAAGGATTTGCCATCCGAAATTGCCCATGGATCAAATTGTTCCTACGTGCCTGGCTAAAATGTCGAAGAAAAAGAGAAACATGAGCAAGATTGATGATCTGGTGACTCCTGTAGCCGAAGATATGATGGATGAACTTCTTCGGATGGACGCTGAGTTCTTTGTGAAGGGTAGCTATGCCGAGCATAGTACCCGTCCTTCCAATGAACGAGTAACCATAGACCATGTGCTAGGTAGCCACTGAGAATTTTTCCTTTTTTTGTAGTTTCACCATTGATACGTCTTTGTACACATGATCTATATTGTAAAGCTGTCAACTCTGTAAGTATATATTGTTTCTATTTTTGATCGTCGAGCCCCCGAGCCTTTGGCTGGGACTTATACTATTTTGTTATCCCGAAGATTTTTCTCTTATTGCAAGAAGGTACATATATTTCACTATCAATGGGTACGAACCCCCGAGTGTCTTGGTGGTGACGTTCTATCTTTTTGTTGCGAGGTTTTCAGACCAAAGCAATAACATTTTGACGAGTACACTATATTCATAGTTGTTGGCTTCCGATGTTCTATTTGGCGAGGTATTCTTGTACCAAGGCGAAATATTTCAGTAAGCCTAGTTTTATCTATATTGTATATATTTTGTAACTTTGAAGGCATTGAGCCCCCGGGCGTGTCGAAGGATAAGAAGTATATCTCCACTATCTTTATTATATTGCAGCACCGCGAGCCCGCCTCATTAAAAACCTTTCCGGCCCCACTCGGTGCCCCGAAAAGGAAAAGAGTGCGTCTGAAAACTCGCGGGCGTTTCAGTACATTGTATTTTTACAGGGGAGGACTATATTTCGACTCTAAGCGTAGAACCGCCTGAGCTGTGCCACGTTCCAGGGGTTTTTCTCGGGAACCCCTGTCTTCTTGTCTTTTATCCTGTATGCTCCTCCTTCGATTACTTCCGTGATGACGTAAGGGCCAAGCCATGGCGACTCGAGTTTTTCAGTGCGCTCTTGATTGAGTCGCAAAACTAAGTCTCCGACTTGAAAAGATGTTGGTCGCAAACGTCGACTATGGTAATTTTTCAGGTCCTGCTGATATTTAGTTACCCTTGACAATACTTCATCTCGAGCTTCGTCGAGTGCGTCGACGTCGTCTTCCAATGCTTTCCTGGAGACTTCTTCCTTATACTACGTGACTCGGGGAGTCGTGCTCTATTTCTATCGGCGCATCGCCTCTGCTCCATGGACAAGGAAAAACGGGGTCTCCTGTGTTGCTGTATTTGGTGTTGTTCGGATGCTCCATAACACACTTGGTAACTCTTCTGGCCAGGTACGTCGAGCTTTTTCCAATGGTCCTATCAAGCGTTTCTTGATGCCGTTGCAGATGATACCGTTGGCTTTCTCGACTTGACCATTGGTTTGAGGATGTGCAACTGACGCGAAGTGCAATTTGATGCCTACCTCTGCACAGTACGCCTTGAACTCCTTTGACGTAAAATTGCTGCCATTGTCTGTGACGATGCTGTGAGGTACTCCAAATCGAAAAACGATGCCCTTCACGAACTTTATTGCCGATGCCGCATCCGGAGAATTTATCGGCTTTGCTTCTATCCACTTGGTGAATTTGTCAACGAGAACCAACATGTACTCGTATCCTCCGGCGAAGCTTTGTGTAATTTTCCCACCATATCAAGACCCCATTGAGCGAAAGGCCAAGATAAGGGTATTGGCATTAATTCTCGCACGGAGAGTGAGGTTTTGCGGCAAATCTCTGACATGCGTCGCAAGTTCGTACTATCTCCTTTGCGTCCTCAATTGCTGTCAACCAGTAGAATCCTGCTCGAAAAACTTTGGCTGTGATGTCTACTTCCCCCTCCTTTTCCTGTAGACAGTGTTGGGCCTCCAAGAGCAGAGGTTTGTAGAACAGCAGCAAGTTTTCCCTTAAGTGGATCACCCAAGGTTTATCGAACTCGAGGAGGAAGAGGTCAAAGATATCCCTCTCATGCAACCTGCAACCACAAAGCAAGAAGTCTCTTGTGTCCCCAACACACCAAATAGGTGCACTAGTTCGGCGAAGAGATAGTGAAATACAGGTGGTATGAATAAGTAGCAACGGTACCAGAAAATAGCTTGCGGGCGTGTAGTTGATGGTGGTAGTATTGCAGCAGTAGTAACACAGTAAAACAGTAAACAAGCAGCGATAGCAGTATTTAGGAACAAGGCCTAGGGATTACACTTTCACTAGTGGACACTCTCAACATTGATCACATAACGAGAATAGATAAATGCATACTCTACACTCTTGTTGGATGATGAACGCATTGCGTAGGATTACACGAACCCTCAATGCCGGAGTTAACAAGCTCCACAATTTGTTCATATTTAAGTAACCTTATAGTGTAAGATAGATCAAAAGACTAAACCAAGTACTAACATAGCATGCACACCTTGTCACCTTCATGCATATGTAGGAGGAATAGATCACATCAATATTATCATAGCAATAGTTAACTTCGCAATCTACAAGAGATCATGATCATAGCATAAACCAAGTACTAACACGGTGCACACACTTGTCACCTTTACACACGTGCAGGGAGGAATAAAACTACTTTAATAACATTGCTAGAGTAGCACATAGATAGTAGTGATACAAAACTCATATGAATCTCAATCATGTAAAGCAGCTCATGAGATTATTGTATTGAGGTACATGGGAGAGAGATGAACCACATAGCTACCGGTACAGCCCCGAGCCTCGATGGAGAACTACTCCCTCCTCATGGGAGCAGCGAGCGGTGATGAAGATGGCGATGGAGATGGCAGCGGTGTCGATGGAGAAGCCTTCCGGGGCACTTCCCCACTCCCGGCAGCGTGCCGGAACAGAGACTCCTGTCCCCCGGATCTTGGCCTCGCGATGGCGGCGGCTCTGGAAGGTTTCTGTGGTTTTCGTCGAACGTATCAGGGTTTTCGATCCAGGGGCTTTAAATAGGCGAAGAGGCGGCGCAGGAGGGTCGAAGGGGTGATGACACCATAGGGCGGCGCGCCCAGGGCCTGGGCCGTGCCGGCCTATGGTCTGGGGGCCCAGTGCCCCCCCTCTGGTCCTTCCCGGGTGTTCTGGATGCTTCCGGTGAAAATAGGAACTTGGGCGTTGATTTCGTCCGATTCCGAGAATATTTCGTTACTAGGATTTCGAAACCAAAAACAGCAGAAAACGAGAACTGGCACTTCGGCATCTTGTTAATAGGTTAGTTCCGGAAAATGCACGAATATGACATAAAGTGTGCATAAAACATGTAGATAACATCAATAATGTGGCATGGAACATAAGAAATTATCGATACGTCGGAGACGTATCAGCATCCCCAAGCTTAGTTTCTGCTCGTCCCGAGCAGGTAAAACGATAACACAGATAATTTCTGGAGTGACATGCCATCATAACCTTGATCATACTATTGTAAGCATATGTAATGAATGCAGCAATCCAAGACAATGGTAATGACATGAGTAAACAAGCTGAATCATAAAGCAAAGACTTTTCATGAATAGCACTTCAAGACAAGCATCAATAAGTCTTGCATAAGAGTTAACTCATAAAGCAATAATTCAAAGTAAAGGCATTGAAGCAACACAAAAGAAGATTAAGTTTCAGCGGTTGCTTTCAACTCATAACATGTATATCTCATGGATATTGTCAACATAGAGTAATATAATAAGTGCAATAAGCAAATATGTAGGAATCAATGCACAGCTTCACACAAGTGTTTGCTTCTTGAGGTGGAGAGAAATAGGTGAACTGACTCAACATGAAAGTAAAAGAATGGTCCTCCATAGAGGAAAAGCATCGATTGCTATATTTGTGCTAGAGCTTTGATTTTGAAAACATGAAACAATTTTGTCAACGGTAGTAATAAAGCATATGTATCATGTAAAATATATCTTATAAGTTGCAAGCCTCATGCATAGTATACTAATAGTGCCCGCACCTTGTCCTAATTAGCTTGGACTACCGGATCATCACAATGCACATGTTTTTACCAAGTGTCACAAAGGGGTACCTCTATGCCGCCCGTACAAAGGTCTAAGGAGAAAGCTCGCATTGGATTTCTCGCTATTGATTATTCTCAACTTAGACATCCATACCGGGACAACATAGACAACAGTATAATGGACTCCTCTTTTATGCATAAGCATGTAACAACAATTAATAATTTTCTCATTTGAGATTGAGGATATTGTCCAAAACTGAAACTTCCACCATGGATCATGGCTTTAGTTAGCGGCCCAATGTTCTTCTCTAACAATATGCATGCTTAACCATAAGGTGGTAGATCTCTCTTACTTCAGACAAGACGAACATGCATAGCAACTCACATGAAATTCAACAAAGAATAGTTGATGGCGTCCCCAGTGAACATGGTTATCGCACAACAAGCAACTTAATTAAGAGATAAAGTGCATAATTACATATTCAATACCACAATAGTTTTTAAGCTATTTGTCCCATGAGCTATATATTGCAAAGGTGAATGATGGAGTTTTAAAGGTAGCACTCAAGCAATTTACTTGGGAATGGCGGAAAATACCATGTAGTAGGTAGGTATGGTGGACACAAATGGCATAGTGGTTGGCTCAAGTATTTTGGATGCATGAGAAGTATTCCCTCTCGATACAAGGTTTGGGCTAGCAAGGCTTATTTGAAACAAACACAAGGATGAACCGGTGCAGCAAAACTCACATAAAAGACATATTGAAAACATTATAAGACTCTACACCGTCTTCCTTGTTGTTCAAACTCAATACTAGAAATTATCTAGACCTTAGAGAGACCAATTATGCAAACCAAATTTTAGCATGCTCTATGTATTTCTTCATTAATGGGTGCAAAGTATATGATGCAAGAGCTTAATCATGAGCACAACAATTGCCAAGTATCACATTACCCAAGACATTTTAGCAAATTACTACATGTATCATTTTCCAATTCCAACCATATAACAATTTAACGAAGAAGAAACTTCGCCATGAATACTAAAAGCTAAGAACACATGTGTTCATATGCAACAGCGGAGCGTGTCTCTCTCCCACACAAGAATGATGTAATCCAATTTATTCAAACACAAACAAAAACAAAAACAAACCGACGCTCCAAGCAAAGCACATAAGATGTGACCGAATAAAAATATAGTTTCAGGGGAGGAACCTGATAATGTTGTCGATGAAGAAGGGGATTGACAAGGTATCAACTCGTCAATGCCTATGGATTGTAGGCTAGGGTTTAGTTAGAAGTAGAGGGCAAGTAGATCTCGAAGGTTTCAGCCGAAAAGTACTCGATGATTATGAAAATTAGGGTTTGCAGATAATGATTCGATGATCTCCTCGTCCCTCGACTCCCCCTTTATATAGGAGGTGGAGCCGAGGGATTCGTGCTATACAAGTTACAGAGTCCGGGACGGTTTCTAACTCATCCCGCCAGATTACAGATAACACTTCCTATTACAACTCTTGACTTTCCTTGATATATCTTGGGCTCCCGAATCTTCTTATTCTTCGGGTAGTGGGCCTTCAGTAAACCCCGGGTACTATCTTCGGCAAGCCCATTTGGGATGCCTATGTCAGTAGCCCCCGAGATTTTGCTTGAATCGTAGAGTCAGGGAAAATCTCCACTGTTTATTTTTATTCAAAAGCTTTAACCTTTTTATACTTCTTCATATAAAATTCTATATTGTACAGGGATAATGGTAGTTGGGGCTAGTTCATCTGACGGATCAGGTACTAGTTAACTGCTCCGGTGGCAATCCGCAAAACCTACTTCAAGATCACGTCCCCGGACATGATCTCGGGATACCGGTGTAAACGTCGACAGGTGCCGCTTAAGGTCTTACCATTCTGTCGAGTCCCAGTCAAATTTATCGGGTACCTAACGCGTCCGTTAGGATTTTTCTTCGTATCTGTTGATACGGATAAAAGCAGCAGAGCGCAGTCTTTGGCGATGCCACGCCCAGCAGAACGGATCTGGGGTCTTACCTTCGCAAATTTTGCGGCATTCAGAAATTGATCGCAACTTTGGCGTTCTGAGAATATATTGTCGAGTGCTTTTCCGGCTGTTGGAATGGCACATTTTATCGAGTCAATTTTGACTTATATTGTTCTCCCGATGGGAGTATATGTAGAGTTAATTATAACTCGAAATATACTCTCTTGCTTTTCTATCTTTTATTTTTGAACTTCATCGGGTACGCGAACAGCGTTCCCGATGGGAGTAGCCCCCGAGGCTACAACCAAGAACTTGTGCTTGGTTGTAGGCTCGACATTTTAGTCCACCTTGTCGCTATATTGTCGTTATTTCCCAATATGATCTCTCTCTTCTTTTTTTATCTCTCGGGTGCGCGAACAGCGCTCCCGATGGGAGTAGCCCCCGAGGCTACAGCCAAGGACTTGTGCTTGGTTGTAGGCTCCCGCAATTTCTATATTGCCATACTCGAAATTTTACTTTTTATCGAAGTAGCCCCCGAGCGTTTGGGCAAAAACTTGTATTTGATCAAAGGCTCCCGAAGTATTTAATAATTCCTCCTGCCGCCAATCTTCTTTTATTTTTCTTGTCGACATGCTTCCCTTAAACAAAATTGCTTCATCTCTGTTTATAATCTTGATTTTTCTGCCTTGTGGGTCCATTGTTTCCACCATGTTGACACGTCGTGCAAGTGGGGGACACACGTCCTCCGCTTTTTCCGGCGCACGTACAGGTAACGCCTATCTCAGTAAAAATACCTTTTTACCCTTGTATCTAGAAGATCTTTTTTCACCACACGGTTTCTTCATCCAGCGGCGCACTGCTGCACCCGATTCTTATATAAACCTTTCTTCAACCTCCGTTCATCCCTCGCTTGCGCCGCTCATCTGTTCCTCTTCGCAAAAGCTTCCCCTGCGCCCAACTCTCTCTGATCATCCGCACTCACGAGCATTGCTCGCCCATTGCCGTTGATGCCACCGCGCACGCGACTCACTCGCCACGGTACCCGGAATCCAAGATGGCCGCCGAGGATCTTGAGTGGGAGAGATCCAAAATCTCCAACCAAGACACCAACATGCTGAAGAGGCTTGGCCTCATGAAGAAGGAGGACGCCATCCGCTTTCCCAGCGAAGAAAGCTACCCCAAGCCTCCAAGGTGACTCGAGTTTTTCATGACTTTTTTGCGTGAGCCGAAGAACTAGGTCTCCCACCTGAAAAGATCTTGGCCGCAAACGTCGACTGTGGTAATTCTTCAAGTCCTGTTGGTATTTGGTTACCCGAGACAATACTTCGTCTCGGGCTTCATCAAGTGCGTCCGCGTCGTCTTCTAGTGCTTTTCTCGACACTTCTTCGTCATATTCGACGACACGTGGAGAGTTGTGCTCTATCTCGATTGGTAGTACTGGCTTCGCTCCATGAACCAAGAAAAACGGAGTTTCCTGTGTTGCTGTGTTTGGTGTTGTTCGGATGCTCCACAACACACTTGGTAGTTCTTCTGGCCAGGTATGCCGAGCTTTTTCCAGTGGTCCTAACAAGCGTTTCTTGATGCCATTGCAGATGATGCCATTGGCTTTCTCGACTTGCCCATTGGTTTGAGGATGTGCAACTGACGCAAAGTGCAACTTGATGCCCACCTCTTCGCAATAATCCTTGAATTCGTGGGATGTAAAGTTACTGCCGTTGTCTGTGACGATGCTGTGGGGCACTCCAAATCGAAGACGAGGTCTTTTATGAATTTTACTGCGGATGCTCCGTCTGGTGAATTTATCGGCTTCGCTTCTATCCACTTTGTAAATTTGTCGACAGCTACTAGCATATACTCCTTTCCTCCTGGCCAGGATTTGTGTAACTTGCCCACCATATCAAGTCCCCATTGAGCAAAGGGCCATGACAATGGTATTGGTGCTAGCTCTGCTGCTGGAGAGTGAGGTTTTGCGGCAAACCTTTGACACGCGTCGCAAGTTCTTACTATGTCCTTGGCGTCCTCGATTGCTGTCAACCAGTAGAATCCTGCCCGAAAGACCTTGGCCGCAATAGCTCGACTACTCGCGTGGTGGCCACATATTCCTTCGTGTACGTCCTTCAGAATTATTCTTCCTTCTTCGGGTGTAACACACCTTTGCAAGACGCCTGAAATACTTCGCTTATACAATTCTCCTTTGACTACCGTGAAAGCTTTGGAGCGTCGAATTACTCGCCTTGCCTCAACTGGATCGTCAGGTATTTCTTTCCTGAGGATGTATGATATGTACGGCTGCATCCACGGTGTCTGTATCATCATGACCAGGTCCTGATCTTCTTCTTCTTCTTCTTCTTGCTTTTCCTTGGTAGCCCCCGAGGGTTTCTTCTCCTTCTTTTTTGATTTTGTTGATTTGGTGGACCTCTCTCGTTATCTCTTCCCGAATACACCTGGCGGGACTGCAAGGCATTGCGACCCGATGTTTGCAAGAACGTCGGCTTCGTCGTTGCTCAATCTGCTAATATGATTTACTTCGCATCCATCGAACAACTTCTCGAGCTCGTTGTACACCTCCTTGTATGCCATCATGCTATCATTGACTGCGTCACATTGGTTCATAACTTGCTGAGCCACCAACTGTGAGTCGCCAAAAATTTTTAATCGAGTTGCGCCGCAGGCTTTCGCCATCTTCATCCCGTGTATGAGAGCCTCATATTCTGCTTCATTGTTAGATGCGTTAGGGAACGTCATCCGAAGGATGTACTTCAACTTGTCGCCTTCAGGTGATATGAGTACTACTCCTGCGCCAGCTCCTTCTAGTCTTTTGGACCCGTCAAAGTTCATGATCCAGGTTCTTGACAAATCTGGAGGTCCTGTATTTTGCAACTCCATCCACTCTGCGATGAAGTCCGGCAGTATTTGCGACTTTATTGCTTTTCTTTTTTCATACGTGATGTCCCGAGGGGAAAGTTCTATTCCCCAAAGGGAAACACGACCCGTAGCTTCTGGGTTGTTCAGTATATTTGACAAGGGAGCTTCATTGACCACTATGATCGGATGTGCCGAAAAATAGTGGCGCAATTTTCGTGTTCGTCGTGAACACTCCATATGCTATCTTTTGGTACCGAGGATACCTTTGTTTTGAGGGCGATAAAACTTCGCTAACGAAGTATACCGGCCTCTCGCACGCCGTGGAGTTTTCCTTCTTCTTCCCTTTCAACAACTAGCACCGTGCTCACCACTTGGGGCGTGGCTGCGATATACGAGCGGAGAGGTTCCCTTTCTTTTGGCGCCACCAAAATTGGTGGTGTCGAGATTGTGCGCTTCAAATCCTCGAAAGCTCACTGTCGGCTTCTTCGTTCCACTCGGAATTTATCTCCTTGCTTTATCAAAGCGTAAAATGGTAACGCTTTTTCACCCGAGCCTAGCGACGAATCTGCTCAAAGCTGCGACTCGCCCGATTAGTTGTTGTATTTCTTTCAACTTTGTTGGCTTCCTCATTGTTACGATAGCTTGTATTTTATCGGGATTTGCTTCGATCCCTCTTGCTTGAAACTAGAAACCCCGAAGTTCTCCTGCTGGGACGCCGAAAGAACACTTCGTCGGGTTCGGCTTTGAGGCAGAACTTATCAAGGTTGTCGAAGGTTTCCTTGAGATCCTCGATCAGCGTTGCCCCCTTTTTTATGTTATGACGACATCATCAATGTATACTTGCACGTTCTTCCCGATCTGTGTCGCCAAACACTTCTGCATCATCCTCTGATATGTTGCTCCCGCATTTTTTTAACCAAAGGGCATTGTTTTGTAGCAAAACACGCCGTAAGGTGTAATAAACGCGGTCTTTACTTCATCTTCTTCTTTCAATCTGATCTGGTTATAACCAGAATATGCATCCAGGAAGGAAAGACGTTCACATCCAGCCGTGGAGTCGATAATTTGATCGATCCTCGGGAGGGGAAAGTGATCCTTTGGACAATGTTTATTGAGACACGTAAAGTCGACGCACATGCGAAGGACCTTAGTGTTTTTCTTCGGCACCAGCACGGGATTTGCTACCCATGTGGCTTCTGTGAATATCTCTTTGATAAATCCAGCTTCTTGTAGTCGATTGATTTCTGACAGCATGGCTTTGCGGTTTGGTTCCGAAAAACGCCGCAAAGGTTGTTTGATTGGTCTCGCTATCGGATCCAAGTTTAGGTGGTGCTCGGCAAGTTCCCTGGGTACTCCCGGCATGTCAGGCTGGACACCATGCGAAGATTTTCCGGTTCTCACGGAGGAACTCGACGAGCGCGCTTTCCTATGCGATATCCATGTCGTTTGCGATAGATGTCGTCTTTTTCGGGTCCGTCGGGTGAATCCGCACTTCTTTTGAATTTTTCTCGGTGCTCGAAAGTTGATTCTTTGTTTGGCCTTCCAACGTACGGTAGTACGTCGTAATCGGTCATGCTTTTTGACGCCAAGTACTCAGCTTGCATCCCGAAAGTTTCGACGATCGGTGAAAATCCTTGTCGCATTTATTGGCTAAGGCAAAGCTTCCTTTGACTGTGATTGGTCCCTTTGGCCCGGGCAACCTCCACAACAGGTATGTATAGTGTGGCACCGCCATAAATCTAGCATATGCTCGGTCGTCCCAACGGAGCGTGGTATTGTGACGGAAAATCTACGACTTCAAATTCGAGCTTCTCGATTCTATAATTTTCGCGGGTCCCAAACTCGAACGTCGAGATTGATCTTCCCCAATGGATAACTTGGTTTCTCCGGTGTGATGCCGTGGAACCTTGTGTCCGTTGGTTTCAAGTTTGCTAAGGATATGTTCATCTTCCTCAATGTATCTCGCATACATAAGGTTTAAGCTACTGCCGCCGTCTATGAACACTCGAGAGACATCAAATCCCGCGATAGCTGCCGGCGGAATAAGTGCTGACCGCCTCTGGTCGAGGGACTTGCTGCGGATGATCTCGCTATTGTGAAGCCGATATCTTGTCCCGACCAATTAAGGTACTCAACTTGTTGGTGGAGGCATTTTCTCTACCATAAACACTGTCGTGAGATTACTTTCGAGCTCTATTGGACGGCCTTCCCTTCCGAATCATCGACACCTGCTCCATTGGAGTTAGGATCAACATAAGGTGGTGGTGCGAGTGCTGCCGCTATTCCGAGCTGATGCCGATTGTCGTACGTGATCGCGGGAGGAGGCGGCAAGTGAATCTCGCTTCTAGGTTCTCGAGGATTTCTCGTGCTGCCCGCGCGTTAGCGTTTCTCGCATACCGCAACATTGCACGAAAATTTCGACGGTCTTTACGCAAGTGCCCCGACTGTCTTTTACCGTTCGTTGTCGAGGAAAAAGTGCATACGGCACGGTCCATTCATCATCTCTTCAGGGGACACGAAGGGTCTTGGGAACCTAGGCCCGCTATTTTGCCTGCTGCGTGAATCATCCCTGTTATCACCTCGCTGTTCATTGCTTCTCTCGTAATCATCTCTGTTGCTTCCTCCTGTATTTGTCCGAAAACCTGCCGAAATTTGTCCCGGAGCGTCGTAGTTGCAGTGCTGCCGAGGAAATCTTCGCCTCGATTGATAGTTTCGACCACGGTCCTCCTCCGGCGACCTGTGCCGTTTGTTGTGGACAGCGTCTTCTCCATCTGCCCATTTATTTGCTATCTCCATTAACGCGGATACTGTCTTTGGATTGGTCCTTCCCAAATCCTCGACAAAATCTCCACGCCTGACTCCTGCGACAAACGCATCTATCGCTCTCTCGTCAGATATATTTTCTGCTGAATTTTTGATGATATTCCACCTTTGGATGTACTTTCTCATTGGCTCATCTGGCTTTTGTCGACATGCTCTCAATTCCTCTAACGACGCGGGTTTTTTGCACGTGGATCTGAAGTTCTTGACGAACACATCCTCGAAACTTTCCCAGTTGTCGATGGATCCTGGAGCGAGTTTCTTTATCCAAGATCGTGCGGCTCCACTCAAATGTACCTGGATGCTTTGCATAGTCTGTTGCCCTGGTTCCTCCTGTCGGCTTCACCGTCTCCAGATAGTCGACTAGCCAATCCTCTGGATCTTGGAGGCCGTCGAACTTCTTGAAATTATCGGGTAGCTTGAATCCTGAGGGGACTCGAGTTTTTCGGACTCTCCTCGTGAAGCATGGTAAGCCGCACATATCCTCGTCGTTAAGTTCGGAGATTGCCGATGATCCCTTCGCTTTGCCGCGCTCCGTCGACCCTTGCTTGTGCTGCTTGTGTCTCTTGCTCCACTTGGTCCTTCGAGTGCTGCCGCTCGTTGCTGCTCGCGGGTCGTGGACTATTTTGTCTTGCCGCTCCTTCGGGAGGCGTTGATATAAACGCTGTCCCCATAGCTCCAACTCCTGCTACCGCCATATTGTACAGTGTTTCCCTTGGATCACCTGGAGGTGGTTTAGATGCAAGGATAAAAGCATGTGTCGCCATATACCCAGCCTCTGGTGTCTTAGGGATGATGTTTCCTCTTGTATCTATCGACATGAAGGACATGTCGAGGTTTTGGACCAAGTGTTCTCTTTCTGCTTCGGGTATGTGTTGCAGCCTTGATCTTGCTCTGTTCCGCGCCTCCCGGTGGCTATCACCCGTAGTTCTAGATTGTCGACTTAGATCTGCCCTTCTCCTGCTGGATGCAAGCTGCCTCCTTTCTCCTATTCAACTCAGCTGTCTGTTTTTCCAATTCCCTGGCAGCTCGTGCGAGCCTATATTGATATGCTTGCAATTCTTCTGGTGTGGCTGTGGTAGCCATTGGTTCTGTGCCGTTCATAGCTCTCGCGGCTCTGTCCCACGCTGCTTGTGAAAGTTGAACTCTATCTCGCGGCTCGGCCCGACGTATTTGTTGCCCGGGCCTTGTCGCAGATTGGAGGGATCGACGTATGGATTTCCCAGTATCGTCGAAAGCCTCGAATGTCTCCTCTTGATCTTCAATGGCGTAAATCCGATGATACTTTGTACTCGGATCTACATTGGGTTTGGTGACATCATCGTTGAGATTGATGAAGACCTTGCCCATTGTGATAGATTTGTCGATGAAGTCGTAATCTGTCGACATCGCTTGAGCCATCGCTTATATATGAGTCCGCGAGATGACTCAAACGACATGTCGTTGAAGATCTTGGCGAGTTTCTCTCTTGTTCGCGTGCCGACGTAACGTGTCGCCGAGGTTTCTTCTTCTCCTGACTCGATTGACGATGCATAGCTTGAAAAATCGGAATCGACCACCGACGATCCCGACGAAATCGGAATCTCGACACGATACGATCCTTCCTTCTCGACGCGAAAGTGAAACCTTCCGAACGTCATCTCCATGGGCTCCGCCAGATACGCATATGCATCCAAACGGGAGGGTGGGTGAGGAACAAAATCGACAAGACCAGGCAGCGATCTGTTTACCTCGATCCATTGTGTTGCTTGCAGTTGATGATGTCGAAGATCTTGAACGTGCCATCGAGATCAGATCCTTACGCCTCTAATTCCCACAGACGGCGCCAATTGACAAGGTATCAACTCGTCAATGCCTATGGATTGTAGGCTAGGGTTTAGTTAGAAGTAGAGGGCAAGTAGATCTCGAAGGTTTCATGTAACATCCCAAGTTTCAATAAAATGAACAAGAGAGAGAGTTCAAGAATCCAAAAATCAGGGTTAACAAAAACTTTTCTCACCATATAGGTTTATGCATATAGATCACCTTATTAATTATTTTGAGTGTGCACTTGCCATGATGTTTGCTTATGTGTTCTCTCTCACTCTAAAACCCTAGCAATGATCACTTGATCACCCAAAGTCAAATAAAAAGAAAATAGAAAAGAAATAATAAAAACCCAACTTCACACACCCATAAGGCTTAGGCCATTTTTACAAATCTTTGTTATAGACCTTTTTGGTTTGCACCATTGGGTGTAAATGGATACCAAACATATATTAACAACTTTGGAAACCCTCAAACACTTTTCAAATCAAATTTGAAGCAATTTTGAGCTCACATGTGATTATGGTCACATGAGCCATTTTTAGTCTGATGCTCACTTTGAGCCCCTGGTTTTCTTCTTTCCACTTCTAAACTTTGTCAAACCTTTTCACCTCATCCAAGACAACATCAAGCACTACAACTTTGCCCAAAACCATCACCCCAAATTCATCACCAATTTCAAATAGGAAGCAAGCAAAGTTGGAACTTTCTCACAAAAACAAGATCATATGCAAAATGTGATTTTGCATATCAATTCCATTTTGACCACCACCACCACCAAAATGCTCCATTTAATATTTGTTTTCAACCCACCAAAAAGATTTTCAAAATTCAAAAATATGTTTCTTGCGGGCATTCTGTCGAACACATTGCAGGCAGGGTAAAAATTTGAGCCCATACTTCATTTTCTACCTTGGACTTGGTCCAACCTTGCTCTCTCTGCACCACGGAGTCTCCCTCTCACCTCACCACATCAACCTCACCACTTGCCTGGGCATGGTTTGAATTAAACAACCCAAACCATGCCATGCCGTGGCATGGCATGCCACTTCATGCCATCTCCTCCCTCGGTCATTTCCAACGTGCCACACCGTGTCAAATCTCTCCCTCTCACTCCCCCGATGCTGCCCGGCCCACTGCCCCGACGAAGCCGGGCACCGGAGACGTCGGCACACGCGCGCCCGGTGGCGCCCGAACACGTCCATGCCGCGCCGGGAGCGCGCACGGCGCCGACCACCGGACGCCCAGAGCATGACGACGCCCCGCTCCCTTGCGTCACCTCCGCCCTCACGCTCACCGCCAGTAGACGCACCACGGCGCCCTGCATCGCCTGGACACGCGCACGAGGCCGCGGGAACGCCGTGGACGACGACCGCGTCCACGACCATCCGCCACTGTACCCCACGGACGCGTGACGCACTCCACTGTGCTTGACCACCGAACGCTGTTCGGAGCTCGCCGTGACGTTCCCTGAGCCTGCCTAGACACGACCATGCCCTCGCCCACACCGTTGATCGACGGGAGCGCGCCAGAGCCACCGTCACCATGACCGTCCGCCCTGGCTCGGAGCCGCTATAAAAGGAGCACGCCGCGCCCCAAATTGAGCACGCCAATCGCCTCCACACATCCTCAGAACTCCCCCTGCCACCTCAATTTCATAAGTACGCCGCCGGAGACCGCCAATCGCAAGATCGACGCCGCCGCCCGTACACGGAGGCCGCCGGAGCAGGAGGTCGCCATTGGAGACGCCGGCTGCTTCCATCTCGCTTCACCGTCGTCGACAACGTTGCTGTGCACCTCGCCCTCGACCGCCGGAGCTCCGACGAGCTCGCCGACCCCCTGCCGCCGTCGCGGTGAGTTCCCCCTCTCGCCGGAGACGAAGGCCATCCTCGATCGTCCGATCCAACTCTAATCCTACGGTCCACCTCCCCCGTACCGTTTCGGTGTTTAAAACACACTGACGTGTGGTCCCCACACTTGTCAGGGCGGCCCGCTTGCGCTGGACGCGATCTTGGGCCGGCCCAAGTTCTTTTCCGCGCAAGCCCACCTATTTGAATTCAAATTTGGAAATTTTGATAAAATATACATTCTGATGCAAACTTTGAAATTCAATTGTGACAAATCTACTCAGCCAAATTTTGCAAACTTTATATTTTTAGAAACCTTATGAAATTATCTACACCTTGCCACTGGATAGAACCCTAGATCCTTTGTAGAATTAAAGTGACAAAATAAACAAGGCGGGGACTTTTACGCCTTATAATAATTCTTAAAAATCAACCATAAATGCTTTTCAGTTAATTCCACCTCCAATAATTCACTTTTCACTTATACTAATTGTTTCTACAAAAATATGCCATGCTTTCTTTGGATGATCATGGTTTAGTTGATTTAAATGCCTTATGGCTATTTTCTAGTCAAAGATATTATCCAAAACTATTAAGAAATCTTATGTGGGAGTTTTCCCTCATTTAAATCTTGTCACCACCAATTCCAAATGAAGTGGAGACTCTGGTTATTTAGGTCCCATAGGAATTGTTGGTGATATTAAATCTTTGTTATGCTAGAATTAAATGGTATGAGGTGCTCACCTCATTTAAATCTTTTTCTCCAAATGCTAAGTGTGAAGAGGTTGACTTGGGTCAACCTAGGTCACATATTATGCATAAGAGAAATTAAATCTTAATAAGATAATGAGAGGAAATTATTTCTCTAAATAATTCAAAGTAACCTTTAAGTTTAGTATGAGAGGAAATTATTTTTCTTAAATACTAAGAAAAACACATCCACCAACTTATTAGCCAAATGTGATGCTAGTTTAGGTGTGTGAACCATGTTTGTGCATAGTTTAGTAGATTAGTTTGGTGTGATGATTGTGTACTCCGTATTCGTATTTTAGACGCTAGTACCGAGGAGTACCAGGGAGGAGGAGGAGGTCTACTTCCGGGAAGAAGAAGACCACTTTGACCAGTTTCCCAACCAAGGCAAGATAATACTCTTGCAAAGTGCAAAGCTCACCATGAGCAAGGCATTACCCCATTTACTTTATGCTTATGATCCTATTTTCCCAGTTTTACTTTACAAGCTTTATTTACTCTTGTTTTATCAAAGTACTTCTTGAGTTATGAATTACTAGATTAGTATGGAGTTAGTACAAGAGTATCAAACTTAGCCTAGAAGCAAAGCAAATACTTAGCACCCCTCACACATAGTGGCTAGTGCTAAATTTAAATTGACTACTCTAGATGGGAACAAGGTGTTGATGAAATAATGATGGTGAAAACCTTGGAATGATTAGTCATTTCCATTGAAAGATTTTGAAGGTGAATATGACACTGAAGTTGACTTGGGGACTTTGGCTAAAAACTGATGATCGATTGGATGCGATACCATTCCAATATTGAGTACCCCCACAATACCTGATTATGGGTAGGGCTTAGCTGGAAATTTACGTGTCTTAGTATGGGTTCCCTCTGAACACACATCATAGGGGTTATGCTTGAGGCTGCCTCCGTGGTTGAGAAATGATGTGAATTGAAGGTGAATTGTACGGCCAAGCCCTGTGCAGTTCCCGGGTTAACAGTTGGTTTTCACCGGGAGGCCAAGCTCATGGGGAGAGGTGCCTATACTAGGGTGTGTAAGTGAAAGGTTAACGGTTGATGATCCGCGTGCGAGTTACGATTATTCAGGGTTTTATCACTGACGGATGAAATCAAATGTTGTGGCACAAGTGTGCGACCTCTGCAGAGTGTAGAACTATTCGAATAGCCGCGTCCGCGGATATGGACAATTGGAAAGGCCATTACTGTTTCCGTCATCGAAATTTATATCTTTGTGACTGGTGTTTTTGAACTTGAACTTGAAAGGTGACTTTGACTTTGAATCACAACCGAGTTGTGGGAATGACACTAATGTTCCCACTTGAGTTAGTTAGCACTTGGGGAGTTGTTTACAAAAGTGTTTTAGAAATAAAATTGGCTTTATGCAAATAAACTTAGAGCTTAGAACAAGTATGTCAATGCTAGTACTTACTTTAGTGTTAGATTGCGAGTACATAAAGTACTCACGGCTTTGTCCCTGGCTATTCAAATGGCCGAATATGAAGCCGAGCAGCAGTACGAGGAGGACGATCAGCAGGACGTCTACCACAACTAGGAGCTTCTAACGTCAAGCGTTGGCCTGTGGACTAGAGAGTCCTTGTATCTTACGCTTCCGCTATGAACTTGTGTTTGTTCGTTGATCATTAGATCAACTATTCGTGTAATATGGATCATGTGATTCCAAGTTGTAAGACATTATGGTTTGTAATGGATGATGACTGTGATACTTAACTATTATGCCTCGCAACAACAATTTCCTGGGATTGCGATGTATGACATAATAGGCATCCGGACTTAAAAATCCGGGTGTTGACATTTCAGCCGAAAAGTACTCGACGATTATGAAAATTAGGGTTTGCAGATAATGATTCGATGATCTCCTCGTCCCTCGACTCCCCCTTTATATAGGAGGTGGAGCCGAGGGATTCGTGCTATACAAGTTACAGAGTCCGGGACGGTTTCTAACTCATCCCGCCAGATTACAGATAACACTTCCTATTACAACTCTTGACTTTCCTTGATATATCTTGGGCTCCCGAATCTTCTTATTCTTCGGGTAGTGGGCCTTCAGTAAACCCCGGGTACTATCTTCGTCAAGCCCATTTGGGATGCCTATGTCAGGGATGCCTTGGGCATCCCCAAGCTTAGACGCTTGAGTCTTCTTAGAATATGCAGGGGTGAACCACCGGGGCATCCCCAAGCTTAGAGCTTTCACTCTCCTTAATCATGTTGCATCATACTCCTCTCTTGATCCTTGAAAACTTCCTCCACACCAAACTCGAAACAACTCATTAGAGGGTTAGTGCACAATAAAAATTAACATATTCAGAGGTGACACAATCATTCTTAACACTTCTGGACATTGCATAAAGCTACTGGACATTAACGGATCAAAGAAATTCATCCAACATAGCAAAAGAGGCAATGCGAAATAAAAGGCAGAATCTGTCAAAACAGAACATTTCGTATTGACGAATTTTAAAATGGCACCAGACTTGCTCAAATGAAAATGCCCAAATTGAATGAAAGTTGCGTACATATCTGAGGATCATGCACGTAAATTGGCTTAATTTTCTGAGCTACCTACAGGGAGGTAGACCCAGATTCGTGACAACAAAGAAATCTGGAACTGCGCAGTAATCCAAATCTAGTACTTACTTTTCTATCAAAGACTTTACTTGGCACAACAAAACACTAAACTAAGATAAGGAGAGGTTGCTACAGTAGTAAACAACTTGCAAGACACAAATATAAAACAAAGTACTGTAGCAAAATAACACATGGGTTATCTCCCAAGAAGTTCTTTCTTTATAGCCATTAAGATGGGCTCAGCAGTTTTAATGATGCACTCATAAGAAATAGTAGTTGAAGCGAACAAGAGCATCAAGAGGCAAATATAAAACACATTTAAGTCTAACATGCTTCCTATGCATAGGAATCTTGTAAATAAACAAGTTCATGAAGAGCAAAGTAACAAGCATAGGAAGATAAAACAAGTATAGCTTGAAAATTTTAAGCATATAGAGAGGTATTTTAGTAACATGAAAATTTCTACAACCATATTTTCCTCTCTCATAATAACTTTCAGTAGCATCATGAGCAAACTCAACAATATAACTATCACATAAAGCATTCTTATCATGAGTCTCATGCATAAAATTATTACTCTCCACATAAGCATAATCAATTTTATTAGTTGTAGTGGGAGCAAATTCAAAAAAGTAGCTATCAAATATAGGAGGCATATTATAATCATAATCAAATTTACTCTCCATAGTAGGTGGCACCAAAAGACCACTATCATTATAATCATCATAAATAGGAGGCAAAGTATCATCAAAGAAAATTTTCTCCTCAATGCTTGGGGGACTAAAAAGATCATGAAAACCAGCTTCCCCAAGCTTAGAATTTTCCATATTATTATCAACAATGGTGTTCAAAGCGTTCATACTAATATTACTACCAGCATGCAAATAAGATTCCATAGGTTTTTTAATTTTCGCATCAAACAATCCATGTTTTAAATCAGGAAATAGAATAAGAAGCTCATTCTTGTCCATTATGCCAAACTAGTGTAAACAAGAAACAAAAAGATGCAATTGCAGGATCTAAAGGAAATAGCTTCGAGTACTTACAATGCGCCGGAAAATAGCTTGGTAGCCGAGGTCCGGAGTGTGAGTACCTTTTACCTTTCCTCCCCGGCAACGGCGCCAGAAAATAGCTTGATGTCTACTTCCCCTCCTTTTCCTGTAGACAGTGTTGGGCCTCCAAGAGCAGAGGTTTGTAGAACAGCAGCAAGTTTTCCCTTAAGTGGATCACCCAAGGTTTATCGAACTCAGGTAGGAAGAGGTCAAAGATATCCCTCTCATGCAACCCTGCAACCACAAAGCAAGAAGTCTCTTGTGTCCCCAACACACCAAATAGGTGCACTAGTTCGGCGAAGAGATAGTGAAATACGGGTGGTATGAATAAGTAGCAACGGTACCGAGAAAATAGCTTGCGGGCGTGTAGTTGATGGTGGTAGTATTGCAGCGAGTAGTAACACGATAGAAACAGATAAACAAGCAGCGATAGCGATATTTAGGAACAAGGCCTAGGGATTACACTTTCACTAGTGGACACTCTCAACATTGATCACATAACAGAATAGATAAATGCATACTCTACACTCTTGTTGGATGATAAACGCATTGCGTAGGATTACACGAACCCTCAATGCCGGAGTTAACAAGCTCCACAATTTGTTCATATTTAAGTAACCTTATAGTGTAAGATAGATCAAAAGACTAAACCAAGTACTAACATAGCATGCACACTTGTCACCTTCATGCATATGTAGGAGGAATAGATCACATCAATATTATCATAGCAATAGTTAACTTCGCAATCTACAAGAGATCATGATCATAGCATAAACCAAGTACTAACACGGTGCACACACTTTGTCACCTTTACACACGTGCAGGAGGAATAAAACTACTTTAATAACATTGCTAGAGTAGCACATAGATAGTAGTGATACAAAACTCATATGAATCTCAATCATGTAAAGCAGCTCATGAGATTATTGTATTGACGTACATGGGAGAGAGATGAACCACATAGCTACCGGTACGGCCCCGAGCCTCGATGGAGAACTACTCCCTCCTCATGGGAGCGACGAGCGGTGATGAAGATGGCGATGGAGATGGCAGCGGTGTCGATGGAGAAGCCTTCGGGGGCACTTCCCCGCTCCGGCGGCATGCCGGAACGGGAGACTCCTGTCCCCCGGATCTTGGCCTCGCGATGGCGGCGGCTCCGGAAGGTTTCGTGGTTTTCGTCGAACGTATCGGGGTTTTCGATCCGGGGGCTTTAAATAGGCGAAGAGGCGGCGCGGGAGGGTCGAAGGGGTGACGACACCATAGGGCGGCGCGCCCGGGGCTCGGGCCGCGCCGGCCTATGGTGCAGGGGCCCGATGCCCCCCTGCGGTCCTTCCCGGGTGTTCGGATGCTTCCGGTGAAAATAGGAACTTGGGCGTTGATTTCGTCCGATTCGAGAATATTTCGTTACTAGGATTTCGAAACCAAAAACAGCAGAAAACGGAAGCTGGCACTTCGGCATCTTGTTAATAGGTTAGTTCCAGAAAATGCACGAATATGACATAAAGTGTGCATAAAACATGTAGATAACATCAATAATGTGGCATGGAACATAAGAAATTATCGATACGTCGGAGACGTATCAGGCTGCAATAGCTCGACTGCTCGCGTGGTGGCCGCATACTCCTTCGTGTACGTCTTTCAGAATTATCATTCCTTCTTCGGGTGTGACGCACCGTTGTAACACACCCGAGATACTGCGTTTGTACAACTCCCCTTTGACCACCGTGAAAGTTTTGGATCGCCTAATAACTCGCCTTGCTTCAACTGGATCGTCGGGTATTGTTTTTCTCAGGATGTATGATATGTACGCCTGCATCCACGGGATTTGCACCATCAATACTAGATCTTGTTCCTCTTCTTCTTCTTCCAATGCTTCTTTCGCAGCCCCCGAGGGTTTCTCGCTTTTCTCCTTCTTTGTTAATTTCTTCGGCTTTGTGGATCTTTCTGTTATCTCTTCCCAGAACACACCTGGGGGAATTGCGAGGCACTGCGACCCGATGTTTGCGAGAACATCGGCTTCGTCATTGCTCAACCTGCTGATATGGTTTACCTCGCATCCATCAAACAGTTTCTCCAGCTCATTGTACATCTCTTTGTACGCCACCATGCTATCATTGACCGCATCGCATTGGTTCATGACTTGCTGAGCTACCAATTGTGAGTCGCCGAATATCTTTAGTCGAGTTGCGCCGCAGGCTTTCGCCATCTTCATCCCATGTATAAGGGCTTCATATTACGCTTCATTATTAGATGCGTTTGGGAACGTCATCCGCGGGACGTATTTCAATTTGTCGCCTTCGGGTGATATGAGTATTACCCCTGCTCCAGCTCCTTCTAACCTTTTGGACCCGTCGAAGTTCATAGTCCGGGTTCTCGATAAATCCGGAGGTCTCGTGTTTTGCAACTCCATCCACTCTGCGATGAAGTCCGGTAGAATTTGTGACTTTATTGCCTTTCTTTTTTCATACGTGATGTCCCGAGGAGAAAGTTCTATTCCCCAAAGGGAGACACGGCCTGTAGCTTCTGGATTATTGAATATGTTGGATAAAGGCGCCTCATTCACCACTATTATCGGATGCGCCGAAAAATAGTGACGCAATTTTCTTGCGGTTGTGAATACTCCATATGCTAGCTTTTGGTACTGTGGGTATCTCTGTTTTGAAGGCGATAATACTTCGCTGATAAAATATACTGGCCTCTGCACTCCATGGAGTTTTCCTTCTTCTTCTCTTTCGACAACTAGTGCCGTGCTGACCACCTGAGGTGTAGCCGCAATATATAACAGGAGCGGTTCTTTCTCTTTTGGCGCTACTAGAATTGGTGGTGTCGAAATTTTCCGCTTGAGGTCCTCGAAGGCCCTATCCGCATCTTCGTTCCATTGGAACTTCTCTCCTTGTTTGATTAAGGCGTAGAATGGTAGCGCCTTTTCTCCCAGCCTGGCGACGAATCTGCTTAAAGCTGCGACTCGCCCAGTTAGCTGCTGTATTTCCTTCAACTTTGTTGGCCTCCTCATTGTTACGATAGCTTGGATTTTTTCAGGATTTGCTTCAATCCCCCTCGCTGAAACTAGGAACCCGAGAAGTTCTCCTCGGGGACGCCGAAAGAACATTTCGTCGGGTTCAACTTGAGACAAAATTTGTCGAGGTTGTCGAAAGTTTCCTTCAAGTCCTCGATTAATGTTGCCCCCTTTTTTGATGTGATGACGACGTCGTCGATGTACACTTGTACATTTTTCCCAATCTGTGTTGCTAGGCACTTCTGCATCATCCGTTGATATGTTGCTCCCGCATTTTTCAACCCGAAGGGCATTGTTTTGTAACAAAATACGCCGTACGGTGTGATGAACGCTGTTTTAGCTTCGTCGTCTTCTTTTAATATGATCTGATTGTAACCAGAATATGCGTCCAAGAAGGAAAGACGTTCACATCCTGCTGTGGAGTCGATAATCTGATCGATCCTTGGGAGGAGAAAGTGATCCTTTGGATAATGTTTATTGAGGCACGTAAAGTCGACACACATGCGAAGGACTTTCATGTTTTTCTTCGGCACCATCACTTGGTTAGCTGCCCAAGTGGCCTCAGTAGATATCTCTTTGATGAAACCAGCTTCTCTAAGTCGATCAATTTCTGACAGCATGGCTTTGTGGTTTGGTTCCGAAAAACGCCGCAAAGGTTGCTTGATTGGTCTCGCGATAGGATCCAAGTTTAGGTGGTGCTCGGCAAGTTCCCTAGGTACTCCTGGCATGTCAGCTGGACACCATGCGAAGATTTTCCAGTGCTCACGGAGGAACTCGACGAGCGCGCTTTCCTATGCGAGGTCCATGTTTGTTGCGATGGATGTTGTTTTCTTTGGATCTGTCGGGTGAATCTGCACTTCCTTAGAATCTTTTGCTGTATTGAAAGTTGATTCCTTGTTGGGCCTCCCTACATCTGGCAGCACATCATAATCAGTCATGAGCCTTGACGCTGCGTACTCGCACTCGCATCCCGAAAGTTTACTGCTAGTCGATGAAAATCTTTGTCGCATTTATCGGCTAGCGCGAAGCTTCCTTTGACTGTGATCGGTCCCTTGGGTCCAGGTAACCTCCAAAGCAAGTACGTGTAATGTGGTACCGCCATAAACCTGGCATATGCTGGTCGCCCCAACAGAGCGTGATACTGCGACGGGAAATCCACAACTTCGAATTCCAGCCTCTCTATCCTGTAGTTTTCCCGGGTCCCAAACTGAACGTCGAGATTGATCTTCCCCAGTGGGTAACTTGGCTTCTCTGGTGTGATGCCGTGGAAACGTGTGTCGGTTGGTTTCAAATTTGCGAGGGAAATATTCATCTTCCTTAGCGTATCTGCGTACATAAGGTTTAGACTGCTGCCGCCATCTATGAATACTCGAGATACATCGAATCCCGCAATTACTGCTGGTAAGATCAGTGATGACTGCCCTGGTCGAGGAACTTGCTGTGGATGATCAGCTATTGTGAAGCCAATATCTTGCCCTGACCAGTTAAGGTACTCGACTGTTGGTGGTGGCATCTTTTCTGCCATTAACACCTGTCGCGAGATTACTTTCCGAGCTCTATTGGATGGCCTCGCCTTTCTGAATCATCGAGACCGCTCCGTTAGAGTTAGGATCGACGTAGGGCGGTGGAGCAGGTGCTGCCGCTATTCTGAGATGATGTCGATTTTCGTCTGTAACCGCGGGAGGAGGTGGCAAGTGAATCTCACTCCTAGGTCCTTGAGGATTTCTGTGAGCTGGCTGAGCATTTGCGTGTCCTGCCCACCTTAACATTGCCTGGAAATTTCGGCAGTCCTTTTGCAAGTGTCCTGACTGTCTTTTTCCATTGCTATCGAGAAAGAAATGCATCTGACACGGCCCGTTCATCATCTCTTCGGGAGACACAAAAGGTCTCTGGAACCTTGGCCCGCTATTTTGCCTGTTATCTCTATTGTCGCCTTGCTTGTGCATTACTTCTCCGGTAGTCATATCTCTTGTTTCCTCCATTGTTTCCCCGAAAGCCAGCCGATATTTGGCCAGGTGCATCGTAACTTGAAAATTGACGGGGGAATAGACGTCTATTTTGAAAATTTCGACAGCGATCTTCCTCTGGGGACCTATGTCGTTTGTTATGTACCGCATCTTCGCCATCTGCCCATCTGTTTGCTATCTCCATTAAAGACGATCTTGTTCTTGGGTTTGTCCTCCCCAAGTCCTCCACGAAATCTCCTCGTCGAACTCCTGCAACAAATGCATCTATCGCTCTTTCGTCGGATATATTTTCTACGCCAAGTTTTTGATGATGTTCCACCTTTGAATGTACTTCCTCATTGATTCATCATGCTTTTGTCGACATGACCTCAACTCCTCTAGTGTCGCAGGTTTCTTGCAGGTTGACCGGAAATTCTTGATAAACACGTCCTCGAAACTTTCCCAGCTGTCAATGGAACACGGGGAAGCTTTTTATCCATGATACGGCGGCTCCGCTCGGATGTATCTGGATGCTACGCATGGCTGTTGCTCTGGTCCCGCCTATCAATTTCTTGTCTCGAGGTAATCTACAAGCCAATCCTCGGGGTCTTGCAAGCCATCGAATTTCTTGAAACTATCGGGTAGCTTGAATCCTGATGGAACTCGAGTTTTTCGGACCCGTCATGTGAAACATGGAAGTCCACACATGTCCTCTTCAGCAAGGTCTGGTGAATGCCGACGTTCCCTTCTTTCTTGTCGCGCTCTATCGACTCTGGCCTGAGTTGCTGTATCCCTGGCTCCACTTGCTCTTGGTGGATCTTGCACTGCTACGGTAGGTCTCGGACTATTTTGCCTTGCAGTTCCTTCGGGAGGTGTGGCTGTGAACGCTGCTCCCATGGCTCCACATCCTGCCATGGCCATGTTGTACAACGCTTCTCTTGGATCTCCGGGAGGTGGTCTGGACGCTAAGATGAAAGCTTGTGTCGCCATATACCCTGCTTCCGGTGTTTTTGGGATAATATTCCCCCTCGTGTCGATTGACATAAAAGACATGTCGAGGTTTTGGATTAGAGTCTCTCTTTCAGCTTCCGGTATATTTTGCAGTCGAGATCTTGCTCTCCTCCGAGCTTCTCTGTGACTATCTCCCGAAGTTTCGAGTGTCGACTTAATTCCGCTCGTCGCACGCTTGATGCGGAAGCTGCCTCCCTTCTTCCGTTCAAAGCGGTCATCTGTTTTTCCAACTCTCTTCCGGCTCGGGCAAGTCTATATTGATAAGCTTGCGGTTCTTCGACCGTAGCGGTTGTCTCCATTGGTTCGAGCCATCCAAAGCTTTCGCAGCTCTATCCCGGGCTGCTTGTGGAAGTTGAACTCTAGCACGCGGTGTGGGCCCGACATATTTAGTGCCCAAACCTCTCCTTAGATCTGAGGGATCGACATAGGGGTTCCCAAATCGTCGAAAGCCTCTGATGTTTCCTCTTGATCGCGACTTGCTTCTCCAATGGCGTAGACTTGGTGATATTTTGGAGTTTTCACTTTGCTTGGTTTGGTGACACCATCATAGAGATTGGTGAAGACCTTCCCAATAGAGATGGATTTGTCGATGAAGTCGAAGCTATCGGTGTCGCTCGAATCATCGCTTATATAGGAGTCCGCCGATGACTCGAAGGACATGTCGCTGGAGATTTTGGCGAGTCTTTCACTTGCCCTGCTGCCGATGAAGCGTGGCGACGAAATCTCCTTGTCGCTTGACTCGACGGATGATACTGAGTTTGAGAAATCAAGACCATCCGCCGATAATCCCGACGAGATCGGAACTTCGAGACGATACGATCCTTCTTTCTCGACGTGGAAGTGGAATTTTCCAAACGTCATCTTCATGGGCTCCTCCAGATACGCATATGCATCCAAACGGGAGGGCGGGTGAGGAATAAAATCAACGAGACCGGTTTTGATCCGTTTACCTCTGTCCATGATGTTGCTTGCTCTGCGATGAAGTCGACGGTCTTGAACGTGCCATCGAGATCGGCTCCTTGTCGCCTCTAGATCCCACAGACGGCGCCAATTGACAAGGTATTAACTTTTCAATGCCTACGGATTGTAGACTAGGGTTTAGTTGGATGTAGAGGGCAAGTAGATCTCGAAGGTTTCAGCCGAAAAGTACTCGACGAATATGAAAACTAGGGTTTGAGAAAACAATGACTCGATCCTTTCTGTGTCCCTCGACTCCCCCTTATATAGGAGGCGGAGCCGAGGATTCGTATTGTACAAGTTACTGAGTCCGGGAAGGTTTCTAACTCCTCCCGCAAGATTACAAATAATGCTTCCTATTACAACTCTAGCTTTCCTTAACAATATCTTGGGCTTCCGAATCTTCTTATTCTTCGGGTAATGGGCTTTCAGTAAACCCCGGGTACCATCATCGGCAGACCCATTGGGGATGCCTATGTCAACCGGAGCAAAGCATTAACACTCCGTGAACACATGTGATCCTCATATCACCGCCTTCCCCTCCGGTTGTCCCAATTCTTGTCACTTTGGGGGCTCGGGTTCCAGACAACGATACGTGTATACAACTTGCAGGTAAGATCATAAAGCAATGAATATCATCATGAATTGATAACATGTTCATATCTGAGATCATGGCACTCGGGCCCTAGTGACAAGCATTAAGCATAACAAGTTGCAACAATATCATAAAAGTACCAATTACGGACACTAGGCACTATGCCCTAACAATCTTATGCTATTACATGACCAATCTCATCCAATCCCTACCATCCCCTTCGGCCTACGGCGGGGGAATTACTCACACATGGATGGGGGAAGCATGGCTGGTCGATGGAGAGGCGTCGGTGGTGATGATGGCGATGATCTCCTCCAATTCCCCGTCCGGCGGAGTGCCGGAACGGAGTTTCGGTCCCGAGACGGAGTTTCGCGACGGTGGCGGCGTCTTGGATGGTTTACGGCGACTTCGACTTCTCGTCTCGCGTTTTTAGATCGAAACCCTTAAGTAATCCGGAGGGGGCGTCGGAGGCTGGCCGAGGGGCCACACGGTAGGGCGGCGCGCCCCCTCCGAGCCGCGCCGGCCTAGTGTGTGGGGGCCCTGGGCCTCCCCAGGCCTGCCCTTACGGCTCAGTGAATCTTCGAAAAAATAAGCCCTTCGACATAAATTCGGGGATTTTCACGAAAGTTGAATTTACGCACAAAAACGAGACACCAGGGCAATTCTGCTGAAAACAGCGTTAGTCCGTGTTAGTTGTATCCAAAATACACAAATTAGAGGCAAAACAATAGCAAAAGTGTTCGGGAAAGTGGATACGTTTTAGACGTATCAATATCTTAGCTGGACTCTGAGTTGGAGCAAGCATAATAGTACTATTATGAATATATATACTGCACAAACACATAGGTACTGATGTTCCATCTGCTTTCAGTTTCGTGAGATGATGTACGATTAAGAAAACACTTGTGCAATAGTTGTGGCACTTAGAGCCATGCTATTATGGTGCTTCACCTTCCCTTTATATGTTCGTATCTATTTTTTATACACTGTCTTTGCAGTGAACTTTTTAATCACATGCAGCTGTTTTTCTGTCGTGCGATCTTTTCAGTTCAAGAGCTCTTACCAGACCAATATCTTTCTACGTTGGATATTGTCTACTGATAGTATGTGAAGATAGTGAGGATTGCTACCGGCGCATGGCCGTTTGTGCTGGTTAACGAATGAGCACGGATGGGACGCTGCTTTCAGTCAATAGAAAATCCGTGTTGCCCGAGACCAAGCTCAAGGATGGGGATAGAGTTGATGTGAGGTTTTCTCTGCATATTAACCGGGGTAATTTATCAGGTTGGCTACTGCCTCCTGAGTTTGTACATAATGAGACCATACGGTAGTAATTTGTGATGCAAATATAAGTTTTCATGCAATAAATTCAAATTTGAATTAGATACTTATGCCTCCGCCTTCTCAGTTTGTACATAGTGTTATTGCCTGCAGGATAATGCTATTGGACATTCTCTAAATTTACATAGAATTTGCATGTGAATTCCAGCAGTCTTGCTTTTTCTGTTTCCTTTGTGTCAAGGACGGAGTTGTTACAACCCTAAAGCCCATCTATAGCTCAAAATTGTGAACCAAACTTTTCGTCCTCTTGCTTGTAATAAGTACAAACAAAAGTAAATCTTATAGTTTAGATTTTGCCATTTGCGTGATAGCGCAACGGGTCATCTAGTGAAGTATAAGGGGGACAATCTTAGTATGAGGGAGATAAAATTAGCTAAAATCACACAAATAAGAAGCTGTCATGGCTTATGTTCAAAGGAAAATCATGAGCATGGGGGGGGGCGCGGCCCCATGGTCCCCCTTGTCTCCGTCCCTGGTAATGGGTATGAACAAAACTTATATATGTTGATGGGTAGAGGTATATATATATGAGTGAATGATAAGATCACAGAGATGGGTAACGGTATAGGGTGGCTCTGCCCATATCCATGACCTGCAGTTGCCACCCTAGCCGATCTAAAGGAAAGAGTCGCCTGAAAAATGAAGGAAAAAAGAAAGTGGAAATTCACTTCCGCTCTTGAGTGCATATGCTCCCTCCACCCAAAAAACATATTTCTGATTGTCAAAAAATTCCAATAAAAAATTTCGCATGTACATCTCGACAATCTATGTGCGTTCGCGCAGTTTCACAAAAAATTGCTATTTTTTGTGGTCGATGTAAAAAAGATAAAACAAGTCTCACAAAAAGCCTTATTTTTAGCATTAAATTTTATCTTTTTACGTAGCCCAAACGACAAGTTGTTTTTTCATGCAAAGATTTTGTACGCACTTAACATTTGAAAATGTACACATGAATTTTTCGTTTGAATTTTTTTGATATTTTAAAATATATCAAAGTTACTGTTCAAACTAAAGGGATCATACGCACCCAGAGCCAAAATATCGCTCCCGAAAGAAAGGACTTATATTATTAAAGAAAAATCAGAAGAAAGACAGAAAGAAACACGAGGCCCAGCAACAGTATGTGGGTTGAAATCACATTAAAGCCCAGAGCCCATCTCTTCTTTCCCCTCCGCGACTGTTCTAGGGTTTTAGGCTCCGGGGCACCGTATAAAATCAGGCTCTAGGGTTTCCACTCCGGCGCGCCGCCTCCTCTCCCCTGCCTCGTAGCGGTGAGCAACCTCCTCCTCCTCAATCTTCTCTTCGTACTTGACGCGGTTGTTCCTTCGGCCTCACACTGTCTTCTTCTTCCTCGCCGTCTGCCCAGGAACAGCGCTTCCACCGCCGGCGCCATGAGGTACGGATAAGCTTCTCATTGGATCCAATCAGTAGTTGCGTGCTGCTTTGGGGCGATGTTTTCCGTCTGTTAATTTTGCGATGATACAACATCGGATACTCGTCAATTTACGTTGCGTTGCTTCGATTGTTCTGTGCCCCGTTTAGGAATTGCAGCGTCGTGATTAGCTACGGTCGAATCTATCTTAAGTACATATCGTGTTGTATGCTTGAAATCTTTTGTTGTTGTATAGCTCGAAGGCGTGGCTTTCCTATTTGCTTGCCTGAGTAAGCTCTGATGCGTTCTGTAGATCTACACTAGACTTCATATGTGTCTTCCCATATTTTTAGGCTGTTGGTAGGTACATTACATTGATGGGTATCGAATTAGAACCTGGAATTTTGTAGGGTTGCATGCTGTTTAGAGAATTATTTATATATTTGTAACAAATTATCTATATTGGAAGGGCAAAATGTAGTTGAAATCTGTTGTTCAAATATTTAATACGGTAGGCATTAGTATGGCCCTATTTTCTTTGAGGTCTGCTGTATCTTTGTTCCCATGCTTTAACCGAAATGTTAAATTGTGGCGAATATGATATTTTGTCCAACCTGTTCTGTGGCATAGCAACTTTGGTGTTAAATAACTGAACTATGACCAAACTCTTAGTTATTACTTTTGATCCTGGTAGAGTTCAACTCGTGTTTCTAGAAAAACGAGCTTACATGTTCCAGTGATGGCTTAACATATGTTACCTAACCTCATTTACCATGCTCTATCATCCTAGTAACTGGGTTCCTGCATATTTCAGTAAGTTGCAGAGCGACTCCCTGAGGGAGGCAATCACAGCTATTACCAATGGAAGTCGTGAGAAGAACCGCAAGTTCGTTGAAACCATTGAGCTGCAGATCGGACTGAAGAACTATGACCCACAAAAGGATAAGCGTTTCAGTGGTTCTGTTAAGCTTCCTCACATCCCTCGCCCAAAGATGAGGGTCTGCATGCTTGGTGATGCCCAGCACGTTGAAGAGGTAAATGCTCTTGTGCTGAAAAGTGAAAACAGAACGTAATCTCTTGTTATTCGTATCACATGAGGGGCCAAGAGATCTGATCATAAATTGTTGTTTAGTGAATTATTTATTCTCATGAGTCTTTATCATTCAAAATCCAGAACATGTACACAAAGATTCCGCTTCTACATATAATCCCCGTTTCTAATGTTTCATTGTAACATTTAGTTTAATCCTTGGCATGCAAGTTTTCATTTTATGGTATTTGCATTTCTCCCCTTTGTGTGTCCACTGATTTCTGTTGAACTCACTTGTTACCAATGTTATACACAGGCAGGGAAAATGGGCCTAGACTATATGGATGTGGAATCCCTCAAGAAGATGAACAAAAACAAGAAGCTAGTCAAGAAGCTTGCAAAGAAGTACCATGCTTTTCTTGCATCTGAGGCCATCATTAAGCAGATTCCTAGACTTCTTGGACCTGGTCTTAACAAGGCAGGCAAGTATTTCTTCTTTGTTCAACATGCTGTCTTTTGATTGACCTTTGGTGTGGTGGCAGTTCCTTGCCTTTGAACTTTTAATATTTGCAGTTGTTAACTGCTAAATAAGCACACAGGTACTTTAGTAGTGGTTTCTTGAGTACTTGCATCATATTTAATTTTGTAATTCTGTAGGTAGTAGCATTTTGTTCCGTTTTAGTCATAAGCGCATGTCAACGCATGCTGTGCGCTAGGGGAGGACTTTGTTGTTGTTTTGATGTTTTTCTTAACTGGGATATCATGACACAATAGATGTTGCTTCCTTGTTCCATGCTTTTTCATTATCCTATTTTAGTAACACAATGTAGCATCTCTTTCTGTGCCTTAACTTTCCATCCAATGTTCTCATTTTGTGGAAGCATCTGTGATGTGCATCCTCTATATTTTCAACCTTGCATTTCTGAGTTTTTCACTTATCGGTGAAGACAACATTGGGGAATATATTCCGAGATGCTTTTTTTTTCTTGTTTCATACTGATCTGTGAACTCTCATGTGAAAATATTTAGAATCATCAATATATGGAAATATGTTGGGCTCTGTGGGCCTCAGGGTCTGAAAATCCATAAGCTTCCTACCAGATGTCTAGCTCTTTGTAAAGCACTTGCTAGTTTTGAATATTCTTGCTACTGTAGGAACCTTTTCTTCTCAGCTTTACTAATTTTGAAGATGAGGATGATTTACATGTTGACCAGCATCTTTTGCATCGTACCATTCTTTGGTTAAATGATCCACATTATGTAATGATGCATTTCTGCTGTACTAGCGACTGAACTTCAGTTCCACACTTTTGCCTGCTTGTGTTCTTACATGATAATCAACCGCAGGAAAATTCCCAACTCTGGTCTCTCATCAGGAGTCCCTCGAAGGCAAGGTTAATGAGACCAAGGCTACAGTGAAGTTCCAGCTGAAAAAGGTGCTCTGCATGGGTGTTGCTGTTGGCCACTTGGGCATGGACGAGAAGCAAATCTTCCAGAACGTGCAGATGAGCGTGAATTTCCTTGTTTCTCTGTTGAAGAAGAATTGGCAAAACGTATGTAGTTTATCCTCCCAAACCTGTACATGATTCATTTTTGTGATCTTTGGCCATCAATTATGTTATGCATGACTATTGACTAATATGAACTTCTTGCAGGTGAGGTGCTTGTACCTGAAGAGCACAATGGGAAAGCGGGAACGGTTGTTCTAGACCTCTCATCTTTAGGCTTCTAGGGATATTCAGGTGTTTGGGAACTTTGAGTACCAATTTTTCGTGAGGCAAGTGACAGTTGAATGGTCCGAATTATTGCGTCTTGTACTGAGATGGTCTGTTCTCTCCTGTGGAACTTCATGATATTCTATCCATTGAGATTGCTCTCAAGAGTCTCTCTGATGTTACTCTTGTGCTTGTGCCTAACTATTTCCTCTTTGGAATCTCTGCCAATGCTGTGAGGGTTTATTCTTGTGCTTGTACCTTGCTATTTCCTCTTTGGAATCTCTGACCAGGCTGTGAGATCGATGCTTTACTACATAAAGATAGTATTATTTAACCATGTCGTTCATTGGTTGTTCGCCTAAGAAGAATCTTGGTGTATCCGTTGTTGCGCCGCCTGGAGCTTTTTGTACCATCCCTGCCATCTCCCTGCCATCTCTTTCGAGTTTACCTAGGCGTTTACTCAGTCGTCCTTCATTATCTGGCTGTAATAACAATTTACCTGCACTGCGAGCCGTCGCTAACAGCGTGCTAACGATTCCTTGATCTCATCATCTGGCTGTGATAACAATTTACCTGCACTGCGAGCCGTCGCTAACAGCGTGCTAACGATTCCCTGATCTCATTTATGACATCAGGTGCAGTCGTATATTCGTTTTCTATGGTGTAGATTCGATAGATAATGTGCAGTTTTTGTCGTATGTATGGTTAGTGAGCTTTCACCATTCGAACTACTACGTCAGTCCTGGTTTCAGTTCTCATAAAATTGCTGATTAGCCACTGTCACGGAATCTACTATAAAAACTCACGGTTCGCCATAGCCATTATTACAACTCAAAACACAAAGCCCTTCACTGCCATCGCGTCTCGAACCCAGACATGGCAAGTCGAGCTCTAACCCCTTACCAGCTCATCGCGTCTCTAACCATGGCGCTCCTTGCGACGTGCCATGCCGGTAGCATCGCCGTCTACTGGGGCCAGAACAACGAGGTGTCGTTGCCCGAGACGTGCGCGTCGGGAAACTACGAGTTCGTCATCATCGCTTTCCTCTCCAAGTTCGGCAACGGCCAGAGGCCGCAAATGGACCTTGCTGGCCACTGCGACCCTTCGTCGGGTGGCTGCGAAAGCATAAGCAATGACATCAGGTCTTGCCAGCGCCGCGGCGTCAAGGTTCTTCTCTCCATCGGCGGCGCCGATGGAAGCTACGGTCTCTCGTCCCCGGACGATGCACGACAGGTCGCCATATACCTCTGGAACAACTTCCTCGGCGGCACGTCGTCGTCCCGGCCCCTCGGCGACGCCGTGCTCGACGGCATCGATTTCGACATCGAGTACGGTGGCGACAAGTTCTGGAACGATCTCGCTAGAGACATCAAGAGGTTGGGCAACAGCTTGGACAGCCGCAAGCGCGTGCTGCTGAGCGCGGCGCCGCAGTGCCCGTTCCCTGATGAGTGGGACGGCAGCGCGATTGCTACGGGGCTGTTCGACTACGTGTGGGTGCAGTTCTACGATAACCCGGAGTGTGAATTCAAAGCAGACGCCGAAGCATTCATGGACGCATGGAGGAGATGGGTATCGGTGCCGGCTGGGAAGGTCTTCCTAGGACTGCCGGCCTCCAAGGACGCGGCGAACAACGGGTTCATCCCCGCCGGCGAGCTCACGTCGCGCGTGCTGCCGCTCATCAAGGGTTCGCCCAAGTACGGCGGTGTCATGCTGTGGTCCAAGTTCTACGACGACCGCACGGGCTACAGCTCCGCCATCAAGAGCCATGTCTGAGCAAGTCGGTATGGTGTGTTGGACGAGCACGGTAAATCGCAAGACATTGGCGTGTCTCACACTTCTTGTCTCAAAATTTGAAACAAGTGCAATGCTAGGTTCTTCCGCAACACATGTACTTCCCTATGTCCTCCTCGACAAGAACAGGAAAAAAGGGAAGCTTCAAGTCACCGCGGGTGCTAAAAACTTAGAGTGAAATTTACCGATTGTATCTCTATCGTTTTCACGATTCTCTTGAATTGTTGAACAACTACTTAATTAATTGGTTGGGACAAAGCTTTCCGCTTTCTTTTTTAGAAAGTGTGCTATCTTTCTTCTTCGTCCGATGTGTTGTACAGAGCATAACATGCATGTATTTCTGTAACTATGTTGTTCCTTGGTTTGTTAACGCGTAGGGTGTGGACTGAGGCATAGCCTGTGATCTACTGATAGGTCTGAGCCCGCCCGAATTTAAGCCTTCATGCTTGCATTCTCGGTGCGTACGCATAATTACCTCTATTAAGGTAGCGCTGCTGGTTTCTTCCTAGTACGGCCACTCAATCGGTGGGGTTATATTATGCTTTGCTATTTTCTCGGTTATTACTGGAATTGCGAGTCTAAGATTACTTATAGTGAGAGTAAATAAGATAGTAACATGCAACTACATGCCTGCCAACTAGGTATTTTAATAACATGACATGGTATTAAATGAAAAGAGATGGTTGTGGTAACTACCTATGTTATTATAACATCGTACTTTTTCAAGATAAAATGAGTCTACAAACTAACTAATGCTCTCATGTATGATAGTACATGTAAGTTACTATGCCTATGAAGGTAGTTATGTAGACTAGTGTTATATGCATGATAATACTCTATGCTACTTCTCACTTTTTTTTGAGAAAATTCCACCAATCTATTAAAAATCATCAACAACAACATAAAGATGTCTAACAGTAATAAAAATTACAAATAGGTCATTTGACCACCTAGCGATGACTACAGACACTAGCGCGGGCAAGGCGCGCCACCTTCCTTGCCTCTTCATCACCGGAGCCAAGCAAAGCTTGTCGTAGTAGACTTTGTTGTAGTAGGCAGATGGGTAGTCGTCATGCTAAGGTCCAAAGAACCAGCGCATTAGAGCAGCAACCATCGCTAATGATAACAACCATAGATTGTAAGAGACTGACCTCAAACCACACAATCGAATACGAAAGACGACCGAATCATGGGAGATTGATAACCCCCAAGTGCAGGGGATCACCGCAGTACATTTCGATAAGTATTTGAGTGTCGAAACCACGAGGAGTTGAAGGTAAACTATCTATTATCTAAAGCCCTATAACCCACTTATATGTCCTTCTATACAAAGCTAGGAACTATGGTGTGTGTATGTGTGTGTGTTCTGTGTGTGTCAAGTGGTTTCTACTAGAAACTATAAGACTTTAAAATACTAAAAATAACTGGAGGAAGTAAAACTAGTGCAAGGAAAGTAAAGGTTGTGAGGTGAAGTGGAGTAACCCAAGAGAGTAAGTGTTCAGGAAAATTGCTATTTTATTTGTGTAGTTGTCACAATTAGTGAAGCTCAGTATAGTCTTTTTTGTGTTTCTTCTACAGAGGAGCCATAGATAGGTGCAACCATATATAAGAGCAAATACACCACTAGTGATCGATCCCAAGGCAATTAAAAGCAAACAAGTGAATTATTAAGACATAAATTCCAACCACTTCTATAAGTTTAAAGTTTTCCATAGTTATACCCCATTGATTAACCATGAATTAATATACCATGAATATCTAAGAATTGAAACATGGTTTCTATCAAACTCCATCTATCCCCTCCCTATCATCTCCCTATCATCATGCAACATCGACAACCTCATGTATTTCCCAACATATGTGTGCACTCATATATCATTACAAGAGATCATCATAGAAGATAACAAATATTTATATGCAACCATAAACAAATTATGTCACAATTGCCACGAACTAGTCACTACTCAAACAAAGACATAGAGGTATAATAGATCATGGGAAAACGATAGATTGCCTCAGACATTATGTTTGCCAAGATATTACAAAGGGTAGATGAATATGGTGATGAGGGTGTTGATGAAGATGCTGATGATGACCACAACGGAGGAGGGTGGAGTCCACCAGCGGTGATTCCGGCAGCGGTCCCCCCTCCGATCTTTGCCGGCGGCGGCCTGCTGACTCTATGTTTATGTGTTTTTGATCTCCACTCCCGTCTCCTTGAGTAAGTCTCTATAAGTCACATATATAGGGGTTTTTAGGTCAAGCGAAGTCCGTGGGTGAAAGAATCAGGTGGATCGGACGACCGTGGAGGAAAAGAGAGGGGATGGCGCGCCCTCCCTGCCTAGGCGGGCCACCTACCCTATTTTGGCCCTCATGGTATCTCTTGAGGTCCAAGCGCTCCAGATGGTTCTCTTGATGAAATAGTGAAATCCCCAAAATTCTAGCTCAATTTGATTTCGTTAAGGTCCCGGAAAGTAAAAATACACAAAACAGGGTTTTCCTTTCCTGCAGAGTTATAAACCAAATAAAGAGGATCTTTGGTAAATCCCCAAAAATCAATATAAAACATGTATATAACATCATATATGTTGAAAATATGTGGAAATATGTGTCAACAAACTACAAAGTTCATGCATGCATTTTACATGCATCAAGATCCCCAAGCTTAACCTATGCTCGTTCTCGAACATAAAGGTGATAAAACTAACATGGATTTTGGAGTTTGTTGATTTTCTTCTTTTCATTATCGCACAAAGTTCACAAGGTTCAACCCTTAAAGAATAACAATAAGCAAGGAGTTATAAAGTGATATCTTTTATAATCTAGAAACCATGCTTAACAATAAGTGGTTTTGTGTTAAAACAAATGAAAAGTATTATAGACCATAAAGCATGCTTGGATGAACCTATAAAATTTATGGAAGACCTTTTTTTCTTCTTTTTCTTGGATACTCTTATTTTGATTCTTTTGACTCTTGCGTAACAGAAAATAAGTAGGGAACATATGTGCTAGACCTCCAATAATGTAAAAGATAGTTGGGAGCATAAAAAAAGATTTTAAGACATCTAGTTCATGCCAATATTACTCATAAGGATGAAGTCCCAAGTATCTGTTTTTATTTTATTTCGGAGATTCTATGGTTTATGTAATTGACATCCTACAAGTTGAATGTCTCATGCACATTCACCATACCTCATGATAGATAGTTAGGACACTTAAGCCCGTCATCGTAAACACATAATGTCCTCAAGAGTGTCAACTGGGGTACCTCAGGGCCGTTTATAGGCACGTGCGAGCTGGGCGACCGAACATGACCCCCAAAAATTAGGGGCCCCCAAGTCTTAATCAATTACGGCGAGTTAGGGTAGCCTTTTTATCTTAGTTTTTGTGATTCTTCGCAATACATGTAAGAGATCAGGGTGGAACTTGCAGCGCCGCCATGGATAGGACTTCCTGTGTTCTTGGTCGCGGTGGAGAAGATAGACAACGAGGCGAAAAGTTATTGGGCTTCTGGGCCAATTTTCATTCGGCTGAGAGACGCCGGCAACTAGGTGGCCTTACGGCAACTAAGTAGATAACTTGGGTTCTAAAAAAAAATATAGGCAGAACGTGGCATGGACTAGCTAAGAGGACGCTTACCTCATGAGTTGCAACTAAAATTTGATAACAACATCTGACTGAGAACGAAGCTAGTTGTCAATCGGCTGAATAGTTACACCCATATTAAAAAATTTGCACAGGGGCCCGACTTTCTAGAGACGGCCCTGGGGTACCTCTTGCCCCTTGGTAGGAAATGCCCTTTTGGAATTATTATTTTTATGGTTGGCGGGTCATATCTATACTTTAGAAGACAAGACAACAAACAAATGAATCACCTCAACACTTTATTTTATTTACTATTTGATAGCTTTTTATTAAAAGGCTTCACAAAATGTTCATGCGGCAAATTTCCACCATGATTCAACATGGCTTTAGCTCAAAATCTTTCGCATATCTTCGTGGATTTTAACCCACTTTGTCCCTAGAGGTATTCTCCCCACCCCCCTTGTTTGTCTTTTTTTTTCATTTTGGTAGTATTTTCTAAAAAATATTTAAACCATAGATCTTACATTTCGAGGCAAATCTATGAGTTGGCCATTTTTATCAACACCTTGATTTTGTGCATCCACCTGGACCGACACCTGGTTTATCAATTTCACCAAAAATATTTCATTATCATACAAATCACGTTGGAACAATCATGTCCATGCGTCAAGACCACCTTGGAAGAAAAGACCACCTAAGAAAAGACCACCTTGGGAAGATGCCCTAACAAATCATAACACATTATCGGTCCATCGCCAATCAAGTCAGGCCCATAAGAGATGTCTAGAGGGTATGATCACAAAACCTTCTTAATTAAGAAAAAGTTGTGTCGAGTAGGATAATAGAGTCCTGGACATTGAGAACTCAAGGGAGCATTCCCCAGCCAGATATTCTCCCATAAACTTTCTTGAGAGCCATCTCTAGCGGTGTAGGTCTCAAACATGAAAAACGGACTGCTTCACATTCATTAAACTGGCTACAAATGTTAGTCACCATGTTTTCACTGGACTTGACAATAGCCTTGAAACCGGTATACTTACTTCGTAGAACATTGATTAACACCCCATTTTTTGTAAGATGTTTAAACAACCATTTACCAAGTGTTTCCGCCTCCAAACCATGGATTCCTTGGTTATTATGAGGTCATAGGGTGCTCCACTTTGTTATATGGTACCTTTTCTTCTCTTGGTCACTTTGTGGTCCAATTTTTCAGAGCACCTTTTCGCACTAGGAATAAGGAGTACAAGTATTATTTCAAAACCATATCAGCAATCAAAGAGTTAATTATACCAAACGTCCATATATGGACATGTATTTTTCTTTTCAAGCACTAAACCTTTTTTTAATCCTTTCCTTCGCTTGTTTTCGAGCCACTATTTTGAGCCTAGAAGGATGATGAGTTGGCATCCCTAGATACCGAATGGGAAACTCACCTCTCTCACACTGGGAATAATGAGTAAAAGTATTATTACAAAACCATATCAGCATCAAAGTGTTAATTATAACAGACGTCCATATATGGACATGTATTTTTCTTTCCAAGCACTAAACCTTTTTTTTTATCCTTTCCTTCACTTGTTTCCGAGCCACTATTTTGAGCCTAGAAGGATGATGAGTCGGTATCCCTAGATAGCGAATGGGAAACTCACCTCTCTCGAAACCTAAAAATACTTAGTAGCATAATCAGCCTTAGACTCGTATGATTCACCATAGTAGAATAACTCACTTGTGAAACTTGACTTTTAAGCTGTGAAGTGTTCCTCAAAGTAATTGTTTGAGATTCTTGGCCGTTTTCCAAATAATGTTCCATCAAGAGAATAGTATCATGCACACATTGTAGAATGGATAGACCATCGTCAATAAGATGCAGCAGGACACCAAATATTTGACCGCTCACTTTCGCTCGTTCAGTAGGGATATCAAGCATATCTGCAATAATATTAAACATCATTGATTAGAGCTGATAGCCTTGATATAGTCTTTTTTTTGGTCTGAAGTACTCCCTCCGTCCCTAAATGTAAGGCGTCTACGGATTGGTCAAAAGTCAAACCTTACAAATTTTGACCAAATATTTAGAAAAAAATATTTACATCTACAATATCAAATTGACATATTAAGAAAATATACTTTAGGGTGAATCTATTGATAATGATTTAGTATTGTAAATATTTATATTTTTGTGTATAAATTTGGTCAAACTTTAAAAACATTGACTTTTAGCTAATCCTTAGACGCCTTATATTTTGGGACGGAGGGAGTAGTAAGTAATATGATCCACGCGGGATGTCCGCCCGGGCTGGCCTGCTCCAGATAAATGTGTGGTGGTGATTTATTTGCATAGTAGGAGCAGCGGGCCCCGTAATATAATATATATTACTTTTGCCGCGTATAAAAAGTGTATTTGTAGGACTAAAAAAAATCAAAAAATATATTTGCCTGTGTACAAAGTTTGAAACCTAAATATGTATACTTGTTACCTGTATAAAAAAGATAAAAATTCAAAAGAAAAATACGTAAAGTACACAAGTAAGTTTCGAAATTTGTAACTTACATGTACCTTACATGTAACTTAAAATGTAACTCATACGAAAATCCAACAAGTTACATTTATTACACATCAACTCCCATTAAATACACGCAGAGTAACCTCCACCACATGTTTAAAGAGAGCAAACCAGCCCGGGCTGACTTCAGGGTTTCCGACAATATGATCATTAACTTTAAAGATTACACTATCTCTGGAAACAAAATCATTTACCCAATTCTACTGGATAGGAGAAAAACCTTTCATGATTTTGTTGCAGTTAGTGTAGACTTCTTCGAAATCAGTTTTTGTAACCTTAATTTGATTGTGTTGCCTTGCTACGCCATTACGACTTTAATAAAATCACCCTCTTCGAAACAAAGACATGACCTATATTCAGCTTTCTAGGATTCACAGTAGATTGACAACTTGGGAACTCTTGTTGTTTTCTCAGTTACTCCTTCCATTCCATAATACGTGTCGTAGTTTTAATGCTAAGTTAGTATACTTTTTGTACTAAGTTTATGATACTTATTATGATCGGAGAGAGTAAAGAAAATTCTTGCGGCAAGTGATAATTAAACATGTCGAAATATTCTCATGTACTAAGATTGTATGTTCTTTTCTGTGGAACTTCATGATATTTTATTCATTGAGATTGTATACCCTTTTGTTCTTGCGACTTACTATTGTTGGGGCTGCATCTCGTAGCCCCATCTTGTTCTATCTCTAACTCTTGCAATCTCACTTGTGAACACACATGGTGAGAAAGACTACATAACACGGGCACACACCACACCAAGAAGAATATTTCCTTTGCAACTTCCTCCTGATGAGACCATATTAGCTACATTTTACTCAGCCCTCACGACCACCTTTTCCACTAAAACTAAGCACTAACTCCAGGCACTCACGCACCGCACGAACAGCTAGCCACTAACACACTAACAAATCCTGACCGCTTCTTCCTCCTAAACCCACTCCAAGAATATTACTACTAAGCCTAGCATGCACATGCAGCAGCGCTTGCCTCTCCTTCAGCTAAGAGCATCTCCAGCGGCGCGACACATTTCAGACGCTCAAATTGTCCGCTGGCGTCCGTTTGCGTCGCCTGGCGGACACCAAAATGATCGCGAGGGGCGAAATGTCCGTTTACGTCGGGGGCTACCTCCAGCGGTCCGACGCATTTTGGACATGCAAGTGTTTTTTTTTTGTGCTACTTATTTTCATTTTTGTTGAATGAGCAAGTTTAAACGCGAAAAAGTAGTACTTAATGATGTCATGTTGCTCCAATCGAATAGATTATAGCCTAAACAATTAACGGATACTTCAATCGAATAGATTCAAACATATTTAACATACAAACAAGAGCAAATTTAAAAACATATAAACTAAAACTAATTTTTGGCCTTCTTGTTAGAAGGCCCTGCCTCGTCGTCCAAACTCCAGCGCCTCTTGCTTGTCATCTCCTCGTCGGAACTGGAGGACGACGCGCCCGTCGAGGAGTTGAAACTGGAAGAAATGGCGTCTTCGTCGTCGTCGTCGGTGAACGGACGACGACGCGCCGCCCGCGCCAGCGCCCTTGCCCGGGCCCTGGACTTCTTCCTTGCCGCCGCCTCCTGCGCCTCCAACCGGGCGAACTTTGTGTCGGAGTCCTCCTCCTCCTCCTGCCCCTCCTCCTCGTCCTCGGCGTCGCTGCCAGCGCCGCCTCCATCCTCCTCCTGGCCTTCGCTGGCATTGCCGCCTCCGTCCTCCTCCTCCTCACTCGGTGTGGAGGCAGGGTCGCTGGGCGTGGAGCCCGGATCGCTTGGCGTCGCAGGGGATTCCCACCAATGCAGAAATCCGGGCGACTTGCCCTCGCTCTCCGAGTCGGACGGCAGCGTGTAGTCGCTCATGGCGTGCCGGTGTTGGAGAAGAAGAAGAAGAGGAAGAAGAAGGAGACGATTGAACTTGAATTACCGTAGACGCAGGGGTTATAATCTGCGGGGATTAACGGTGGCACGTATAACGAAGAGGCCGGCGGTTGCTCTTCCGCGGCGGTTCGGCGTTCCATTGCGGCGGTTGATCGCTGCGGTTGCCACATCGGCGAGCGTTGTGAATTCGAGACCGATCGAAACTGGGCCGCTGCCATGAGGGCCCGTGGGGAAGCGAGCGGACGCTAGGCGCGACCGTGGAGCGTCCGCGGAGACTCAAACCTGGTGCATATTTGGGCCAGGTTTGCGGCGTCGCCCCGCTGGAGGTGGTGCCAGACGCATTTCCGATCCGCGCGGACGCAAACGGACGCTATGACTCATCGATGGAGTCGCTAGTTCTCACGCAGTCCTTTGTCTTCTACACTTGTACGGCAACTTTACGTCACCATTGGCATCTCGCACTACAACAGGAACCCCCTTCAGCAACGCATCAATGAGTTGGCGAATGTCCAAATAAGCGTTGGCAATGTCTATACCAACGGATTTGGTATGCGTTGCCGTTGGTGGCGTTGCCAGGGTCTACAGCAATGGATATAGATGCGTTGGCAATCGAGATGAAAAAGTGTTGTAAGATAGCAACGTATATGGTTGGAGACTGACAACACTTCATATGCGTTGGTGATTGTCCTGCATGGTTGGATTTATAAATACACATCATAGATCATTGCAAAAGATTAGAAGAGTTGCTAGATAGCTTAGAAATTAATAGTAGTTTAAAATGGACAACAATAATTAGTGTTTCAATGATCAGAGTGCACATGAGATACAATATAGTAAATAGAAATATCTCATATATTAAATCACCTTTGTAGCTTTACATAGAGCATGATTCGATGAATACAACTTGTGTATCTCGATAACATTCTAAAACATAACATACAACTATCTGGTAGTAGCACCATTCTTGAAATTGCCCTCATCATCTCAGCCATCCATCATCCACTTATTTTGGCAATCTACAACAAAAGCACTAAATTTAGATAAGTAACTTAACATTAGCGAGACAAAAAAACCAAGCAAATAAAGTACTGAATTTAAAATACCTGCAACATAAAAAAAGCTTGAAGACCATGAGATAATTAATCTTAATGCATGGCCACTTCTTGGAACACAGAAGGAAGTTCGGCTTATCTTATATAAATAGCAAGGTAAAACAAACAACAAGAAACCAAGAAATATTTCTATCATATATTATAAATTATCCATTATTGCGTTCCAATTAACCTTCCCTGCAGGCTGCCACACTCGTTGAGGGGGTTTACTCAAGAGTGCAATCTTACTTACACCAAGTACCTTAGTGCTCTCGATCTTTTAACTAAACCTGTTGTGGATCATGGAGTAAAAATTATGTTAATATAACAGGTAGAATAAAAGATGTAGCCTACTAGCTTTCTAAGCATTTTCTTTTGACTACACATGGTTTATACTTATAGTTCACAGAGTAATAGATTAAGATTTCAAAGGATATAGCAGATAGAAGAAAAGACGTGCGGTGGTAATTGGCTAAGCATTTCTGTGATGTGGTGACTCCATGCCGCATCCTTCTAGAAGTAAATTTCCAGACAAGAAAAACGTGATCCAAAAGTAGCCCAAGTTATACAAAAAAAAAGCACATAAAACTAAATTCGGATATGCCTGCACGCTTGAGCATGTATACTTGTCCATGTGAAATTCCTAGACTGATATATGTGAGACCATATAACTATCTTAGGACCAAAGACGTAACCAGACCATACCACATACTCTGATTATAATATGGAGCCTACTTCCGTATATCCCTGAATTTATATTTCTAATTGCATCACACAAATATTGAAGCTTACCTCTCTTCTTAATTTTGAGAACCAGTGTGTATAGCTCCATGTGTATAGCTCCATGTAAAGATTACCTGACAAACACTACTAAGTTCAAGAATTTAATATCTTCGTGTCCCACCTTGAGTATAGAGGGTTATATATTAAAGAATTTCAGAAGTCCGCGCAATTTATCCTATGTTTCTAGATGACAGAATTATCAGAGATGGGAAAAGCGCTCTGGACAAAGCCAAGGAGCTGTTGGAGAAAAAGAATCTTGAGAAACCTGCATTTGCCGGTAAAAATTCGAAACTTACTAAGAATTCCTTTGCTAGCATTTGTTCGTCTACTTTAGTAGATAAAGCTAAGATGGTGAATATTTCTATGGGTAGTAACAGTTCTTGCATTAGTAGTAATATTGATAAAATGAAGAAATTAGAAATTGATAGGATGAGAGTCTTGCATGATGAACAACCAGAAATTTTCTTGCCTACTGATATAGACTATACGCTGGAAGATGCTTTAGAAGAACATATGCATAATAATCATGAGAATAATAGTGAGGAGGAAGATGATAGTGCTTTGGACGTTGTTCATGATTCTCCTGAATCTTCTTATAGATTTAGGAAATCTGGAAAAAACAAATATAAGAAAAAAAATGATAGAACTTAATATGGAAATCTGGAATGTTAGAGGCTTAAATGCTGTTGGTAAAGTTACTGCGGTTAATGATGTTTTGTGTAAAAATAAGCCTGACATTATTGCTTTATCTGCAACTAAGAAGGAGGACTTTAGTCCTGGCTGTCTTAAAGCAATTGCAAACTTTCATGAGTTTGAGTGGAACTGGTTGCCTGCGGTGGGAACAGCGGGTGGAATTTTAGTGGGTATTAACCTGGAGTTGTTTGAAATTTTTTCGTGGTATAAAAGGAAATTTTGTGTGATGGTTTCTTTAAAGAATAAAAGAGATAAGTTTATTTGGAATTTTGTAGCGGTTTATGGGACCACTTACGAAGAGCACAAGCAAGAGTTTCTAGATGAGCTATCATCTTTGACACAAAATAACACCAGTCCCATTGTCTTTGGGGGGGATTTTAATTTGGTAAGAAAAATTGAAGATAAGAATAATGGGATAGTAAATATGAGATGGACAAACAAGTTCAATGATTGGATTAATAGATCCGGCCTGATGGAGTTACATAATTCCAGTAGGAGATTTACTTGGTCTAATAATCAAGTTGTGCCTATTATGGCCAACATTGATCGGATAATAGTTTCTACCTGCTGGGAAGCACATTTCCCTGCTGCCACGGTGTCAGCTTTAGCTCGCCCTGGCAGTGACCATACCCCCCTGCTCCTGTCCGTAGGTGGCACTAGCCTTATAAAAAAACCTTTCCGTTTTGAAAAATGGTGGATGGAGATTGAAGGTTTTAGTGAGCTTGTTGTTAAATCTTGGAATCAACCTTGTACCGATGTAAAAGCTATTGATGTGTGGCAATGCAAACAAAGAAGATTGCGAAAGTGTCTTAGAGGGTGGAGCATTAATATAAATGCCGAGCAGAAAAGGAAAAAACAAGCTCTGATTGCCGAGTTTAATTGTCTTGACATACTTTCAGAAACACAAAATTTATCCGCGGACGAACATCTTAGGATGAAGCACATTAGTGCTGAGTTAAATAATATGTGGCGCATGGAAGAAATTAGCGCTAGACAAAGATCCAGAGAGAAAGATGTTATGGAGGGAGACAAAAATACAGCTTATTTCCATGCGGTGGCCAATCAAAGAAGAAGAAAAAAGAAAATTATTTCTTTGCAAAATCGAGAAGGTGTAGAGGTGGATTCTCCACAAGAGATGTTGGACGTGGCTGTAGAGTTTTATAAAACCCTTTTTGGGAAAGAGGAAAACATAGACATTGAGCTAGATAATGATTTTTGGGGGAGTGACGATCTAGTCACTGAGGAGGAAAATTGTTTACTTGACCAACCTTTTTCCGAAGAAGAAATCAGAGAAGCCATTTTTGGGTCTTATGCGGAAGGGGCCCCCGGGCCAGATGGTTTCTCCTTTCTATTTTACCAAAATTTCTGGGAAACTATAAAAAAGGATCTTATTAATCTGTTTAGAGACTTTGAAAATGATGATGCTGATCTATTTAGAATTAATTTTGCCATGCTTACCTTGATTCCTAAAGAGGTTGATGCCACTTCTTTAAAAAAATATAGGCCAATTGCTTTGACAAATTGCAGTTTCAAAATTTTTGCTAAGGCCTGTACTAACAGGCTTGGTAAAATAGCTGATAGGATGATTTCCCCTAACCAAACGGCTTTTATTAAAGGACGTTTTATTTTGGAAAGCGTTGTTTCGGCGCATGAGATTATTCATGACGTACATAAGAAAAATGAACAAGGGGTTGTTTTGAAACTAGACTACGAAAAAGCTTATGATCGAGTCGACTGGTCCTTTTTGGATAAGATGTTAATGCAACGAGGCTTTAGCCAGAGTTGGTGTAATAAAATTAGAAGTTTGGTTCAGGGTGGATCTGTTGGAGTTCGTATTAACGAGTGCGATAGTCATTATTTCCTCACAGGTAAAGGGCTACGCCAGGGAGATCCGCTGTCACCTATCCTTTTTAATTTGGTTGCGGATGTGTTTACGAAAATGCTTACTAAAGCAGTGCGACAAAATTTGATCTCTGGTCTATTACAGGATCTGAGACCTGGGGGTGTCTTCGGTTTGCAATATGCCGATGACACGCTCCTATTCTTGCAAAATAATGTGGTGCAAGCTCAGAATTTAAAATGGCTGCTATCCCTGTTTGAACAAATCTCGGGGATGAGAATAAATTTTAATAAGAGTGATCTAGTTCCTATTAATATCCCTATGGAGGAAGTTAATGTGTTAGCCCAAGTTTTTGGGTGTAAAATTAGTGAGTTCCCTATTAAGTATCTTGGAGTGCCCCTGCACTTTGGCAAGCTTCGAAAAGAGGACCTTCAGCCTTTAATTGACAATATAATTAAGAGAATTGTAGGCTGGCGAGGCCGTCTTTTGAACCATGCTAGCAGGCTAGTTTTAATCAAGTCTTGTTTAGCAAGTATACCAATTTATCTTTTGTCCTTTTTTAAATTTCCTAAATGGGCTGTTAAAGCCATAAACTCCCAGATGGCACATTGCTTATGGGATAACTATGAAGGTCATCACAAATACCATCTTGCTAATTGGGATTTAGTGAGCATGAAACATGATTTTGGAGGTCTAGGGATTCCAACTATTAGAGACTTGAATATTTCTTTGTTAGCTTCTTGGATTAAACGTTTCAATTTGGATGATCATAAAATTTGGAAAGAAATTGTGCAATTTAAATATAGAACTCAACACCCCAACATTTTTACATGTAGCAATGTGAGTGTTTCCCCTTTTTGGAAAGGGGTGTTGTGGGCTTTTAATGCTGCAAAATTTGGATATCAATGGCTGGTTGGAAATGGACATAATGTTAAATTCTGGGAGGACCAGTGGTTCGGAGGTACTAGCCTCGCTATTCACTTCTGGGAATTATATATTATTTGCAACGAACAAACCAAAACTATTTGTGAAGTGTGGAACGGGAGTGAACTGAAGCTTTCCTTTAGGAGGTGTTTCAATGCTAGATTAATGATGCAATGGGATGAGTTGAAAGCTATTGTGCATCAGCTAGAGTTGAACGAGGAACCCGATCAAATGGTTTGGAAGCTGAATGCTTCTGGAACTTATTCGTCCCATTCCCTGTATGCTGTGATAAATTTTAGAGGTGTTAAGCCTGTGTTTATTCCTGCAGTGTGGAAACTAAACATACCCCCTAGGGTGCAGGTATTTCTGTGGTTATTTTCAAACAATAGAATCTTAACGAGGGATAATTTAGCTAAAAGACAGTCAATCCAAGACATGAGATGTTTATTTTGCTCTGAGCTTGAGAGTGTGGAGCATCTGTTTTTTGGGTGTGATATTGCTAAAAATGTGTGGGATTTTGTTTCTACTATTATGAAGAAACAGGTTGGACACGATTATGAATCAGTGGCTAGATTGTGGGTTAGTAATGAAGCTAATGGGGCTGTTAATACGCTAACATCTGCTGTCTTTTGGAACATGTGGAAAATGAGGAATGAAATCTTTTTTGGTCGACTAATCTGGTCTGGTGTGCAGAGTATCTGGCGGAGGATTGCACGTCTGCTCAGGAAATGGATGCCGTTGTGCAAGGAGCGATGGCAGGAGAAGATAGAAGATTGGTGCGTGGAGCTGGAGAAGAAAGCGCTGGAACTTCCCCAAATCGGATGGCGATGAAAAGGAGGAGGATTGGCACGAAGGTGATCGGTCCAGGAACCCCAGAGGCGTACGGTGATGTCAAGCTGAGAGCCTGATCCACAAAGAAAGCAAAAACTACCCAGCGGAGAGAAGAACATGTTCCAGGAACCTTTGCAAAAGTGCATTTCCTTTCTTAGATCTAATCTAAAGTGATGTTTTCAGTTCTGGTTTTGCTGCCTTTTAGTGAACGTTTTGCCTCCAGGATAGGCTGTAAGGGTCTTTTTTTTTTGAAACCTAGGCTGTAAGGGTCTTAAACTGACGTATGTAAAAAACTTGGTTTCATTTCTGTGAAATGGAACAGGGCAGAGACGCCTTTTATCTAAAAAAAAAAAAAAAAAAAAATCCTATGTTTACAACCAACTAGTTACTGCCTTGACTAGCCCCGCAAGATGCATATCATAAAAAATCCGGACACACTGTCGATGGCAAGGTGAATATTATCAGTTAATATATTTTTCGTTTTCACACGTATAGCAACAGACTTAAGTTGGCATGTAACATAATTGTTCTATTGCATACATGGGAAAGAACAGAACCGCTGACTGGCACAAATAAATAAGTTATTGCTAGGCATCTCATAAGCACGCACAGTATTACGGATAGTATTTGATCTAAACTAGATGGGATTAGAAATCAACCACACATCTATAAGGTTTAATGAAACCGCGGACACACGTTACCTGCAGGAGCACCAATGAAGCACCAGAACCTACCCTGATGTGATATTTGGGGGAACAAATCATGTAGTACTAAGAGCGATCAAATGTAGGAACTTGTCACCTGGCTGTTCGCACTCCTGGCAGGGGATCTGGGAGTTGGGGCACCCTTGGTTCAAGGTCGGAAACGGCAGGAGGCACAACACACAGATCCACCGAGCACATCACCTGAAAAAATGAACGATGACGCCAACCATACAGTGCGGAAAATTAGGTTGGGTGAGAGATAAACTTAAATATCTGCAGAGTTGAACCGGATAACAAGCGATGTCTCTACACAGAGTGGTTCCCGTCGATGGTCGGTTGTGGAGTAGTGTTTGGTGCGCCCTGGCTCGCCGCTGCACATAATCGATGAACCCTAAAACATCTGAATCCATAACCCGAGTGCAAAGAATAAAGCATGACCAGCTGAACCCAGGGACGGTGGCCGCGATACAGATGAATAAATGAGATCGAGGACTGAGGTAGAGATGTGCACCCAGGCTTGTGAAAGTGGGTTGCAGCGACGGCCGGGGTGTAGCGGCAGTCGGGGCATAGTGGCAGAAGAGGAACCGGCTGGGGAGTATAACTAGCGCGGAGAGGATCTGGCAGGGGAGGAGAGGAACGGGATTGAAGGAAAATATTAACAAGGGGAGTCAAGGAAGTTACAGATCGTGTATTATCTTATCTCTCCGCTGGCACGAGAAGTGGGGAAGTTGTTTTCTAGAAGCGCATCGCTAATTCGTTGGAAGGTATGCGTAGCTATATGGAGGTTCATGGTGTAGTGTCGTTGTGCTTGTCACATCACACGACTATCTCCGCCATCTCACCGCCTACTCCTAGTGAAACCAAACCTATATGTGTCTTATGCACGAGCCGTGCGGGACAAACTACATTACCTAACTACATGGAAAACGAAAATACATATGCCAGATACATCATACATATGACAAGATTAGTTCTAACAACCAACCTCATAACCTTGTCATGCTAACAAGCCAAATCTTTGGGACCCAGACGACGCCTTCACATCGCCGCACACCACGCCATCTTGCGGAAACTTCACACTCACACTGCAACTTTTTTAGCCTCACACCAACTCTCCATGATGACGATGCATCACACACTACCGCTTCTGGCATCACGCCGACTCTCCTCGAGATGACGGCATCACACCACCATGACCATGCAACGACATCACACCGCCATCTTCTTGTGGCATCAGCACGCCGCCGTCACCTCCTAGCGGCATCACGTTGCAACTAGCTGCTAGTGGCATCGCACCACCAACAGACTCCACCTCACGCCATCGATCTCCACATGCATCTACCTGCATGATCACCCGATGGAATTGCTCAACATCTTCACGCGGTCGAGCCGCATCATACGACACGACAAGGCAATGTCGGTGCGATGCCGTTGAAGCTGACAATGGCAATACCGGCGAACTCTATGGGAGGTGGAGGTTGACGACGTGAGGCGGAGGTTGTTAGTGGTGTGATGCCGCTAGCAGCTAGTGGTATAATGCCATTAGGACTTAGGAGTAGACGACGGTGTGATGCCGTCAGAAGGAGACGTCCGTGCGAATCCGATCCGGGAGATGGCGACCTTGAAGGGCAGTGCCTTCTTTGAAGCTGTAGGTGGATTGGAGAACCAAGATTTGGGGAAGATGGTTAGCTTTTAATCTTGATTATTATATCTACACTAATTAATTTAGTTCTGTTGTAGTTAGAGGCATGACCGGCATAGTGTACATGTGAGACTTACAAAGTCAACGAAGTTTCAGCTTTAAAGCGTGTCGGCGAGATGCCGATTTGCCGTGCGATGCAGCCGGTGTACAAGGCGAGATGTGCCGTGTGATGCGGTGCGGCCGCGTGAAGCTGCTGAGCAAGTCCATCGGGAGATCATCCAGCTAGATGCATGCGCATATGTGAGTTACTACGATACACATGTTTTTCAAGATAAATTATGAAGTGGGGTAAAAAATATACTGAAAACATGCATCTCTTCTCTTTAATTTTTTGACCTCCAATAAGCTAAGTGCATGTAGAAAACAAGAAAAATATGTGGTTAAGAGCAAGTATAATAGAGTCCAGTCAGCTGACTATAAGACATTAAATAATATATTTTAGATTAGTTGGAGGAGAGAGAAGAGGAGAGAGAGAAGGGAGGTGGGCTACTATGCAATAGCCAGCTCTTGCACGTGCTCCTAGAGCACTTATGAGAGTGAAAGGTGGACCATATGTTAATAAAGTGCTTCATTCTTATAGCCAACTATTATACATGTTAGCTATAAGATGACTACAAATGATATATCATCTTGTTATAGCCAGCAGTTGGCTATACTATTGGAATTGCTCTAATATTATTGGGTTTGATTTCCGTGCAATGAGAGAGATGCAATTAAAGTGCTTTGGGAAGATAGGAGTACACTCTTTTATGGACAAAGTTTAGGGCTAGATGTCCACTTATTTAAGGACGGAGGGAGTAGTTGGTTAGCTAGTGCATGACCTGGTTAAGTGCTAGAGCATCTTCAGTCGCGTCCTCCAAACCGTCCCCCAAACGGCGCTGGATCGAGCGTTTGGGGACGTCGCTCCCCAGTCGCGTCCCCCAAACAAAATTTTGGAAATTTTAAACTTGAGCGAGATTCGATTAAATTCATCCAAACTAGGCATATATTACATAGATTCGAACGAGATTCGACTAAATTTAAACTAAACCTAATCTAGAAGAACTTGCGGCGGCCGGAGGCGTCGTAGTACTGGTGGAAGTTGTACATGTCGTCGTTGACGACCTCCTGCTTGACGCGCTCGTCGGACTCGTTGATGGGTGATACGTCTCCGACGTATCGATAATTTCTTGTGTTCCATGCCACATTATTGATGATATCTACATGTTTTATGCACACTTTATGTCATATTCGTGCATTTTCTGGAACTAACTTATTAACAAGATGCCGAAGAGCCAGTTGCTGTTTTCTGCTGTTTTTGGTTTCAGAAATCCTAGTAACGAAATATTCTCGAAATTGGACGAAATCAACGCCCAGGGTCCTATTTTTGCACGAAGCTTCCAGAAGACCGAGGGGGAAAGGAAGTGGGGCCACGAGGCGCCGCCACAACAGGGCGGCGCGGCCAAGCCCTAGGCCGCGCGGCCCCGGCGTGTGGGGCCCTCGTGTGGCCCCCTCGCGTTGCCCTTCCGCCTACTTAAAGCCTCCGTCGCGAAACCCCCAGCACCGAGAGCCACGATATGGAAAACCTTACTGAGACGCCGCCGCCGCCAATCCCATCTCGGGGGATTCTGGAGATCTCCTCCGGCACCCTGCCGGAGAGGGGATTCATCTCCCGGAGGACTCTTCACCGCCATGGTCGCCTCCGGAGTGATGAGTGAGTAGTCTACCCCTGGACTATGGGTCCATAGCAGTAGCTAGATGGTTGTCTTCTCCCCATTGTGCTTAATTGTCGGGTCTTGTGAGCTGCCAAACATGATCAAGATCATCTATCTGTAATTCTATATGTTGCGTTTGTTGGGATCCGATGAATAGAGAATACTTGTTATGTTGATTATCAAAGTTATGTCTATGTGTTGTTTATGATCTTGCATGCTCTCCGTTATTAGTAGATGCTCTGGCCAAGTTGATGCTAGTAACTCCAAGAGGGAGTATTTATGCTCGATAGTGGGTTCATGTCTCCGTGAATCTGGAGGAGTGACAAGAACCTCTAAGATTATGGATGTGCTCGTTGCCACTAGGGATAAAACATTGGTGCTATGTTCGAGGATGTAGTTACTCGATTACATTACGCGCAATACTTAATGCAATTGTCTCGTTGTTAGCAACTTAATACCGGAGGGGTTCGGATGATAACTCGAAGGTGGACTTTTTAGGCATAGATGCATGCTCGGATAGCGGTCTATGTACTTTGTCGTAATGCCCAATTAAATCTCACAAGTACTCATCATAATATGTATGTGCATGGTCATGCCCTCTCTATTTGTCAATTGCCCAACTGTAATTTGTTCACCCAACATGCTGTTTATCTTATGGGAGAGACACCTCTAGTGAACTGTGGACCCCAGTCCTACTCTTTACATCGCATACAATCTACTGCAATACTTGTTTTACTGTTTTCTGCAAACAATCATCTTCCACAAAATACGGTTAATCCTTTGTTACAGCAAGCCGGTGAGATTGACAACCTCACTGTTTCGTTGGGGCAAAGTACTTTGGTTGTGTTGTGCAGGTTCCACGTTGGCGCCGGAATCTCTGGTGTTGCGCCGCACTACATCCCGCCACAATCAACCTTCAACGTGCTTCTTGACTCCTACTGGTTCGATTAAACCTTGGTTTCTTACTGAGGGAACTTGCCGCCGTGCGCATCACACCTTCCTCTTGGGTTCCCAACGGACGTGTCAACTACACGCATCAAGCAAATTTCCGGCGCCGTTGCCGGGGAGATCAAGACACGCTGCAAGGGGAGTCTCCACTTCCCAATCTCTTTACTTTGTTTTTGTCTTGCTTTATTTTATTTACTACTTTGTTTGCTGCATTATATCAAAACACAAAAAAATTAGTTGCTAGCTTTACTTTATTTACTGTCTTGCACTCTATATCAAAAACACAAAAAAATTAGTTACTTGCATTTACTTTATCTAGTTTGCTTTATTTACTACTGCTAAAATGGTTACTCCTGAAAATACTAAGTTGTGTGACTTCACAACCACAAATAATAATGATTTCTTATGCACACCTATTGCTCCACCTGCTACTACAGCAGAATTCTTTGAAATTAAACCTGCTTTACTCGAATCTTGTTATGCGAGAGCAATTTTCTCGATGTTAGTTCCGATGATGCTGCTGCCCATCTTAATAATTTTGTTGAACTATGTGAAATGCAAAAGTATAAGGATGTAGATGGTGATATTATTAAATTGAAATTGTTTCCTTTCTCATTAAGAGGAAGAGCTAAAGATTGGTTGCTATCTCTGCCTAAGAATAGTATTGATTCCTGGACTAAATACAAGGATGCTTTTATTGGTAGATATTATCCCCCTGCTAAAATTATATCTTTGAGAAGTAGCATAATGAATTTTAAACAGTTGGATAATGAACATGTTGCTCAAGCTTGGGAAAGAATGAAATCTTTGGTTAAAAATTGCCCAACACATGGATCGACTACTTGGATGATCATCCAAACCTTCTATGCAGGACTAAATTTTTCTTCGCGGAATTTATTGGATTCAGCTGCTGGAGGTACCTTTATGTCCATCACTCTTGGTGAAGCAACAAAGCTCCTTGATAATATGATGATTAATTACTCTGAATGGCACACGGAAAGAGCTCCACAAGGTAATAAGGTAAATTCTGTTGAAGAATCCTCTTCCTTGAATGATAAGATTGATGCTATTATGTCTATGCTTGTGAATGATAGGACTAATGTTGATCCTAATAATGTTCCGTTAGCTTCATTGGTTGCCCAAGAAGAACATGTTGATGTAAACTTCATTAAAAATAATAATTTCAACAACAATGCTTATCGGAACAATTCTAGTAATAACTATAGGCCATATCCTTATAATAATGGTAACGGTTATGCTAATTCTTATGGGAATTCTTACAATAATAATAGGAACACACCCCCTGGACTTGAAGCTATGCTTAAAGAATTTATTAGTACACAAACTGCCTTTAACAAATCTCGTTGAGGAAAAACTCAATAAAATTGATATTCTCGCTTCTAAGGTTGATAGTCTTGCCTCCGATGTTGATCTTTTGAAATCGAAAGTTATGCCTAATAGGGATATTGAAAATAAAATTGTTACTACAGCAAATGCCATCCAAGTTAGAATTAATGAGAATATAAGATTGATGGCTGAATTGCGTGCTAGGTGGGATAGAGAAGAAAATGAAAAACTAGCTAAAGAGAAAAATGTAGCTAAAGTTTGGACTATTACCACCACAAGTAATGTTGATTCTTCACATGTTGCTGCACCTCCTACTATTAATGGTAAAATAATTGGTGTTGACAATGTTTCTACTCCTAGTGCAAAGCGTACAAAACTGCCTGAAATTGCTAAAACTGCTGAAATTGCTTGTGATAAAACTGCTGAAATTTTTTCCAACCTTGGGGATTATGATCCCATTGCTGTAGCTCATAATGATTTAGATTTTGATGATTGACACATCTCTGAAGTTATAAAGTTCTTACAAAAACTTGCTAAGAGTCCCAATGCTAGCGCTGTAAACTTGGCTTTCACGAAACATATTACAAATGCTCTCATAAAAGCTAGAGAAGAGAAACTAAAACTTGAAACTTCTATTCCTAGAAAGCTAGAGGATGGTTGGGAACCCATCATTAAAATGAGGGTCAATGATTTTAATTGTAATGCTTTATGTGATCTTGGTGCAAGTATTTCTGTTATGCCTAAGAAAGTCTATGATATGCTTGACTTGCCACCATTGAAAAATTGTTATTTGGATGTTAATCTCGCTGATAATGCTAAAAAGAAACCTTTGGGGAGAGTTGATAATGTTCATATTATGGTTAACAATAACCTTGTCCCCGTTGATTTTATTGTCTTGGATATTGAATGCAATGCATCTTGCCCCATTATATTGGGAAGACCTTTTCTTCGAACCGTTGGTGCTACTATTGATATGAAGGAAGGTAATATTAAATATCAATTTCCTCTCAAGAAAGGTATGGAACACTTCCCTAGAAAGAGAATGAAGTTACCTTTTGATTCTATTATTAGAACAAATTATGATGTTGACACTTCGTCTCTTGATAATACTTGATACACACTTTCGCGCCTAGCTGAAAGGCGTTAAAGAAAAGCGCTTATGGGAGACAACCCATGTTTTTACTACAGTATTTTTGTTTTATATTTGAGTCTTGGAAGTTGTTTACTACTGTAGCAACCTCTCCTTATCTTAGTTTTGTGTTTTGTTGTGCCAAGTAAAGTCTTTGATAGTAAAGTTCATACTAGATTTGGATTACTGCGCAGAAACAGATTTCTTTGCTGTCACGAATCTGGGCAAAATTCTCTGTAGATAACTCAGAAAATTAAGCCAATTTACGTGAGTGATCCTCAGATATGTACGCAACTTTCATTCAATTTGAGCATTTTCATTTGAGCAAGTCTGGTGCCCCAATAAAATTCGTCAATACGAACTGTTCTGTTTTTGACAGATTCTGCCTTTTATTTCGCATTGCCGCTTTTGTTATGTTCGATGGATATTTCGATTCCATTGACTTTCAGTAGCTTTGTGCAATGTCCAGAAGTGTTAAGAATGATTATGTCACCTCTGAACATGTATATTTTGATTGTGCACTAACCCTCTAATGAGTTGTTTCGAGTTTGGTGTGGAGGAAGTTTTCAAGGATCAAGAGAGGAGTATGATGCAATATGATCAAGGAGAGTGAAAGCTCTAAGCTTGGGGATGCCCCGGTGGTTCACCCCTGCATATTCTAAGAAGACTCAAGCATCTAAGCTTGGGGATGCCCAAGGCATCCCCTTCTTCATCGACAACATTATCAGGTTCCTCCCCTGAAACTATATTTTTATTCCATCACATCTTATGTGCTTTGCTTGGAGCGTCGGTTTGTTTTTGTTTTTGTTTTTGTTTGAATAAATGGATCCTAGCATTCATTGTATGGGAGAGACACGCTCCGCTGTTGCATATGGACAAGTATGTCCTTAGGCTTTACTCATAGTATTCATGGCGAAGTTTCTTCTTCGTTAAATTGTTATATGGTTGGAATTGGAAAATGCTACATGTAGTAATTCTAAAATGTCTTGGATAATTTGATACTTGGCAATTGTTGTGCTCATGTTTAAGCTCTTGCATCATATACTTTGCACCCATTAATGAAGAAATACATAGAGCATGCTAAAATTTGGTTTGCATATTTGGTCTCTCTAAAGTCTAGATAATATCTAGTATTGAGTTTGAACAACAAGGAAGACGGTGTAGAGTCTTATAATGTTTACAATATGTCTTTTATGTGAGTTTTGCTGCGCCGTTCATCCTTGTGTTTGTTTCAAATAACCTTGCTAGCCTAAACCTTGTATCGAGAGGGAATACTTCTCATGCATCCAAAATACTTGAGCCAACCACTATGCCATTTGTGTCCACCATACCTACCTACTACATGGTATTTCTCCGCCATTCCAAAGTAAATTGCTTGAGTGCTACCTTTAAATTTCCATTCTCCACCTTTACAATATATAGCTCATGGGACAAATAGCTTAAAAACTATTGTGGTATTGAATATGTACTTATGCACTTTATCTCTTATTAAGTTGCTTGTTGTGCGATAACCATGTTTCGGGGACGCCATCAACTATTCTTTGTTGAATATCATGTGAGTTGCTATGCATGTCCGTCTTGTCTGAAGTAAGAGAGATCTACCACCTTAATGTTTGGAGCATACATATTGTTAGAGAAGAACATTGGGCCGCTAACTAAAGCCATGATTCATGGTGGAAGTTTCAGTTTTGGACATATATCCTCAATCTCATATGAGAATAATAATTGTTGCCACATGCTTACGCATTAAAGAGGAGTCCATTATCTCGTTGTCCATGTTGTCCCGGTATGGATGTCTAAGTTGAGAATAATCAGAAGCGAGAAATCCAAAATGCGAGCTTTCTCCTTAGACCTTTGTACAAGCGGCATGGAGGTACCCCATTGTGACACTTGGTTAAAACATGTGTATTGCGATGATCCGGTAGTCCAAGCTAATTAGGACAAGGTGCGGGCACTATTAGTATACTATGCATGAGGCTTGCAACTTGTAAGATATAATTTACATAACTCATATGCTTTATTACTACCGTTGACAAAATTGTTTCATGTTTTCAAAATAAAAGCTCTAGCACAAATATAGCAATCGATACTTTCCTCTTTGAAGGACCATTCTTTTTTACTTTTATGTTGAGTCAGTTCACCTATTTCTCTCCACCTCAAGAAGCAAACACTTGTGTGAACTCGTGCATTGATTCCTACATACTTGCATATTGCACTTATTATATTACTCTATGTTGACGATTATCCATGAGATATACATGTTATAAGTTGAAAGCAACCGCTGAAACTTAATCTTCCTTTGTGTTGCTTCAATACCTTTACTTTAATTTATTGCTTTATGAGTTAACTCTTATGCAAGACTTATTGATGCTTGTCTTGAAGTGCTATTCATGAAAAGTCTTTGCTTTATGATTCACTTGTTTACTCATGACATTACCATTGTTTTGATCGCTGCATTCATTACATATGTTTACAAATAGTATGATCAAGGTTATGATGGCATGTCACTCCAGAAATTATCTTTGTTATCGTTTTACCTCGCTCGGGACGAGCAGTAACTAAGCTTGGGGATGCTGATACGTCTCCGACGTATCGATAATTTCTTGTGTTCCATGCCACATTATTGATGATATCTACATGTTTTATGCACACTTTATGTCATATTCGTGCATTTTCCGGAACTAACTTATTAACAAGATGCCGAAGAGCCGGTTGCTGTTTTCTGCTGTTTTTGGTTTCAGAAATCCTAGTAACGAAATATTCTCGGAATTGGACGAAATCAACGCCCAGGGTCCTATTTTTGCACGAAGCTTCCAGAAGACCGAGGGGGAAAGGAAGTGGGGCCACGAGGCGCCGCCACAACAGGGCGGCGCGGCCAAGCCCTAGGCCGCGCGTCCCTGGCGTGTGGGGCCCTCGTGTGGCCCCCTGCGTTGCCCTTCCGCCTACTTAAAGCCTCCGTCGCGAAACCCCCAGGACCGAGAGCCACGATACGGAAAACCTTACTGAGACGCCGCCGCCGCCAATCCCATCTCGGGGGATTCTGGAGATCTCCTCCGGCACCCTGCCGGAGAGGGGATTCATCTCCCGGAGGACTCTTCACCGCCATGGTCGCCTCCGGAGTGATGAGTGAGTAGTCTACCCCTGGACTATGGGTCCATAGCAGTAGCTAGATGGTTGTCTTCTCCCCATTGTGCTTAATTGTCGGGTCTTGTGAGCTGCCAAACATGATCAAGATCATCTATCTGTAATTCTATATGTTGCGTTTGTTGGGATCCGATGAATAGAGAATACTATGTTATGTTGATTATCAAAGTTATGTCTATGTGTTGTTTATGATCTTGCATGCTCTCCGTTATTAGTAGATGCTCTGGCCAAGTTGATACTAGTAACTCCAAGAGGGAGTATTTATGCTCGATAGTGGGTTCATGTCTCCGTGAATCTGGAGGAGTGACAAGAACCTCTAAGATTATGGATGTGCTGTTGCCACTAGGGATAAAACATTGATGCTATGTTCGAGGATGTAGTTACTGATTACATTACGCGCAATACTTAATGCAATTGTCTGTTGTTAGCAACTTAATACTGGAGGAGGTTCGGATGATAACCTGAAGGTGGACTTTTTAGGCATAGATGCATGCTGGATAGCGGTCTATGTACTTTGTCGTAATGCCCAATTAAATCTCACAGTACTCATCATAATATGTATGTGCATGGTCATGCCCTCTCTATTTGTCAATTGCCCAACTGTAATTTGTTCACCCAACATGCTGTTTATCTTATGGGAGAGACACCTCTAGTGAACTGTGGACCCCGGTCCTATTCTTTACATCGCATACAATCTACTGCAATACTTGTTTTACTGTTTTCTGCAAACAATCATCTTCCACACAATACGGTTAATCCTTTGTTACAGCAAGCTGGTGAGATTGACAACCTCACTGTTTCGTTGGGGCAAAGTACTTTGGTTGTGTTGTGCAGTTCCACGTTGGCGCCGGAATCTCTGGTGTTGCGCCGCACTACATCCCGCCGCCATCAACCTTCAACGTGCTTCTTGACTCCTACTGGTTCGATTAAACCTTGGTTTCTTACTGAGGGAAACTTGCCGCTGTGCGTATCACACCTTCCTCTTGGGGTTCCCAACGGACGTGTCAACTACACGCATCAATGGGCTCGTCCTTCACCAGGCCGCTTGGTCCTGCCTCGCCGTCGTCGGTGAGGTCCACGAGCGGCTTGCCGGAGTCGCGGATGGACATAGCGATCGCTGTCTCGACGTCGCCCCTCTAGGCGTTCTTCTCGTTGAGCGACGCCAAGTACGCCGCTCGCAGCCCTGGGCAGTCCTCAGGGTCATCGCTGCTAGCGAAGAGGTGTTGCTGCCCCTCGTACTCCGCCAGCAGCGCCGCCTTCGACGCTTCCTCCGGCTCCTCCTTCACCCCCGGCTTCGGGATGAGGAGGGCGCCGCTGCGCCTCTCTTGCTGCCGCTGGCTGCCGCTGCCGCCGCGCCTCAGATAGACGGGCGTCGCCGACTCCTCCTTCACCACGCGATTCAGGACGGTGTAGGGCGCCGAGCGGTACGATGAGGACGTCGTCGATCGGGTCGGTCCTAAGGAAGAAGAGTTCGAGCATCCTCCTCGGCTACCATTGCGCGGCGGGAGACGGTGGTGGTGAGGACGGCGCCTCCAACCTTGGAGCGCCGTTGCGGATGCCATGGATGACGCTCTCCAGGGTGCGCCCCGGAACGCCCCAGAACAGGGCGCGCCCGTCCCTGTTTCAGCTGTTCGGACCACCGATGAGCCCGGTGGTGCTGCGCATCTCCATGTCGTACTTGGCCTTGAAGTACGTGGCCCACCAGTCATCGTTGTTCTTGGCCGCCCAGGTCGGATCGGCCAGGTCGTCGGCGTCGAGTTCAGCCCGCCGGGCCCTGATGGCGTCCTTCCAGCGCTCCGTCCCTGGCGTCGGCAGCGGCGGGACACCAATGCCATTCACGGCCATCTTCCATCCGCCACTGCATGGCAGGCGCATGTCCGGCGGGACAGGATATCCCGCGTGGTACAGCGCTCACGCCTCCTTCACGGTGAGGCTGCCACGGCCGAAGCCGTTCGTTGCGGCGATCTTGCGGGAGGACGAGGACGACATTGCTTGAAAGGGCGAGGAGAAGATTTGGGAGCGGCGAGGAGATTTGGGAGCGGCGAGAGATTGGGACGAACCGCAAGGTCTCTTAATGTACAGCGGCGGCAGCGGGTGGTTGCACGCAATAACGCCGACGCGAACGGCCATGCGGCCATGCACGACGAGACGCGTCCCTGCGTCGCCTGGAAAAATAGGGACGCCATTAACGTCGCTTGACCAAAGGTAGGCGACGAGGTTTTAGGCTTCCGAGCCACTGACGCATCGGGTCCGCGTCGCTTCGCCTCGCTTTTCGTTGTGTCCGGCATGCCTGGAGCGTCCCCTGTGAGGCGGGGACCGCCTCGGGGCGCCGGACAAAAAAAGGATTTGGGGGACGCGGCTGGGAACGTTTTTTTGTCCGGCGCGCCCTAAATCTCTTTGGGGGACGGTTTAAGGGACGCGAATATGCTATTAGTGGCCGGTGTAGTAGTGTGAGTGCATGCGTGTGTGAAGTTAGTGGTGAGTGTGACACTTACGAGTTGGGTCTATATAAGGCCATGTAATCACTTGTCCATCACTTATTTATTTGAGAGAAAGAGAATAGAGAGAAGAAAGCGTTGTCTAGGGCTCTAGGCAGCCTGCACCAAACTCCATTGTTTACTTATGCTTGTGAGATAGACAAGAGAGATTGAGAGGTAGAAGAAAGAAGCTGAGCGATTCAGCTCCAACAACTATGTTCTCTTTGGGAATGTCTGCCTGGCTATGATTTTGCTACTAGATTTAGCATTGGATATTGTTGTTCACGACTTTCAGTCAATTATTTTACCATGTCTGTCGTTTTGGTGTGATGTGTAAGAATCTCGGTGTATCCGTGTTTGCCCTGTCGGTGTCCCATCACTCTCGTTTTGGTGCGTACCGTCGAGAATGAAGGTGCATTTTCACTTTGTCGTATGCTTCGTTGTTTCGTTTATGTTTCGGTTGAGTACGGTGGTTCGTCCGTCATTTGAACTTGTCCGTTGGTCCTGAACTCTTGATTCTCTTTTTAACCGTCACCCCTTGGTAAAATCAGTTCAGATTCAGGTGCGGGTGAGCCTTATTGAACTCCATGGCGCTCGTGTCGCTACCACCGAACACTAATCCACTATAAAACTCAGCCATATTACAGCTCAAAACACAAAGCACCTACAGCCATCGTTCCTAGCACTATAGCTACTAGCTTGGCACTGCCCAGCCATGGCAAGTCGAGCTCGCGCTCCCTTGCAGCTCATTGCCACCCTGTTCGTGGCGCTCCTCGCGACGTGCCAGGCCGGCAGCATCGCCGTGTACTGGGGCCAGAACGACGGTGAAGCATCGTTGGCTGAGACATGCGCGTCTGGGAATTACGAGTTTGTTATCGTGGCCTTCCTCCGCAAGTTCGGCAAGGGCCAGAACCCACAGCTGGATCTTGCAAGCCATTGCCACCCCTCGTCGGGTGGCTGCAGAGGGCAGAGCAAAGACATCAATGCATGCCAGAGCCGCGGCGTCAAGGTCCTGCTATCTATCGGAGGCGGCGATGGAGGCTACGGCCTCTCGTCCCCCGGTGACGCTAGTCAAGTTGCTATGTACCTGTGGAACAACTACCTGGGTGGCACGTCCTCATCCCGCCCCCTCGGCGACGCCGTACTCGACGGCATCGACTTTGACATCGAGCTCGGCGGCGCGAAGTTCTGGAACATCCTTGCCATGGACCTGAAGAGCTTGGGCAGGAACGGCGGCAAGACGGTGCTGCTGAGCGCGGCGCCACAGTGCCCGTTCCCCGACGAGTGGGACGGCGATGCGATCAACACTGGGTTGTTCGACTACGTGTGGGTGCAGTTCTACAATAACAAGAACTGCCAGTTCAGCGCGGGGCGTGAGGCGTTCATGGACGCGTGGAAGAAGTGGGAGTCGGTGCCTGCAGGGAAGATCTTTCTGGGGCTCCCAGCCAGCTCCAAGGGCGCGGCGGACACAGGATTCATCCCTGCCGGGGAGCTGACGGCGAGCGTGCTGCCACTCATTAAGGGCTCGCCCAAGTACGGTGGGGTGATGTTGTGGTCTAAGTTCTACGATGATCGCAGTGGATACAGCTCCGCCATCAAGAGTCATGTGTGATCCTCTCGGCTGTCCTCGGCCAGGTATCTGTGGTACACTGGTACCGAGGTTCAGCGTTCCAGTGTTGTTCCCCATGTTCTGCGTCATAGTATCGCGTGTGTTCGTGTAGCTAGCTGGTTTAGGGTATCCGTGTGGAGTAGTTTCTTTTGTAAGATCATCTGTGGAGTGTATTCTCGAAAAAAGATCATCTGTGGAGTAGTTTGATACGGCATTATATTGGTAAATAACTAAATATACGTAATGTAGCTGGTTTGAAGCTACTTCCGTTATCAAGTATCAGTATAACTCAACCACACCTATCCTCTCTCACAATGACTTCACGCTCTAAACCGTTAGATTGATTTGTCTTCCCCGCGGGATTTCTCAGATCGTTTCGTTCATAAAATATGGTTGAATGGTCTTTTCACCTGTCACGGCGCACTTCACAATACTCCGTGAATCGACCTAGACATCCCCTAATCAGCCAGGCTAAGAAATTGTTCACTGGACCTTGGTTCCTTTCCGGGAGCCTAACAGCGCGTCTGTTTTGTTACGCAATTACTTCTATTCCCCCCGTCTCATGAAATTTACATGAGATTTGTTAAAATTTAGATGCATCTAGATGTTATTTGGTGTTTAGATATATTTGAATTTAGACTAATCTCATGCAACTTTCATGAAACGGAGGGAATACTTAACATTATTGGCTCGTAGGTCACGTTTCACAACAAGTGCATATTTTGTGTACTCATATCTAAAATCATCATGCTTCCCCACATCCAACCTCGTTAAATTATTTTGTAGCAACTGGACTGTATGTGAAACATCTTAGTGTCATGATGGGTAACATTAAGGATCAGTATAACTCAACAACCTACCCTCTCTCACGGAGATTTCATGTTCTAAACCGTTGGATTGATCCATCTTCCCCGCGGGTCTCTCGGATCGTTTCGTTCGTCAAATATCGTTAAATGGGCTTTTCACCCGTCACGGCACACTTCACGGACCTAGACGTCCCCTAATTAGTCGGGCCAAGAAATTTTTCACTGGACCTTGATTCCTCTCTGGGAGCCTAACAATGTGTCTGTATTGTTACATAATTACTTCTACTCCCTCTGTGTCATGAAATTTCTCCGAGATTTGTTAAAATTTGAATGTATCTAGATGTTATTTAGTGTTTAGATACATCCGAGTTTAGATGAACTTCAAACAACTTTCATGGGACACATGGAGTACTTCACATCATTGGCTTGTAGGTCATGTTTTGCAATAAGTGCATATTTTGTGCACTCATGTCTAAAATCATCATACTTTCGTCATCCAACCTCGTTAAATTATTTTGTAGCAACTGGATTGTTTGTAATACATCTTAGTGTCATGATGGGTTACATTTATCTTGTTTGGCGAAATCCTTCCACATCTTTTTTTGGCTACCCGCTTTTTTTCCGGGAGTCATGTCCCAAAAGGTTTTCTGCACCCAAAACATCATTTCATTATATCCCCTCCTTATTATTGTTTTGAATTGGATAAATTCACAACTTCTATTACTCATAACTAAATGAAATAATTGTTAGAGCATCTCCACTCGTTGGCGCTCCCCACGGCGAAATCCGGACGAAACAACCGCCGGATTGGACGAAATTAAGTCGTAGGGAGTACCGTATTTCCAGTCGTCCACCCGGAGTTCGGCGGACATAGTTTAAATTCAAACAAAGCGTCGTCCCGCGCTACAAGTACGGCCAGTTGATCGGCAAAAGGAGCAAAAGGATCAGCCACAGATCGGCGATCGGAGGGAAATTACACGGAAATAGGCTCATCGGCAGTCCCGGCCGGCACGACGGTGTCCGACGGACCAGTTTCATCACACGCCGTGGCCGAAGCGGCTGCGGCAGTCGACGACGAAGCAGCGGCAGTGGACGTCGAAGCAGCGGCAGTGGACGACGGTGAGGAAGCCGAGGTAGGAGCCGGCGGAGACGACGAAGGACTGGCCGGAGTGGCTCGGAGGATGTCGCTGCGGTGGCCCTGGTACCAATTCCTCGTCTCGTCGTCCATCAGTTCCATGTTGCCGCCGCCCATCAGGAACGCCAAGTCTATGTTCCTCTTCTTCGCCGCCGTCGTCTTCAGCAGGGCGATCCGGACACCTTGGTTGGCGAGCATCTCCCGCCACCTGCCGTCGAACTTGTCGTTCCTCCCGTCGGCGTGCGACCTCAAGTCGGCCCAGCACTTGTCGATCGACGCCTGCATCCTGTCGGCGGGATTGCCCGTTTTTTTGAGCTCTTTGAGCTTCTTCTGGCCTTGTTCAGGGCGCCCTTCCGCCGCGCCAGCCGCCGGAGCGTCGGGGTTGTACGGCTCGGTCTTGCTCTTCGAGAGGGTCGTGCGGGTTTCCTTCCACTTCTCGCAGTTCTCGAGGCGGGCGTAGACGTTCAGGAACTTGAACTGCATGCCGGTGTCGTCCGAGTACATGTCCAAAGCACGGCGCAGCTGGGGAAAAAGAGTACGGCGATACGGGTCAGCTCACGACGATGTACCTCGGTGATGCAGGGTCGACGGAGCATACCTTTTGCTCCAAGTCGTGGCCGCTGATCGGCCGTTCTTCGACCTCCTCCTGTATGCCGTGCCATTTGCTGCACGCCGTCTGCATGATCCCCCAACGGGTGGCCATTGCCTTGTCTCCCCGGTACACGTTCATGTTCGTCTTGTTGAAGTAGGGATCGACGAGTTTGCGTTCCTCGTACGCCTGCTTCACTCGAAGCCAATATGTGTCGAACGTCTGATTGGCCCCATTTATGCCGTTCATGGACACGGTCATCCAAGCTTCGGCGAGGCACTCCTCTTCCTTCGGCGTCCATTTGATACGCGGTTCGGCAGGCGGCGAGTCCTTCTTCCTCTTCTTCTTCCCCTTCGACAGGTAGGCGGCGGCTTGAGTTGGCTCTTCTTCTTCTTCGACGGCTTGGCTTCCGTCGGCCACATCCTCCACATACTCGTTGCGCGCCGCCACAGCTGCCGTCGCCCTCGCCTCCTCTTGCGTGAAGAACCCCGGGCTCGCGGCGGCGGCGGCCATGAAGAACCCCGGGCTCGCAGCGGCGGCCATGGAGCCGGAGGTGATCATCTCGTGGATCTCCTCTTCGTTCGGTGCCGCCATCGCACCGAACGGGAGCGGCCCTCGTCGCATGACCGGCGAGGTGCCCTCGAACTGGCCGCCGCTGCCGACGTCAAGCTCGGGCGTGAACCTGGACGGTTGGACGTAGGCGCCCTCTTGGAACATGGCAGGCGGCGACGGCGAGTACATCGAAGGGGAGAAGGACGACGGGGAACTGCTTGTACCTTGCGCCGGCCATTGGCCGGGGAACATGGCGCCGCCGCCGCCGCTCAAGGCCATGCTGATCTTCCTCGCTTGTTCGTCCTGGGCCGCCGCCGCCGCCCTCTTGGCGGCGGCTTTTTTCACCCTCTCCGCCCTGCCGCTTGTTTCCACCTCGCGCCGTTTCTCGTCCGCCGCCCACTGTGCGTTCGTCATGCCCGGCGGCCGCTCCTTCTTCGCCCGCGGCTTCCTCGTCGTCGCCTTCGGCGGCATTGTGGTGGACGAGAAGACGAGGAGGAGAGTGGACGAGGTGGTGGACGAGAAGACGCCGTCGGGAACTGGAACTGGAAGACGAGGAGAATGGACAAATTCGGCGGGAGAGAATGGGGATATGCAAGCAAATTGGAGGGAATGGGGATATGCAAGCAAATTGGAGGGAAAATCGACAGGATTTGGTTTTCCTGTCGCCGACTTCGCGGGTCCACACGATGTTTCGCGCCAAAATCTTTCGTCCGGAGTCCCCGAGCGCGCCCCGGGGGACCGGGGATGGCGTGGGCTCGCCGGATGGATGAAGGGCCAAATCCGGACGAAAACGAGGAACCGGGGGCGCGACTGGACCGATTTACGCCGTCCGGATGGAAAAAACGTCGCTCGGGGGCCTCGTCGGGGGGACGAGTGGGGATGCTCTTACAAGCGGAAGGAACTTGGAGGGTTAATTTGGTGTTATAAACCTCCCTCTAGAGAATAAAGATGGTAATGGGTAGTGTACGGTATGTGTAGAGTAGTACCTTACACATACATGTATAACTTGTGGATATAAACTTCTACCTATACTTTTACACATGCATATAAAATTGTACCAACACCCTTGGTGGGTACCTTTACCCACCGATTACCCATCTGCTCATCGAGGGCTTCGTGCATCAGCCTCTGGAAAGTGGCTCCCGCGCTCCTCAAGCCGAAGGACATACACATGTAGAAATACAAACGACAAGGGGTGATGAACGATGTCTTATCTTCATCCTTATTTGCCATTTTGATTTGATGGTACGCTGAGAAGGCGTCTAGGAAGCAAAGGAGGTCACAGTCGCGGTGTAGTCTATGATCTGATCGATCCTTGGTAGCGTATACTGGTCTTTGGGACACACCTAGTTGAGGTTTGTGAAGTCCACACAGAGGCGCCCGCCACCAGTTCCCTTGGCTGCTATGACAGGATTAGTGAGCCAGCTGGTGTGGGTGACCTCGTGGATGAGCTTCGCTTGTTTGAGCTTCTCCACTTCTTTGATGGTGTGTTGGGTCTAATCTTGATATGTGTATCTGCATATTTGTTTCAGTACTGCATGTAGCTAGTTAAGAGTGTTTAGTTGTGCAGTAGTACATGTGATATGTACAAGTCGCCCAAGGATGGACCAGGTAGCGTGCACGGTGAGACGCCGAAGAGCTGCTTGAAGTTAGCATTGCCGTGAGAAGCGGTCTGCACGCAAGTCTTGGAGCCAACGGGCTGCACAAGTTATCAAGTGGAGTTGAGTAGTGCGTGCATATCTTAGTGGCATGAGAATAGGTCATTTAGTTTGTTAGTGGAGCAGGTCGTGTGCTGAGGAGCCGGGCAGGTTGTTGCCCTGGCAGCATGTGAGCTAGCTACTTAAGGCATTGTAATCCAGTTTGTTTCGTTAAAGAGAATAAAAAGGAGAAAAGCCGTGAGGGCACCAAACAACTGCGTGTATTTCTTCTAGCTGTGCGACGCAGCCAGAGATCAGAGAGCTAGCTACCTCCTGAGTTGAGAGATTCAACTCTTACATTTGGTACCAGAGCCGGTTGACGAAGACCATGCCGCGTGACGCAGCGGAGGCGAGTGGAGCCATGGTGACGGCTGGTGTAGGCGGCGCGGCGGCGGCGACGGCGGCGGCCGCCGGCAAGGTGTCGGTGCCGCTGCTGACCAGGACCAACTTCGCGGCGTGGGCCATGAGGATGAAGTACATCCTGCGAGTTCACGGTGCATGGAGCGCCGTTGATCCGGAGAGCTCGGCCACGGAGGTCGCCGGGAGCAAGGAGGAGATGGCCATGACCATCATCTCCCAAGGCATCGACGACGAGACGCTGCTGCGAGTTGCGGAGAAGGAGACCGCAGCGGAGGTGTGGGCGGCGCTGCGCTCCATGCATGTCGGCGTCCGAGCGCGTCCGAGAGGCGAGGATCCAATCCTTGCGCTCGGAGTTTGATGGCCTCAAGATGTCTTATGCAGAGTCCGTAGATGATTTTGCAGCGAGGTTCACGACGCTCGTGGGACGCATCCACGAGCTTGGAGACCCAATGGAGGAGAAGTACGTCGTGAAGAAGCTGCTGCGAGTCGTCTCCAAGAAGTACATCAACGTCGCTTCATCCATTGGGCTGTTCTGCGATGTGAACAAGATGTCCATGGAGGAGGCCTTTGGATCATTGAAGGCACATGAGGAGCTCCTCAAGGGGCAAGAGGAGGAAGGAGGGGAAGAGCGACTTCTCATGACCAGGGGCCATGGCTTGCCGCGGGGACGCGGACGTGGTCGTGGCCGTGATGGAGGGCGCAAGGACAAGAGCGAGATAGAGTGCTACAACTGTCATGACCTTGGACATTTTGCTTGGGAGTGTCCTGAGAAGAAGAAGGAGGAGAAAGCCTTGCTGGCAATAGGCTACGCCGACGACGAACCAGCCTTGCTTTGAAGCGGCGTCAAGAAAGGATATCAAGATTAGGGGGTGATTGTTGGGTCTAATCTTGATATGTGTATCTGCATATTTGTTTCAGTACTGCATGTAGCTAGTTAAGAGTGTTTAGTTGTGCAGTAGTACATGTGATATGTACAAGTCGCCCAAGGATGGACCAGGTAGCGTGCACGGTGAGACGCCGAAGAGCTGCTTGAAGTTAGCATTGCCGTGAGAAGCGGTCTGCACGCAAGTCTTGGAGCCAACGGGCTGCACAAGTTATCAAGTGGAGTTGAGTAGTGCGTGCATATCTTAGTGGCATGAGAATAGGTCATTTAGTTTGTTAGTGGAGCAGGTCGTGTGCTGAGGAGCCGGGCAGGTTGTTGCCCTGGCAGCATGTGAGCTAACTACTTAAGGCATTGTAATCCAGTTTGTTTCGTTAAAGAGAATAAAAAGGAGAAAAGCCGTGAGGGCACCAAACAACTGCGTGTATTTCTTCTAGCTGTGCGACGCAGCCAGAGATCAGAGAGCTAGCTACCTCCTGAGTTGAGAGATTCAACTCTTACATGGTGAACTGTTGCTTCTGGGACGCTTGACGACGAGCTTGGCACACCGCTAAGTGGTGCTTGATTACCTCCTGCTCCTTGGGTGCACCGGTCTTATCCGACGGAGTCCAAGCGAACATGTCAGAGTGCCCCCAGGAAGGTGACGAGTGCGCTTTCCTATTTGAGATTTAGGAGCTCACCAATGGCGAGGGTAGACCCCAAGCCGTCAGCGTTAAGTGGGATCTTCTTTGTGGTTGCGTGCTCCTGAGTGAACTGCATTCTCCTCGCGGGGCCTGAAGTGAGCTCAACGAGGTCCTTGGCAGCTGGATTTGTGATACGTTGCAAACATATCTATAATTTTTGATGGTCCATGCTTGTTTTACACCAATTGCTATATGTTTTGTTTACACTTCGTGGCATTTTTATGTGTTTTTCTGGAACTAGCCTATTAACAAGATGCCACAGTGCCAGTTCCTGTTTTCTGCTGTTTTTGTATTTCAGAAAAGTTGTTCTGAAAATGTTCTCAGAATTGGACGAAACAAAAGCCAAAGTCACTATTTTTCTGTCACGAAGACGGAGTCCAAAGGGGAGACGGAGAAGAGCCGGGAGGCGGCACACCACCCCTAGGCGCGGGGCCCCTGGCCGTGCGTAGGCATGGTGTGGGCCCCCGGGCGCCCAACGACATCGCCCTTTTGCCTATATATTGCTCCGACGCGAAAACCCTAAATCAATAAGCCTCCCTCCATGAAAAGTTCCGTAGCTCCGCCGCCACCGAAGACAAGTTTTGGGGGACAAAAATCTTTGTTTCGGCACCCTGCTGGGACGGGGAATTGCCCCCGGAGTCATCTTCATCGACTTCACTGCCATCTTCATCGCTGTTGCTGACTCCCATGATGAGGAGGGAGCAGTTCCCCCCCGAGGCGGAGGGCTTTACCGGTAGCTATGTGGTTTATCTCTCTCTCCCATGGTGTGATCTTTATGTGATCATGAGCTTTGTAATATAGTTGAATAAGTAGATGTTACTCTTCATCTATTATGCTACTCATGTGGTTTTATTAATTTGATCTCTGGAGACACCTTGTCCCACGGTGTGAAGGTGACAGTGTGCGCACCGTATGTGGCTCTTAGGCTAAAGATTACAGAAATACTTATCATGAGTTATAATTTGTGTTGGATGTCTCTATGAAATTGTGGTGTTTGTTAGTATTATCTTTGTATGCTCAAAGTGACAGAGTGGGGTGTCCCTAGGTTTGGAATGCAAACTTTAAGGTGTGCTTTTGCAGCCCTACACGGTGAATTGGTGTTCGTTATCCAACCGGAGAGTGGTTCAGAGTAGCATAGTGAAGAGAAGATATTAATGTATTCAATTATGATATCATTGTTGAGAGTTTCTACTAGCGAAAGTAAGATCCCTAGGCCTTGTTTCTAAGCATTGAAACACCGTTTACAACCAGTTCTGCTACATGTTTGTTTGCTGCCATTTTTATTTCAGATTGAATTACCACTTATAATCATCCATATTACTTGTATTTCTGTCAACACCCGGATTTTTAAGTCCGAATGCCTATTATGTCATACATCGCAATCCCAGGAAAATTGTTGTTGCGAGGCATAATAGTTAAGTATCACAGTCATCATTCATTACAAACCATAAGTCTTACAAATTGGAATCACATGATCCATATTACACAAATAGTTGATCTATTGATCAACGAACAAACACAAGTTCATAGTTCAACATAGCGGAAGCGTAAGATACAAGGACTCTCTAGTCCACAGGCCAACGCTTGACGTCGGAAGGCGCTTAGTTGTCGTAGGCGTCCTGCTGGTCATCTCCTTGGTCGTCTTCATACTCTGGCCATTTGAATAGCCAGGGACAAAGCCGTGAGTACGTTGAGTACTCGCAAACTAATACTAATGTAAGTGCGAGATATTCTAATATGGTTTACTAAGCTCTAGTTTAATTGCATAAAGCTAGTTTTAGTTCGCAAGTTTGAGAAAAGCTTATTCAAGTGCTAACTAACTCAAGTGGGAACATTAGTGTCATTCCCACCATTCAAGTGGTGATTTCAATTCAATTCACCACAAGTCATTTCACCATCATCCTTTTCAACATCATTTTCAAAGATATGACATCGGAAACTGTATGGCCTTTCCAACCGTCCGTAACCGTGGACGCGACTATTCGAATAGGTTTACACTCTGCAGAGGTTGCACACTTGGGCCACAACATTTGATTTCATCCGTCGGGATTTCCCCGAATCATCGTAACACAGTACGCGGATCATCAACCATAACCTTTCACTTACAAATCCTAGTATGAGCACCTCTCCCCATGAGCTTGGCCTCCCGAGTGAAGACCAACTCGTCAACTCCGGGAACTGCACAGGGCTTGGCCGTACAATTCACCTCAATTTCACATCATTTCTCAACAACGGAGGCAGCCTCAAACATAACCCCTATGATGTGTGTTCAGAGGGAACCCATACTAAGATGCATAAATTTCCAGTTAAGCCCTACCCATAATCAGGTATTGTGGGGGTACTTAAGAATTGGAAAGGTATCGCATTCAAACCAACATCATTGTTTATCAAAAATCACCATCTTCTCTTGTTCACATTCACCTTCCAAAATCATTCAATGGAATGCATCTTCATTCCAAGGTTTCAAAAATCCTTCAAATTCACATTGTTCCCATCTAGAGTAGTCAAGTTTTAATTTATTAGCACTAGCTCTAACTCATGAGGGGTGCTAACTTGCTTTTCTTGGAGAAGACTAACTCACTACTCTAGTAATCAACTTGTATTTTGACCAAAGGTAACTATAAAGTAACTCATTTAGAAAACCAGTAAAAACTTGTAGAGTAAAAACTTGGGATGGGTTCATATAAGAAAAGGTAAGAAACATGGTGCCTTGCCCCAAAGGGGCTTTGCACTTTGCAAGAATATTAGCTTGCCTTGGTAGTTCTCAAACTGTTCCTCCTCCTCCTCTTGGTAGCAACCTTCTTCTTCGGCGTACTCTCCGGTGCTACCATCTAAATTTGAATACGAGTATAATTATTCACTAATTCAATGGATATTCCATACATCACATAGAACACACAAACTACTCTATGCACACAAGTAAATAAACTAGGGTGCATGGGTTGTGGGGTTTAAATAGAATTCACTTCTTTGTAGTCCATATGTAAATGATAGTTTCCATAGGGTTCTTGAGAAATAATTTCCTCTCATTGAAATCTTCTTAAGATTTAATTTCTCCAACAATCATGTATGAACTCATCTTGACCTAAGTCAAATGTTCATCATCATCATTTGGGAAAATGATTTAAATGAGGTGGATCACCTCATACCATTTAAATAACACTACATTTGATTTAAATCTCAAGTAGTTCATATAAGAGAGTTTGGAACCAGGGGTCCAAGCATCCCATGAATCCATGTGAGACAAGTTTAAATGAAGTGTAAGACTTCACACAATTTAACTTTAATAGTTTTGGACAATATCAACTAGTTACACTAGTCAAACTATCCATTCATTAAACCATGACATGATCATGCAAAGTGACCACACCATTTTATTGCATAAACAATTAGTGTAAGTCAAATGTGAGCTATTAGAGTTGGAATTAACTTAATATCTATTTTGGTTGATTTTTAAGAATTATTTGAATAGGGAAAAGTCCCTGTCTTGTTATTTTTGTCACATTAATTTTACAAAGAATTGGACCATGAGGCCAGTGGCATTTTGTAGAGAATTTCAGTGGCTTTCTAACAACATAAGATTCACTAAATTTGGTTTAGCCAATTTGAAATGGTTGAATTTCAAAGTTTGGGCAGTATTGAAATTCATTTGAATTAATTAAACTCAGTTTGAACTAAAAGGGCCGGCGGGAAACTAACTGGGCCGAAACGGTTTGAAAACGGGAAAAACGGCCCAGCAACGCATCCAGTGCGCGCGGGCCTGCTGACAGGGTGGGGGCCACCCGTCAGTCTCTCTTAAAACCCGAATCGGTATGTTTCAACGTGGGACGTAGGATTAGATCGGGATCGGACGGCGCTGGTGCGTCGTCTTCTCCGGCGAGAGGCAGAGAGGTTGGCGGCGAGGGTAGGGGGTCGGAGAGCTTACGGCGGCTCCAGCAAGGTATGGCAGTATGCTCGATGAAGGTGTAGACGACGGCGAGTCGACTGGTACCGGCGGCAACTCCTGGATCGGCTTCAATCGGCGGCGAGCTTCCGCGGCGTCCGTCGGCAGTGAGGTGGCGATTGGGTGGCTACGGCGGCGAATGTTGATGGTGGAGTGGCTCAGGCGGTCGAGTGAGATGAGGGGAGTGTGCTGGTGTGCTCAATTCGACGAACGGAGCTCTCCTTTTATAGGCGAGCGAGTGACCGTGGGGGCTGCGGCGAGGTCGACATGCTCGCGGCGATTCCGGCGAGCGGTTGGGCTAGGCGAGGGCGCTGTCGGGTTCTCCTCGTCCAGGCGAAGCTAGGGGTGGTGTTGGCTTGGTCGGAGGACGTCTGGTTGGGTCGCATTTCTTCCACGACGGCCGCGGCGCGTACGGGAACTGGTCGTCGTCTCCGGCGCCGGCGGTCACGGGTTGGGGCTGGGCGCGTGTCTGGCGCGGCTGAGGTGTCACGGCGGTGTGCTTGGTGAAGAAAGGGGGTCCAGGGCGTGAGCAGAGGGGCTGCGCGGCGCGTGGCCAGTGCGCGTCCATGGCGCGCATGGTCGCGACGCGAGCGGCATCCAGGGCAGGTTTGGGCGCGCGTCGTCCGGGCATTGTCGAGCTCCTCCTCGACCAGGGCGGTGCTAGGCGGCGCTAGGGAGGTGCGGTGGCGAGCAGGGACAGGGTGGCCGGTGCAGGGAGTGAAGGAGGAGAGGGGGAGGTTGTCGGGTTGGGCGACATGGCCGGCATGGCCATGTCTAGCCTTGCTCCTCCTCTCCCTAGGGTTTCTATGTTGCCATTAAGGGTGAGAGGGGGCAGGGGAACCATTTAGGGTAGTGTAGTGTAGATTAGGTGTGTATAGAACACTATTTCAAATAGTGTCAAATAGTGCCATATTTTGCAATTTGCAAAATTCTCCAAATTTGAAATAATTCAAAAGGTGAAAGTTTTTGAAATGTGAGTGTTGGTATTAGTTGTAAAAGACCAGAGATGAGTAGAGGTGGTGGTGAAATTTTAGAATTCAAAGATTTGCAAAAATTGACAAGTGTGAGATTGTTCCACTTGTTAAAATGTTGCAACTTTGGATGAGCATAGCTAATGATCAAAGATGAATTTGGCATGATGGTCTTCATCAAAGTTGTTCACCTTGATGTTGACTTTGAAATGGTGCAAAGAGTTAGCAAGAATTGGTGTGGGAAAATTGAATGGCAGGGGCTCAAAGTGGTGATCAGACTAAATTTGGCAGATTTGACCATTATCATATGTGAGTGGGAAAAGTGTTTGAAATTCATTTGAATTGTGAAACCTTGATTCCAAAAGTTGTAATAAGTGTTTAATAACATTATCCAACTAATGGTGAAGACCAAATAGGTCTAGGGTCAAGATTTATAAAAATGCCATAGGGCATATGTGGAGGTTTTTAGGGTTTTGCATTTTATTGGATTTTCTTCCTCTTTGATTTATTTGGTTGGTGATCTTCATATGATCACACTAGGGTTTTAGAGTATATCAAATACAAGTAAAAGCAATCATCATGGCATATCACTCAAATGCACAAGTCCTATGCAGGGTACTATATGCAAAAAGAAAAGTTTTTGTTAGTTTGAAATTTTGCTTTCTGGAATTCTCTAACTTTCTTTTTATTGAAATTTGGGGTGTTACAAACCCTTCCCCCTTACAAAAGATCTCGTCCCGAGATCGAAAAGAAAGTTAGGTACTAAAGAGATCTGGGTACTCCTTCTTCATGAAGTCTTCGCGTTCCCATGTGGCTTCATCCTCGGTATGATTGCTCCATTGGATCTTCAGAAACTTGATGCTTCGGGTGCGGGTGGTTCGGTAAGCTTCTTCCAGGATGCGAATCGGCACTTCGCGGTAAGTCAGGTCCTTGTTGATATCCACCGATCGGTGATCGATGTTCTTGAACACTTCGGTCTTCTCAGGGACTTCAAGGCACTTCCGGAGAAGTGAGATGTGAAACACGTCGTGCACAGCCGACATTTCTTCTGGCAACTCCAGTTGATAAGATACTTCACCTCGGCGGCTGAGGACTTTGAAAGGTCCGACATAGCGGGGTGCAAGCTTTCCTTTCAGTTGGAATCTTTGCATTCCTTTCAAGGGGGATACTTTGAGATAGACGAAGTCTCCGATCTCAAAGGTCATCTCCCGACGTCTCTTGTCGGCGTAGCTCTTCTGTCTGGATTGCGCCGTCTTGAGGTACTCTCGGATCTTGTGGACTTTCTCTTCGGCTTCACGAAGAACATCAGGGCCGAAAACTTGGCTTTCTCCGACTTCTGACCGGTTAAGAGGGGTACGGCACTTCCTTCCGTACAAGGCTTCAAAGGGGGCCATCTGTAGGCTGGCTTGATAACTATTGTTGTAAGAGAATTCTGCGTAAGGTAGGCAGTCTTCCCACTTGGATCCGTATTCCAGTACGCATGCTCTAAGCATGTCTTCCAGTATCTGGTTTACTCTCTCAGTCTGTCCGTCGGTCTGAGGGTGATAGGCGGTGCTGAAATTTAGGCGAGTGCCTAGTCCTTCATGCACTTTCTGCCAGAACCTTGAGGTGAACTATGATCCTCTATCTGACACTATCGATTTGGGGGTTCCGTGCAGAGCGACTATTCTGGAGAGGTAAAGTTCAGCTAACTTGGGGCCTTGATAGGTGGTTTTGACGGCTCTGAAATGGGCGACTTTGGTCAATCTATCGACAACTACCCATATTGAATCATTGCCTTTGCTGGATTTGGGCAGTCCGGTGATAAAGTCCATTCCTACGGAGTCCCATTTCCATTCCGGAATCTGGAGGGGTTGTAACAGTCCGGCGGGTCGTTGATGTTCTGCCTTGACTCTCTGACAGATGTCACACTTAGCGATATAGCTACCGATCTCTCTCTTCATTCCGTGCCACTAAAATTGTTCTTTCAGGTCTTGGTACATCTTGGTACCTCCGGGGTGGATTGAGTAAAGGGTGTCATGGGCTTCTTGCAGGATTACTTGTTTCAAGTCAGAGTCCGATGGTACGCAGAGACGTTCTTTGTACCAAAGCACTCCGGCTTCGTCTACGGTGAATCCAGGGGCTTTTCCTGCGGCTATCTGTTTCTTGATTCCGTCAATGCTAGCGTTGTCTTTCTGGGCTTCCTTGATCTGACCAACCAAGGTGGGTTGCAGTTCTATGCTGGCTAGGAATCCTTCACTAACAAGTTCAAGTCTGAACTGTTCAAACTCTTGGTGCAAGCTGGGCTGTTCGGTGGCGAGCATGGAGTTCAACTGGCACGGCAGTCGACTCAAAGCATCCGCTACCACATTGGCCTTGCCGGGGTGGTAGTGAATCTCCATGTCGTAATCCTTGATCAATTCGATCCATCGGCGTTGTCTCATGTTTAGCTCTTTCTGGGTGAATATATATTTGAGGCTTTTGTGGTCGGAGTAGATCTCGCATCGATTACCCATGAGGTAATGACGCCAAACTTTCAGGGCTAAGACCACGGCTGCAAGCTCGAGGTCATGGGTTGGGTAGTTCTGTTCATGTTGCTTGAGTTGTCTTGAAAGGTAGGACACAACCTTGCCTTCTTGCATAAGCACGCATCCAAGTCCAGTCTTGGAGGCGTCGCAATATACGTCAAAGGGCTTTGCGATATCTGGCATGATCAGGATTGGGGCTGTTGTCAATCTACTCTTGAGTTGTTGAAAGCTCTCTTCGCACTTGTCGGTCCACTCAAACTTTCTGTCCTTTTTCAGCAGTTGGGTCATTGGTCGAGCGATGCTCGAAAAGCCTTCTACAAATCTGCGGTAGTATCCGGCTAATCCAAGAAAAGCGCGGACCTCGGTTTGTGTGGTTGGGGCTTTCCATTCCATAACAGTTTTGATTTTGGCGGGGTCTACGGCAATTCCTCCTGCAGACAAGATGTGTCCGAGGAATCCAACTTCTTCCAGCCAAAACTCACACTTGCTAAACTTGGCATACAACTTGTGCTGTCTAAGGGTTTCTAGGACAATCTCCAAATGCTGTTCATGTTCCTCTTCGGACTTGGAGTAGACGAGGATGTCGTCGATGAATACAACGACAAACTTGTCCAAAAAGTTCATGAAGATCTTATTCATGAGATTCATGAAATAAGCGGGGGCATTGGTCAGTCCAAACGACATGACGTTGTACTCATACAACCCATATCTGGTGGTAAAGGCAGTTTTTGGAATGTCGGTGGCTCGAATCTTCAGTTGGTGGTATCCAGTTCTAAGATCAATCTTGGAGAAAACTCGGGATCCGGTGAGTTGGTCAAACAAGTCTTCGATCTTGGGTAGGGGGTATTTGTTTTTGATGGTGACATCGTTAAGCTTACGATAGTCCGTGCATAAACGATTTGCACCATCTTTCTTGTCGACAAACAAGACGGGGGATCTCCATGGGGATGCACTTGGTCTAATCAAACCTTTGGCGAGCATGTCATCTATTTGCTTCTTCAGCTCCACAAGCTCGGTTGCGTTCATGCTGTAGGCTCTCTGGGCGATGGGTCCAGTTCCGGGGATTAACTCGATGATAAACTCGATATCCCGATCCGGGGGCATACCGGGTAGATCATCCGGAAACACATCAGGGTAGCGACAGACGACCCTGATTTGATCCAGAGTTGGCTTGGATACACTTTGGTTGCAGGTGAATTTTCTGGGTAGTTTTTCAGAGACGTGCTCAACTACGATACCGGTGCTGCTAGTCATGGTTATGGCTTTCTTGGCACAGTCTATCAATCCATTGTGCTTGGACATCCAGTCCATTCCTAGGACAACTTCCAGACCTTTGGTTCCAAGTATGATTAGATTTGCAAAGAAATCTACATCATGGATTTTGATTGGCACATTTTTGCAAAATTTTCTGGCTTTGGTGGTTGATCCGGGGATTTGGACTATCATAACATGCTTCAAGCTGAGGGGTTGAATTTTACTTGTTGATGCAAAGTCTTCGGTGACAAAGGAATGAGATGCTCCGAAATCAAACAACACTCTAGCAGGGATGTGGTTGACAGAAAACATACGCAGCACAACATCTGGTGCTTCCTGGGCTTCTTCGGCGTTCATGTGGTAGAGGCGGCCGTTGCGGTTGTTGGGGTTGTTGGGGGCGAACTTCTTGCCGGTGGAGACACGGCGTTGCTGCTGAGCAGGTGCAGCGGTGTTGCCGGCGAGCTTGGCAAGACGCTTGGGACACTCGTTGGAGTAGTGCCCCACTACACCACACTCATAACAAGTGATAGTGCTCTTGTCCTGCTTGTTCGCAATGGGAACAGCATTGCTCCCGGTCCTGGGAGTGGTGTTGGTGTTGGTGTTGTTGTTGTTAGGGGCTCGGGGTGGAGCGCGGTTGAAGTTGTTGTTGTTGTTGTAGTTGTTGTTGTAGCCTCCTGGCTTGGAGTTTCCTCCACTCCGGTTCTGATAACCGGGGCGAGAGTTCTGCATCTGGGGTTTGTTGTTTCTCGGAGTGAAACCTCCGCTTGAGCTAGGGCGAAACTTCTGGGGGTGGCTTGATCCACTCGACTTGCCATGCGGCGCTTGCGGTTCTCATTAGCTTGGTTTAACTTGCCCTCCATCTGGATGGCGGAGTCAACAAGGGCTTCGAGGTCGGCGAAGGGGATGTTGACGAGGACGGTCTGCATCTCATCATGCAGTCCGTTCAGGAATCTCTCCTTCCTCTTCTCAACGGTGTCGGTCTCATCAGGGGCATACCTCGACAAGGTGAGAAACTTGTCGCGGTATTCAACTACCGTCATGCGACCCTGTTTCAGCTCACGGAATTCATCCCTCATCTTCTTGATAAGACCCGGGGGTACATGGTACTTGCTGAACTTGAGTTTGAAATCCTACCAAGTCATGAATTGACCTCCGTTCATGGCACGGGTGCTTGTCCACCAAGCGCGGGCTGGTCCGGCGAGATAGTGAGTGGCGAAGAACACCTTCTCGTTGGCTTCCACTCCGGCTACCTCCAGATTGTTCTCCATGAGTGCGGAGCCAATCGTCGGCGTCGAGGGGCTCCTCGGTCTTGCTAAACACCGGAGGGTTGGTGTTTTGGAAGTTCTTGAGCTTGGATCCGGGGTGGTCATGATTTCCATGGCCTTGGTTGGCGATGTTCGCAAGGCGATGAGGTTGGCTTGGCGTTCGGCTCTTTCGGTTTCCCGGTGCTGCAAGCATGGTTTGCAGAAGTTGCAGCATCGCGTCGTTGGTGCGATTCGGAGGGGGCATCTGAAGATGTAGAAGATTATGAGATAAGAGGGAACAATCTATGGTTCATTTTGGTTAAGTTTGAAAAACATTTGAAAACTTGTAATCTTTTCATGACAAACATAACATTCATTCATTCATGCAACACATAGTACAAACTACACACATACTCCAATGGTTTTAGGAACCATTCTCATGCTACGATACAAGGGACGGGATACAACTCACACCTACTATAAGTGAACTAGTGCAACTACTCCTCATCATCGACATCGATCGGGACGTAGTCGTCAGGTCCTGCCTCCAGGAACTCGTAGTCCTCCTCCTCGGTGTTCTCATCCTCCTCATAGTCGTTGTCGTCGCTCAGAAAGGCGTCTCCTCCCTGAATATCGATGCCTCCATCGTCATCCTCCAGCTGACGAATCTGATCCTCCTGGGCCTTGACAGTGGCCTCAAGTGACGCGATCCGGGCGCGAAGGCGGCGAATCGTAGCGTCCTTCTTGGCACGCTGCTGGCGAAGGCTCTTGCGGTCGTTGTTGAGTAGCTTGATCGCCTCACCACTGCTCGGTGATGTGAGCATGGGTCCGGTTCGCGTAAGCGCGAGTGGCATCGAGGTCCCTCCGAGTCCGGTAGAGCATGAAGTCCAGGTGCTCGGCATGGTGCCTCAACTCCGGGTGCGGCTGCAGCTCCATGGGCACTCCCGCGGCATCACGCCTCACAAGGTGGGCGTAGCGAGAGGCGAGGATGCTCACCACGTTCTGTCCACGAGAGGCGCGCAAGTGCCTCCCTGTAGGCCACGTGCGAGTCCGTCGAGCCGGTTGCTCTCACGGAAGGAGAAGAGGATCCTCTCGAAGTGGGAGGCTCCATCTTGCCCCTCAAGTCGGCGGTGATCACCCACCGCAACTCTCCTCCGGGCGTGTCGTCCAGGCTGAACCCCGTGAAACTCGGGGTGTGGGCGCCCAAGGAAGTCGAGAGGGCGTTGAGGTCGTGCTCGAAGATCAAGCTTCCTCCGTTCCCAAGCTGGTAAAACTTGGTGTTGATGGCTTCATTCAGCGCCATCTGAAAGAGAATTGGATGAGTAAGTTAGAGAGTGCAAAGTGTGGCAAAGTTTTAAGTTGATTCAAATAAGATAAACATGATTCATCAAATTTTGGCAAAGTCTCAAAGACAAGAGTGTAGTAAATTTTCACAAATAGTTTCTTTCATTTGATTTCAAAGTTAAGTTTTTCAGAACGCCCATTCTAACTAAGGTCTTCTAAGGTCAAACAATGGCTCTGATACCAACTTGTCAACACCCGGATTTTTAAGTCCGAATGCCTATTATGTCATACATCGCAATCCCGGGAATATTGTTGTTGCGAGGCATAATAGTTAAGTATCACGATCATCATTCATTACAAACCATAAGTCTTACAAATTGGAATCACATGATCCATATTACACAAATAGTTGATCTATTGATCAACGAACAAACACAAGTTCATAGTTCAACATAGCGGAAGCGTAAGATACAAGGACTCTCTAGTCCACGAGGCCAACGCTTGACGTCGGAAGGCGCTTAGTTGTCGTAGGCGTCCTGCTGGTCATCTCCTTGGTCGTCTTCATACTCTGGCCATTGGAATAGCCAGGGACAAAGCCGTGAGTACATTGAGTACTCGCAAACTAATACTAATGTAAGTGCTAGACATTCTAATATGGTTTACTAAGCTCTAGTTTATTTGCATAAAGCTAGTTTTAGTTCACAAAGTTTGAGAAAAGCTTATTCAAGTGCTAACTAACTCAAGTGGGAACATTAGTGTCATTCCCACCATTCAAGTGGTGATTTCAATTCAATTCACCACAAGTCATTTCACCATCATCCTTTTCAACATCATTTTCAAAGATATGACATCGGAAGCTGTATGGCCTTTCCAACCGTCACGTAGCAGTGGACGCGGCTATTCGAATAGGTTTACACTCTGCAGAGGTTGCACACTTGTGCCACAACATTTGATTTCATCCGTCGGGATTTCCCCGAATCATCGTAACACGATACGCGGATCATCAACCATAACCTTTCACTTACGAATCCTAGTATGAGCACCTCTCCCCATGAGCTTGGCCTCCCGGTGAAGACCAAGCTGTCAGCACTGGGAACCGCACGAGGCTTGGGCCGGACATTCACCTCAATTTCGCATCATATCATATTCTTTCTTTTGTGGTAGAGGCAGCTTTCGGCATAACCCCGATGACGCTGGTTTAGAGGGAACCCATACTAAGACGCATAAACTTCCAGTTAAGCCCTACCCATAATCAGGTATTGTGGGGGTACTTAAGAATTGGAAAGGTATCGCATTCAAACCAACATCATTGTTTATCAAAAATCACCATCTTCTCTTGTTCACATTCACCTTCAAAAATCATTCAATGGAATGCATCTTCATTCCAAGGTTTCAAAAATCCTTCAAATTCACATTGTTCCCATCTAGAGTAGTCAAGTTTTAATTCATTAGCACTAGCTCTAATTCATGAGGGGTGCTAACTTGCTTTGCTTGGAGAAGACTAACTCACTACTCTAGTAATCAACTTGTACTTTGACCAAGGTTAACTATAAAGGTAACTCATTTAGAAAACAAGTAAAACTTGTAAAGTAAAAACTTGGGATGGGTTCATATAAGAAAAGGTAAGAAACATGGTGCCTTGCCCCAAGGGGCTTTGCACTTTGCAAGAATATTAGCTTGCCTTGGTAGTTCTCAAACTGTTCCTCCTCCTCCTCTTGGTAGCAACCTTCTTCTTCGGCGTACTCTCAGGTGCTACCGTCTAAATTTGAATACGAGTATAATTACTCACTAATTCAATGGCTATTCCATACATCACATAGAACACACAAACTACTCTATGCACACAAGTAAATAAACTAGGGTGCATGGGTTGTGGGGTTTAAATAGAATTCACTTCTTTGTATTCCATATGTAAATGATAGTTTCCATAGGGTTCTTGAGAAATAATTTCCTCTCATTGAAATCTTCTTAAGATTTAATTTCTCCAACAATCATGTATGAACTCATCTTGACCTAAGTCAAATGTTCATCATCATCATTTGGGAAAATGATTTAAATGAGGTGGATCACCTCATACCATTTAAATAACACTACATTTGATTTAAATCTCAAGTAATTCATATAAGAGAGTTTGGAACCAGGGGTCCAAGCATCCCATGAATCCATGTGAGACAAGTTTAAATGAAGTGTAAGACTTCACACAATTTAACTTTAATAGTTTTGGACAATATCAACTAGTTAAACTAGTCAAACTATCCATTCATTAAACCATGGCATGATCATGCAAAGTGACCACACCATTTTATTGCATAAACAATTAGTGTAAGTCAAATGTGAGCTATTAGAGTTGGAATTAACTTAATATCTATTTTGGTTGATTTTTAAGAATTATTTGAATAGGGAAAAGTCCCTGTCTTGTTATTTTTGTCACATTAATTCTACAAAGAATTTGACCATGAGGCCAGTGGCATGTTGTAGAGAATTTCAGTGGCTTTCTAACAACATAAAATTCACTAAATTTGGTTTAGCCAATTTGAAATGGTTGAATTTCAAAGTTTGGGCAGTATTGAAATTCATTTGAATTAATTAAACTCAGTTTGAATTAAAAGGGCCGGCGGGAAACTAACTGGGCCGAAACGGTTTGAAAACGGGAGAAACGGCCCAGCAACGCATCCAGTGCGCGCGGGCCTGCTGACAGGGTGGGGGCCACCCGTCAGTCTCTCTTAAAACCCGAAACGGTAAGTTTTAACGTGGGACGTAGGATTAGATCGGGATCGGACGGCGCTGGTGCGTCGTCTTCTCCAGCGAGAGGCAGAGAGGTTGGCGGCGAGGGTAGGGGGTCGGAGAGCTTACGGCGGCTCCAGGCTAAGGTATGGCAGTATGCTCGATGAAGGTGTGGACGACGGCGGAGTCGGCGGGTAGCCGGCGGCAACTCCTGGATCGGCTTCAATCGGCGGCGAGCTCTCCGCGGCGTCCGTCGGCTAGTGAGGTGGCGATTGGGTGGCTACGGCGGCGAATGTTGATGGTGGAGTGGCTCGGGCGGTCGAGTGAGAGGATGGGGAGTGTGGCTGGTGTGCTCAGTTCGACGAACGGAGCTCTCCTTTTATAGGCGAGCGAGTGACCGTGGGGGCTGCGGCGAGGTCGACATGCTCGCGGCGTCTCCGGCGGGCGGTCGAGCTAGGCGAGGGCGCTGTCGGGTTCTCCTCGTCCTGGTGAAGCTAGGGGTGGTGTTGGCTTGGTCGGGGGACGTCTGGATTGGTCGCATTGCTTCCACGACGGCCGCGGCGCGTACGGGAACAAGTCGTCGTCTCCGGCGCCGGCGGTCACGGGTTGGGGCTGGGCTTGCGTGTCTGGCGGGGCTAAGGTGTCACGGCGGTGTGCTCGGTGAAGAAAGGGGGTCCAGGGCGTGAGCGAGGGAGCTGGCGCGGCGCGTGGCCGGTGCGCGTCCATGGCGCGCATGGTCGCGGCGCGAGCGGCATCCGGGGCAGGTTTGGGCGCGCGTCGTCCGGGCATTGTCGAGCTCCTCGAGCTCGACCAGTGGCGGTGCTAGGGCGGCGCTAGGGAGGTGTCGGTGGCGCAGCGGTGGACGAGGTGGCCGGTGCAGAGAGTGAAGGGAGAGAGGGGAGGTTGTCGGGTTGGGCGACATGGCCGGCATGGCCATGTCTAGCCTTGCTCCTCCTCTCCCTAGGGTTTCTATGTTGCCATTAAGGGTTGAGAGGGGACAGGGGAACCATTTAGGGTAGTGTAGTGTAGATTAGGTGTGTATAGAATCACTATTTGCAAATAGTGCAAATAGTGCCATATTTTGCAATTTGCAAAATTCTCCAAATTTGAAATAATTCAAATGGTGAACCTTTTTGAAATGTGAGGGTTTAGATAAGTTGTAATTGACCAGAGATGAGTAGAGGTGGTGGTGGAATTTTAGAATTCAAAGATTTGCAAAAATTGACAAGTGTGAGATTGTTCCACTTGTTAAAATGTTGCAACTTTGGATGAGCATAGCTAATGATCAAAGATGAATTTGGCATGATGGTCTTCATCAAAGTTGTTCACCTTGATGTTGACTTTGAAATGGTGCAAAGAGTTAGCAAGAATTGGTTTGGGAAAATTGAATTGCAGGGGCTCAAAGTGGTGATCAGACTAACTTTGGCAGATTTGACCATTATCATATGTGAGTGGGAAATGTGTTTGAATTTCATTTGAATTGTGAAACTTTGATTCCAAAAGTTGTAATAAGTGTTTAATAACATTATCCAACTAATGGTGAAGACCAAATAGGTCTAGGGTCAAGATTTATAAAAATGCCATAGAGCATAAGTTAGGGTTTTTAGGGTTTTTCAATTTATGGAATCTTTTCCTCTTTGTTTTATTTGGTTGGTGATCTTCATGTGATCACACTAGGGTTTTAGAGCATATCAAATACAAGTAAAAGCAATCAT